>NC_141040.1:44225000-44535833 GCF_052040795.2 Danio rerio
GAGCAGGGAATTTTTCACAGTATTTCCTATAATATGTTTTAGTTTTGAAGAAAGTCTTGAAAAAGTGTTTTATTGCGGCAAGAACAAAAGCAGTTTAGATTTTTTTAAAAACCATTTTGAGGTCAAAATTATTACCCCTCTTAAGTAATATTTTTCCCATTGTCTAAAAAAGAAACTATAGTTATACAATGGTTTGCCTATTTACCCTAACTTGACTGTTTAACCTAGTTAAGCCTTTGCACTTTAAGCTGAATACTAGTATGTTGAAAAATATCTAGTGAAATATCATTTACTGTCATCATATCAAAGATAAAATAAATCACTTATTAAAAATTAATCATTTAAACTTTTATGTTTAGAAATGTGTTGAAAAAAAAACTTCTTTCTGTTAAACAGAAATTGGAGTCAAAATATACGGGGGGGGGGGGGGGGTAATAATTCTGGAGGGCTAATAATTTGGACTTCAACTGTACTTCTTCATATTAACACTAATTTTGCACTCATTTTCATATCATATAATTCATTTGATTGTTACAATTTTAGTGTAATTCAAACTTCAATATAATTTCTTATGACTAGTCTTTATATCAATCAAACACTGTGTATCTGTCCACTATAGTCCTCCCATTAATCTGTCCTAATACATTTTTCTTTGTTTCATCACTGTCCAACCGAGTCTATTAAGCACCCTCTCTTCTCACCTCTCATCCAGAAAAGACAAGTCACATGATTCCTCTTGGTTAAAGTAGGGCCCAAACGCCCCCCATCATCACGTCCCCTCAGTGACATGTGCTCCAGTCTCCTCATTCATTATCTTTACACACTTCCACCAGTCTGCACCAGAATGTCAATTGCACAAAGGAGTGATTGATTACCTTTGTCATAACAATAGCGTGGACTCGGATGACTTACGTGCTCGCTGTGTCGTCGGGTTATGGATGGTTGGCCTTTGTTCTGAATATAAAATCTCTTGATTTTGCGAAGGGCTACATTAGGTATGAGCGTCAGATTGTATTCTAGGCACAGCCACCATGTTATGGATTTCATGCAAATCAATAAGAGACTTGGCAGCCTGAAATTTTCATGAAAAACCGTGTTGAAATTAGTGCTTTTTTTGCTTTAAACTGACTTTGACAGCACAAAATTTTGCCATCGGGTTGACGAGTGGATTTCAATCTGTAGAATTAGACCTGTAATTGGCGTAACGTTCAGACATTGATTTGCTACATGTCGGAGATGAATATCTCTTGTTCAGAGATTGTTATATAAATTTAGCAAAGCACACTGAATGAAATCTGATAGCGCTGTTCATTCTTTCTAGATCCCTACATTCTTCATGACAGAATATTGTTTTATAAAGACAGGCTAACAGCACTTACTATAATAACCATCCATTTGACTCATATAGCACATCGATGTCAAGCTATGCTGTGTATACTTGTATAAAAATATATATAAAAATATGTGTGTGTTTTAAAAATAATGCTGAAAATAATTATACTTATAATTGGTAGCTCAGTGGTGTCGCATCACACCAAAAAGGTCACTGGTTCGAGTCGTGGCTGGGCCAGTTGGAATTTCTGTGTGGAGTTTGCATGTTCTCCCTGTGTTCATGTGGGTTTCCAAAGACATGTGGTACAGGTGAGTTGAATAAACTAAAAATGGCTGTGGTGTATTTGTTATCTGAACGATGCTGGACAACAAAAACAGTAAAACAAGGCAAAAGGTCAAACACGGCTAGGCTAGACAAAGGAAACGCATCGTAAAGTTCACTAACAGTATAACACGACTCTGTCTATATCACGCCACTGGTGTGTCTGTCTTTGCTGCTTTTAAAGTCTAAGAATCAGTTCATAACAATCCTCCGGCTGTGTGTGTGTGTAACCAAGGTGAAACAGGAACAGGTGTAAGTGTGTGGTGCATAACAGGATTTGTAGTTTTTTTGGTGGAGGATTTGTAGTTTTCTAGCAATATGGATGGACTAGGTCGCTGGTGATTGTGACAGAGTGTGTGTGAATGAGTGTGTATTGGTGTTTCCTAGTACTGGGTTGCAGCTGGAAGGGCATCCGCTGTGTAAAACATATGCTGAAATAGTTGGTGGTTCATTCCACTGTGGAAACCTCTGCAATAGAGACTAAGCCAAAGGAAAATGAATGAATGAATGAATGAATGAACAATTATAATTTTCTGTGTATTTGTGTGTATGTGCTTGTGCATGTGTGTATTAAAAAATAATGCTGAAAATATTCATTCATTCATTTTCTTGTCGACTAAGTCCCTTTATTGATCGGGGTCGCCACAGCGGAATTAACCGGCAACTTATCCAGCACGTTTTTACGCAGCAGATGCCCTTCCAGCCGCAACCCATCTCTGGGAAACATCCACACACACACACTCATACACTACGGACAATTTACCCTACCCAATTCACCTGTACCGCATGTCTTTGGACTGTGGGGGAAAACGGAGCACCCAGAGGAAACCCACGCGAAGGCAGGGAGAATATGCAAACTCCACACAGAAACGCCTACTGAGCCGAGGTTCGAACCAGCGATCAAGCGACCTTCTTGCTGTGAGGCGACAGCACTACCTACTGCGCCACTGCCTCGCCTGCTGAAAATATTATTAATTAAAAAAAATAAGAGTTATCATGTCAGGCTAGTCCAGTTTGCTGCTTTTTTTAGGGCACCAGTTAACTGCCCAGAAAGACAAACATCACTTCTGCCAGGGTGACAGACTAGATAAACCACTTCTCCACACAACCACCCCAAACTGAGTGTGCCTCACACAGGTGAGTGGGCTTCACAAACCACCTGTAGAAAACACACTTTTTCATCTCTGACACTTTAATTCGACACTTGGACCAGTTTAACCCATTTACACCAGACACTTTCCTATAATCAGCACAAAAAACAAAGTTTTTATGAAGTGTGCCTCACACGGGTGAGTGGGCCTGACAAACCACCTGTAGAAACCCCTTTCTCTCTCTCTCTCTCTCTCTCTCTCTAAAAACTTACTCCTACCCCAGAACCTAATTGTTTGAGCACTAACAGTTGTTTTGTATAACTAGCACTTTTTGTGTGTTTTGCCTCTTCTATCTGAATTGCTGAATGCCTCCTCAATTGTGAGTTGCTTTGGACAAAATCGTCTACTAAATGACCACATGTAAATAAACCATTTTAAATCAGCTTACACCAGAATGCCACTTTAAACAAGTTTTTGTTCAACAATTTAGCTAGTTCAGACTGCCTTATCATCAGAAAAAAGGCCATGTAAACATCTGGTAGTGCTCTAATGAGTAGTTTTGCTCCTGAGTGCGAGTTTTATCAAGGGCACTAGTGGACAGCAAGACATATGCACTGGGTACAGAGTAAATGTCAAGCCAACCACAGCTGCTGGGTCCCAGATGGGTGATCTTTAACTACTGCCATCTCCATGACCTCACCTGGTAAACCTGCCCTCTGGGGAGTCCAGAGAGCCTCGTTTCTATTCCCGAAAAATCCACGGTTCCAGCCCAGTGGCATCATCCAGAGGAAAAATGAGTGTGGACAGAGAGAGGAAAAAAGATAGTTGTACAAGTTCGCAGTCTTTGAACCACATAAATAAAAGGAGGAAAGGGCGAAAAGGAGGGCTAGAGGATAAAACGAGAAAGAAACAGGCCTGAAATTCTGTTGCATCATCTAAGAATGAGATCGAAAACAAAAATACACTCAATATTTTTTTTTTTGTGCAGGGCGCCCTTCTCAGGAAGACAGACAGAGAACATCGGATGGAGAAATGCACCCATTATAGCGAGCACGATCCATTATCAAAAGAGCTGGAAAACAAAACAAAGAGATCCAAAAAAAGAGTGTGAGACTAAGACAGCTCCAGCTGAGCTGCCATTCACGGGTTCAGATGAACAAAGAGTCTGAAACACTTGCATGATGGGATACTAGCAGTGGCGGAGGTTTCATTTGAACATTAGGGGAAACAGAAGAGTTGTGGCACGATGCACTAAATATTAACACCAGTTTTATGGCAAATGCATTAAAATAACACGAAACAGAAATTGTGTCACATTTTACTGACAAGATTTTTAAAGACATGACGTGTTTGGATGTATTGTTTTCTTCATGTTTTCATTAAATTTGAGGAAGCATAGTTATAGTATTATCAAATATTAGAATTAAATCAATTGAAAATGATCCACTGCAATAAAAATATCAATAAATTACCTTTTCTTTCTTTCTTTGCATATGTAATATGTGGACAAAATATGTAAAATTGAGAATCCTTTATTCTGAATATTTGTCTTCAATTAAACTTACTGACTGTCTACACTCAGATGTGACACTATTTATAAAATACCATAACATTGAACTACTACTGTATGCTTGAAATTACATTTGTGAATGATCATGACTAGCTGAAAGTTGCTGTGATTTTTTTTATTTTAAACATTACATGCTAATAACAGTATACTGCTGCATGCTTTTTTCATATCTAATCTAATCTAATCTAATCTAATCTAATCTAATCTAATCTGACTACTTTATAAATACTTTTTTTGGTACAGAATTTTCATTGAAATTTGTATTTAGATATGTTTACGAGCGACGCAGTGGCACAGTAGGTAGGGCTGTCACTTCACAGCAAGAAGGTCGCTGGTTCGAGCTTCGGCTGGGTCGGTTGGCATTTTTGTGTGGAGTTTGCATGTTCTCCCTGTGTTGGCGTGGGTTTCCTCCGGATGCTCCGGTTTTCCCAATAAGTCTAAAGACAGGCAGCACAGGTGAATTGGGTCAGCTAAACAGTCTGTAGGGTATGTGTGTGAATAGGTGTGTATGGATGTTTCCCAGTGATGGGCTGCTGCTGGAAGGGCATCTGCTATGTAAAATATGTGCTGGATAAGTTGGCAATTCATTCCGCTATAGGGACCCCAGAATTATAAAGGAACTAGGGTGAAAAGAAAATGAATGAATAAATGAATAACTTGACTACACTTTTAGTTTTGATTTGACCTCTAAAACTGTATGTCTAAAAGTTAGCAAATTTTATATTATTTCTGAACACAAATAATATGTTTAAAATTATTTTTGTACAATATTAGCCTTTATATTTTATACATTTTTTTTCTGCTAAAATATTTAATGAGTACCTTGTTTGTTTGTTTACACCATGTTGACCACTTATTTTGCCAAGTTGTAATTATGTTTTAATATTGACAACTTAATAAAAAAAATCTAAATTTTGATTGGGTAAAAAAAAATTATAAAATAAATGTATATTTATTGCTACTTGGTATAGTTTATGTAACACAATCCACAACATACAGTTCTACAAAACCACCCCGTTAATGATTAATTTATTCATTCATTTATTCATTCATTAACTTTTTCTGGAGAATGTCTATCAGTTGTAAAATATTTCAAAGATTTTTTAGGATCAATATTATTAGCCCCTTTAAGAATATATATATTTTTGATCGGCTATAGCAGGGGTTAGCAAACTTTTCAGCCCGTGACCAATAAAATAACAACACCGGTGACTTGTGACCCCCACTATGCTAGGAGGTAGTTATAAGCATACAAATATTGCACACAATGGTGCAAACACACACACCAACAGGAACTATATAAACAAGCTTATTGACAACACAAAAGTGCAAAAGTCTATTTGTTTTATCAATATTTATTTGTTTAATTTAACATTAATCTCACTTAATGAGAATGCTGAGCACAATGTTTATAGAACAAGACTATTCTTGGTTTAATTTTGGAGACTTGGAGCCATTTGTAGATCATCCTCCTTGTTCAGTCGTGGCCTGTATTTTTAATGTATGCCATAAAGGTGTCAAAGTTTACCATTGCACCGTAAATTCAATCTGCTGCAAATAACGCTATTGCTGTGATGTTAATCTAGCATAATAACCCCAGGGGTCACAATCCAATGGAAAAAAAAATTGAAAGGCTGATGACTTTATTTGCATGTTTTTTTTTCATGTAACTTTTGAATATTAGGTATATTTTATAAGTTAAAACTATTTTTATAATCTGCTGGTTATGGATAAAATATAAAAGTTCTAATAGTTTAATAAAACATATGAGATTTTCGGAAATCACCAAGCAACCCCCCTCTCATTGTCTCGCGACCCCCACTTTGAGAACCACCGGGCTATAGAACAAACTTTTTTGTCCAATGACTTTCCTAGCTTGTCTATTGAACTCAATTAACATAGTTAAGCCTCTAAATTGCACTTTAAACTGAATGCTACTATCTTGCTAAATAACCTTTCTATTAAACAGTTTTTGGAATTATTATTTAAAAAAAAAATTCACAAGATGGCTAATCATTAATTTTTTTGAAACAATAATAGATAAGAGTCATTATTGAGCCAATGACTGGTAATAGTAATGCCGCTGCATGTCCCACAATGCAGCTGTCTCCACACTGCTCTGACACACCATAAGGTGTAAATAAACCTTGGCAAACACTCTTCCATGACCTTCATCAACAGAAGTCCCCACAACAGCTGGAAGACATAAATGCAGAACCCGTTCAGCTTAACATGCTTATTAGAGCCAAATTATAAACATATGCTAAGAGTGGGACGTCTAGAGACCCCCTCCACAGTAGGGGAGAGCGCAATGTCATTAAGTCTTCATTCCCTCTTTAAAACCTATGAGACACAAAACTGAACTAAATAAATCTACAACTGACCATGTTAACATGCACATCTGCCAAAATCCCTGATTTAAAAGATTGAAATGGTTATGGGTATCCACAAATTCCCAAGATCTATTTTTTTGTTTCAGTTAACAATCAATTAATTGATTAATCATTTACCTTAATAATTCAAGTAATAGTGTCTGTTTCAATGGAGCATTATCACTGACATAACAAGGTGTGCAAATGACATCCAAAAGACAAACATTGCCACTTGATTTATGTATAAATAGAAGACTAATCAGATTGTTAAAAGAATATATTGTTGATGATTTACTAGAAGCATTTAATTCTCAAATGTAATAATAATATTAATTCATTTTATTTGTAAATGGCGCCTTTTTAGATACCCAAGGTCGCCTTACAAATAAGCATCAACAGACATACTAAAACAAATTAAACAATACTAAAAACAATCATTGACCAAACAAGTTAAAACACAATAGCGAATACAAAAGAACATAATAAAAACGTGATAAAAAATTGTTAAGTAAAAGCCTGCTTAAAAAGATGGGTCTTTAGACGGGATTTAAAAGTGTGAAGACACACTTTTGACAATACACAATTTGTCAAATGTGCAATCACATTTGTACAGACTATCAACTGATGCAAGTGTGATTTAAATATTCATTAATATATATTGACATATACATGACAATATATACATATACATTTCTTTAGCATACATTATGTTCATAAGCTCAATATTAGGTGCTTTTTTTTTTTGTCTAAAACAAAGAAAGCATCCCAAAAACACTTTTAAGTGTTTCTTTTATTCCACTTTCAATTTGTGTCTGTATATTTTCAGTTTTCTCCAAACATGTTTTTTTTATTGTTTATACTTACATATAATACACTAATTATATGCTATATATGAACAGTTATATACTAACAGTTATTTAACTTTGAAAACTGTAAAGGTTTGGTCTATGTATATGTACTGTACATGCATAACTCCATTATATCAAAGACTGTAGAAATCACTTCAAGACACTTTGATTATATGCAACATTTTATTCTACAGAAAAGTCTTTTTTTTCTGATTGCAGGTGTGAGAATTATTGTGATGAAATTATTCCCCAAATCAACTCTGTAAAAACAAAATCAAAAATGTTAAACAAAAAATGTGATTTTATCCAGAGTTCAGATGATTATACTAGAAAAATATGCAGATGAGTGCATATTTATTAAAATAATGACTCATTTGCATATTTAGATTTAAATACAAAGATAAGTTGGGGATATGCTGATAACTACTGGTTAAAATTTGCACCCTATTAACGTAACTCACATATTCAGCATAAACAAACGTGCTAACTTTGTACTTATATATAATATAGTCAAGCACAAAATCATACATACCCCTGGCAAATTCTGACTTAAAATTACTTAAAGAAATATTTTTAATTGAAGAAATATGTATATATGTTTTCCACAGTGATGCCTCTTGTACATCATCTTATTTTCTTTTGGAAGAATACGTGCTGAGCTAGTTGAGTGAGCTACTTGACTGTATAATAACCCTAATTTTTGTGACACAGTATTTAAATGTAAATATGAACTATATTTTACTGTAGGACTGCTATGCAGTATGTTACTGTTTTTTAAAACGGCATTGTGTCAATGAATCAATTAATTATTTAACAAATATTAATGAATATAATACATCATAAACGATAAATTAACATTACTGTAAGTTTCTTATTTAAGATGCTGTATCTCTATTTTACAACATAATATGACGCAATATAATATATTATAATTCAATACAATATAAGTACTGAGTTAAATACATTTAATAAAGTTACTAATAATTTTTGTAAATTGCACAGTATTTAACCTTGAATATGAACTATATTATACTGTAGGACTGTAATGCAGTATGTTACTGTATTTTAAAATGGCATAGTGAAAATTACTGTTTATTTTACAGTAATGGTAAACAAACAACTCTGTAAATACATATCCATCGATATAAATAATGCTGTAAAAGTAAATGCAGTAATTTTGTTGTAATTAATTTACACCAGTAAAGCTACCAGTAAACTGCTGCCAGTAAGTTACTGTAGATTCTACAGGAAATTGTTAACAGTTTATGTTTTGCACATCATGCATCTTGCATAACTAAAATATGAGCATTTTCCAATAAGAAATGTGAATATTCTGGTGCTCGTGAACACAGTCAGGGTGTGAGATCTAGAACATGTGACAAAGTCCTAGCAAGTGCACAACAACACTACAACAGGGGGGTCTTAGAAAATGACTCAGTACTGAGACGTACAGAAGATGACAAGCTTTTACTATAAAAAGCAAAAAAGACAAGACACCAAAGGCGTCGAAAAGACACAGATCTGAGAGTGTTTGCTCGTTTGTATCAGGAACATGTAAAGCTTTAGTCTACAGTCTTCTTGGGAAACTTTTCTGTCTGTTTAATCGACAACCAGGAGTACAAGTTAACTTTTATAACTCACATTTCACTGGTGAAGTATTGGACACTTATGCTGAAGCAGTCAATCGAATGTTTGATCTGTGCTTGTTAATATGCTGGATCTCTGTCTCACAGAGTGTTCAATAATACTGATCTCCAGCATCAAAATGATCTTGAGCAAACAGAAAATAACAAGATTTGGGATTTGCTTTACAAAACTCATTAGTAGCAGAGCCTTTCATTAATCCATATTCTTACTCTTACTGAATTATAATATAATATAATATAATATAATATAATATAATATAATATAATATAATATAATATAATATAATATAATATAATATAATATAATATAATATACACTGCAAAAATATCTGTTAATTAACAGGTTGTTTTGATCAAAGTTTTTGTTTATTTACGTTTATGAATTGCATTATAGAACATTGACTTCTGCTCTGTTTATTTTTGATGTTGAAAATTTAACTATGTTTAATAAAGTCACATTTACTGACATGTTATTAGTTTGAAACACTATATTATAATACAAGAAATATATATAGATAGAGAGAATACTTAATATCATACTATATATTATACTTTAAAAATAATTTAATAATTTATAACCAAGTTTTGTTTGTATCCTAATTCACAACACTAATAGCTCCACAATAACACCAATAACAATTAAAAATGTCAATGTAAGTTTTTTTTTCTTTTTTTTATATCAAACATTGTTGGAGGAAAGAACAAGGTCTTAAAAGCAAAAATACATAAAAACTGATTAAAAAAAAAAAAAAACTTAAAATACAGATATTTTCTTACAGTGTAATATAAAATAATAATCAAATGAACATTAATGAATATAACAGACAATTATTGAAATTACATTTTTACAGCATAATATAATACATAATAATATATTATAATTCAATCCAATAAAAGTTAAACACATTTTTAAAAAATAGGAATAAAATAAAAAAATATATATACACACACACAGTATATATATATATATATATATTTGCTATTTAATTATTATATATAAATTTACTTTATAAATAAAACAATAAACCAATCGCACATTTCTCCAAGTAGCTAAATGACACCGTTATTTACCCACAATAATATAATTTTTATGCAGTTCTCAAAAAAGAAAAGCAAAAGTGTCACAACACACGAGCGTAATCATGTCTAAAATAGCCTGAACTGAAAAACTCCCTGTCTGTTCAGCCTCCAGAGCTCGGAGGTGTTTGACAGAGCCTGTACAACAGATTTATGGCAAAAATATGAACAGCTGTTGGAGTTTAATTTATTTTTTTGCCGCTTGGCTGCCTGCTTTCTTTCTTTGTCCAGTACAGACCCAATCATTTTTAGGGACTGTAGCTAAGGGCTTTATTTTATTTCTTTGCTTCAAATGGTGACGCTTTTAAGTTCACTGTTAATGATTTTACTGTTGAAAAGTTATGCAGTATTTTATGTATTTTAAAGTTACATTGTAAAATTACTGTATATTTTACCGTAAAGATAAAATACATACACTGTTAACAATTTTTGTAAATTACACAGTATTTAACTGTAATATGAATTGTATTTTAATGTAGTACAGTTGTGCAGTAGGTTACTGTATTTTGAAGTGTATTGTAAAAATTACTGTATATTTTACAGTAAAGATAATGTACATATGCTGTTTACAATTTTTGTAAATTACACAGTATTTAACTGTAATATGAATTGTTTTATAATGTAGGACAGTTTTGCAGTATGTTACTGTTTTTTAAAATTCCATTGTGAAAATGACTATATTTTAAAGTAAAGATAAAATACATACGCTGTTAACAATTTTCAAAGATTACACAGTATTTAACTGTAATATGAGCTGTATGTTACTGTAGGACAGTTATGCAGTGTGTAACTATATTTTAAAGTTTCATTTTGAAATTACTGTTTAATTTACAGCAAAGATAAAATACATCCGCTGTTAACAATTTTTGCACATTACACAATATTTAACTGTAATATGAACTGTTTTTTTAATGTAGGAAAGTTGTGCAGTATATTACCGTATTTTAAAGTTCCATTGTGAAAATACTGTTTATTTTACAGTAAAGATAAAATACATACACTGCGACCAATTTTTGTAAGTTACACGGTATTAACAGTATTGTAAACTGTGTTTTACAGTTATACAGTAAGTTACTGTATTTTAAAGTACCATAGTAAACAATACTGTTTATTTTACAGTAAAGATTAAAAACATAAACTATAATTTATTTATTTTTAATTACACAGTATTTAATTGTAATATGAACTGCATCTTACCGCAGGGCAGTTATACAGTGTGTTACTGTATTTTGAAGTTACATTGTGAAAATTACTGTTTATTTTACAGTAAAGATAAAACACACTGAAGACACATACAGCAAGATAAATAGTGCTGTAAATGTATATACAGTATTAAGCTGCCAGTAAGTTACTGTAAATTTTACAGGAAATTCTTAATTGTGTCCTTTTTTAATCTACCTACCAGGTTTTAATTCCTGGTTTATTCACAAAATATCTATTGTATTTTAGCCATTTCCAATATGCTTTGAAATAAATCATTTATGGAAAGCCTTTTATTCATTCATTCATTCATTCAATCCCTTTTGCTTGCACTATACTGTACAAATCGCTCAGTGAAAAGAAAAAAATTCTAGGGATTAACAAGAAAATGAGAAGCACAACAAGTTGCCTACTGATATCTTTAATGTTCCATGACAAGAAAATGGAGACATTTCTCTGCGGACACTGAAGAATCCAATAAACTACTTTCTTAATAACACAACCAGGGGCACTTTGACCAAAACCTTCTGCACCAAATAAAATGAAGACGCATTATTAGGAGAACCACACTTCTTCTACTTTTTAAGAAATAAAATAAATAAATACAGTAGAGATTTTAGGCTTAATTACAGTTATTTTGTTACTGCCTGGAAAGAAAAAAAAGCAATTCTTCCAAGCAACTGCGAATTAGGTTTGACCTTTAGAACGAGCCCTGGTGTTTCACAGTCAATGAACTAATTGCTCTGCATGTGTAATGGGGCACTGAGAAAAAGAAGAGCGAAAGAGCAAGAAAGAAAAAGGATGGAGAGACATTTACACAAACAGGCTTCCAAATGATCACACTCACACACACACACAAACACACACACACACACACACACCCTTGTGCAAACATATAAATCACCGTCACTGATGACTGATTACTATTCATTTGTTTAGCACACGTTTGGCAGCTATGAGAAAGACAGATCGCAAATGAAATGTCTTTTATTTCTCGCTTGTTTCTCAGATTAAATGGCGAAGTGTCTGTCTTCTCAGATAAGTTTTAATTTCATATCTATATCTGTGCTCAGATTTGTTACCATAGCAAAGCCTGTGATAAAAACAAAAACAAAAAATCATATGGATAATTGCATTGATTTATTTATTTATTTGTTTGTTTGTTTGTTAAAAAAATAAATAAATAAAATAAAATAAAATAAAATAAAATACAATTAAATACAATTAAATTAAATTAAATTAAATTAAATTAAATTAAATTAAATTAAATTAAATTAAATTAAATTAAATTAAATTAAATTAAATTAAATTAAAGACATGTTTGACTGTGACTGATAAGTAAATGCCCTGAATTAATGTAAACATAATTGTTGTCTTCACTTTACCTTTTGAAAGATGAGTTGGATTATCATAACTATCTGTATCAGTATTAGTATGCTACAACAAATGTAATAATGTAGTAATTTGTGTCAAGAATCCAAATAAAAATGTGCAAATTTAAATCAAGATTTCCTACCTTAATAATAATACAACATTATTGAGATACTTTAAATAATCAATTGAAAAACATCCAATAGCACTCTTTTTTGTATGATATAAATTAAATTAATATAATAATACAGTAATACTCATAATTACATATTACATCAATATTCTTATATGCAACAGCATAATAAACCAATGATATAATACCAAATGGTCCACCTGCCATCACAACTCACAAACAATGTGAGTCGAAAAATCCTTAAGCATGAGGAACTACTTTGTACCATTCATTCACATGTGCAGCTGATTGTAAGAATAGCAGAAACCGTTACTAATTCACCAACGTCATTTCAGAGCTAGAGTTTGAATCATTCTCTAGCGTAATGTCTAAAGTGATGAAAAAACAGGTGATTTTGCTGACGTTTTAAGTTCATAAGGTTTAACGGCATGAAATGCAATCAGTCTACAGAGATTTCCCAGTATTTCTCTGTTGCAATTAGGATATCACAATAATTAATGCTGAAAAATCCAAAGCCGCACAAACACAACCAGATTACTGTTGTGTTTATGATAAGGAAAACAAACTTAATGTGCTGAATCCGAAAATGTATCTGTATCAGAAATTATAAATATTTAAAAATAAGCACTATCCTTTCAAAAAACTGCATAGTCGCAACCTTTATAACTACATTATTGCATAAAAAAGCCTCAAAAGTCCATTAAGTTGTCCAACAGCTGCAATATTTGTCAAACTGTAGTGAGTTAATTGAACAGCTATAAGCAAACAAGATTTGAGAACCAGACAGAACTGCTGCATATACATACATACATACATACATATGTTATATATATATATATATATATATATATATATATATATATATATATATATATATATATATATATATATATATATATATATATATATATATATATATATAAAACAGATAAAAATACCAAATTCATATGCTTAGTTAAATAGCTCAAATGTATTCATCCAACTTAACAATCATTTTATGCAGCCATCAGTTCACATTTAATTTAGGCTCAATTAGATCAACCTACTGTAATAACACTCCTTGAACAGCCACACAAAGGTCAACAACTCCTCCTGTAAAAGCCTCATTCTAAATGCCTGCATCGAAATAAAACAATTTAGGTAGCCCATTACTATTTCAGTCACACAGCTCTTTATAATTTCAAATGAGCACCTGAGTATTTGCAATTTACTATTACCATTTCATTGTGTTTTATAGTGATGGTCATTAAACTTGGGTTAGAGACCAAGATGATGTTGATCTATGAGTCTTCTTTGAATCCAAGATGATTTTTAGGGCTGGGACACACCAAGCTGAAGGTCGGCCGTTGGGCTTTTAGGGCTGTTGGTCAGTGTTGTTCTAACTAGTTGGTTTGGTGTGTTCCACATGTCGTAAATGCTAAAGATCCCATTTTCATTTTAAAATGCTTGTGTTCTGTTTTAATGTAGGCAGACTAAAATGCAGACGGGTCTCCTTTACTATTGCGTATCGCAATAGTAAAGGAGATAGTATTCCCTGATTTGTCAAGACTCTTTCACATGACCATTACACAACCAGTAGACTGCAAGTATGAATGGCACCAAAATATGCACATGCTCAGTGTGTGTAAATGGTCATCCATAACAGAAGACTTTTCATTCTAAAACATCATTTAAAACTAAAATGCACTAGTGCAAACGGCACCTAAGGATGCAACGTCGAAGTAAAAAGACTACAGATTATTATGTGCCCATCTTTTATCCTGCATCTGATGCAACTGATTCATTTGACACACTAAAGCAAAAGGTTAAATTTGAGTCTGTTACAATAAGTACACAATGCTAAAGTGTTATTTTACTGCTTTTGCCGTCTAAACCTCAGAGGTCTGCAGCGGTGAATGGACATTTCATCATATTACAGCATGTGGAGGAACTCTCCATTCAAACACGGCCTCCTCTGGGATTTTGACTTTTGCCATCTCCGTTTTTTTTTACCACCCATCTCCCTGGAACCCTTGAGAAGAGCAGCTGGTCTGGGGCTTTGATTGCATACTGAGCCTCTGGTGCCAGTTTTAGGCTCACACTGGTGACACATCTCTGTCTGAGTGGCTGAAACCATGTTGGGAAATGACAAGTGGCTCCTCGCACATCTACTGGCCAAGCCCTGACAAATCACTCCATCTTTCCTCAAAAGATGAAACACGCCTGGCAAAATTCTCAGCATGCATGAATTTTCAGACTGGCATACTGCTGGGCTCTAAAAAATGTTAACAACTTTAAAAAGAGAAGAAAAAAGCTGATGTATTAGAATAAAACGGTTAAAAGGGCTTATTATAATGTATTAAATGCCAATAGGAGAACAGCTTGTGACAGAACTTAAACAAACAACACTTTTCCAAGTTGTCTTCCTGAGTTTATAAGGAAAATCAGAAGGATGCTTATCATATTCATATATATTAATATCATATAAACCATTGAAGTTTGCAAGACATGTATTTTTTATTAACAATTTTGTTCAGCAAGGACACATTCAATTCAGCAAAGCGACAGTAAAGACTTACATTGTTAATAAAATATAAGTCAATTTCTGTCCTTTCAAATTACTTTTATCAAAAACACTGACAGATGCTTCATTGAGTAGGGTCTGTCTGCAGACTGCAAGACAGGTACATACCTTGAAGTATATTAGAGGCGTAACTTAAAGTTATAGAGACCCACGTCAAAACAATGTTGTCGGCAAGACGGTGCTGTACATCAGTTATTAACATCTGTATCAGTTGTTAACATCTACATCTACTCCACACCTAAATCCAACCATCACAGTTATTAATGTCTATACCTAGCACAAGCCTAAACCCAACCATCATTAGCATCATTAGCGACGCATATCGGTAAATATGCGGAATTTTTTTTAGAACGACTTTACTGGTATATTAAAAAAAAAAAAAAAAACTTCATACAGATGAGGAGGTTACAGATTTTTTCCGGAAAAGACCATTCACACATTCATTCCAAAATACCAGTAAATTATAACATCATTATCCAGAAATGACCTCTAATTCGCTGCGCTTGTATTTGTAAACATTTGACTACATTACAAACTCTGTGGATGGATAAGTATTGTGAACAACTTCAATGAAAACATACGGAGGAACACTTTTACATGTCGAGATGTTCATAATATGCGTGTGCTGGCGCTCACTGGCTGCTTTATGTACATACGTATTGAAGGTAAACTAACAACGACTTATCATAAGCATTTATAAATAATTAATTACACAGTTGGCATAAAGAAGGAACATAGAAACATTATCTGACTAACATCTAGAAGCTAAACGTTACTGTAAAAATACTCAAAGGCTTTTATCTTCATAAACCATGCGCACGTGAATGCATCTAAATGTTCTAATTGGCTGGAGTAGACATCTCACGTCAGCGCGTTGTAGACATGAATGCACTCTTTCCGGCAATCTTCCTTCTGTGTTCAAACAGAGCAGCATTCCGGCAAATTATCAGTAATGTTACAACTTCTCTTTCCAGAAAATAGCCTAAACGAATTTACTTGTGTTTTCAAAAAGGGCCTGTTCACACATACAGACCTTTCCGGAAAATTGCTGGTAATTTTCTGGAAAGGTCTGTATGTGTGAAAGGGGCTATTGTTATTAAAATCTACACCTTCCCCAACCCTAAACTCCATCACAGTTTTTTAACATACAGTCACGAGTGGAGGCTTTCATACTTGCTTCGGTGCAATGTTTCGAAGCACTTTAGCCACATGACCTTGGTGGTTTTGACCTTGGTGGTTTGGATCTTTGTTGTAGTGTTATTAAACACTTGCGCCTCCGGATTTCGACACTGTGTAGAAACGTCAGTTTCACATCAGCCATGCATTTACATTTTAGAGCTAATTCTACAAGGAAGACCTAATGTCACATCACTCAACACAATCAGTTCCAACCTATAGCCCCAAAACACAAAAAATATATAAGTTTTCCATTTATTTAATTCATTTGCTTGCAGATATAGATGTTCACCCATCATCCTCCTCACCATCACCAGATTGGCCCTGTCCAGGGGGTGTACGCTTCGCCTTTATCCTCGGCAGTCATAGCTGGATCTAACAGCTTCCAATTCAAGCTACGAATGGGGCCTCTACCAAACAAATCCTATGTTTTGTTAAATGATATTTTTGTCAAATAACACTCATCAATAAATGTAATTCAACATCAAAATTTCCCTAGTCTTTCTGGTAGAACTAATATTACTTTGTTCCTGGTCTAGCTTTATTTTTGTAACCTCTGTCAGTGAGTTCCTTGGTTATGCTACGCCATGTCAAACCATGAGTTTATTTCTGGTCAAATTCATGTTTTGTTTTGTATTCATGCCAAGTTTAGTGTTAAGTTCTTGTTTTGTTTGTTTTGCTCTTTTTGTCAATAAACTGCATTTAGGTTCTGTATTCTCACCTTTAGTGGACTCTGTTACACTATCCCTTTAAGGGGCTTATGTAATAGACCTTCAAAATTCTTTTAAAATATACAAATACTGTTTTCCCCCAACCAAGCTAACAGAAATAAATAAAATAATATAGGAAATACTGTGAAAATGTTCTTACTTTATTAAGCATCACTTGAGAAATCTAAATAAATAAATAAATAAAGATTTCATAGAAGGACTAATTTTTTTTTCCCTTTAACTAAACACACACACACACACACACACACACACACACACACACACACACACACACACACACACACACACACACACACACACACACACACACACACACACACACACACGCATACACAGACACACACAGACACACACACACACACATTATATGTTGTTTAATATGTGTTGTTTAAGCTATAAAAAGTAACATTCTCTACATTACATAGCACAGAAAAATACAAGATGAACAAAAAACAGCAACTGCTGATTAAATCAAATGAATTGGTGTTTGACCTGAGTGGTACGATCCCTCAAGACTTCAAACCGCAGCGAAATATATGCATAACTATGAATATGGTAATACACATCGCTTTGGTGCTAAATTCAGTGCTCATTTCATACTTCAGGTATTCCCGAACAACTGCCAATAGTGCGTTGAGTATTATCACTTATGACTCAACCCTGCTGAAACTCAGCATCCGATCGTCTGTGTGGGTGAGTAATGGGAGCCTATTCACCCATCTGAGGAGATCTGTGGGTTTTGCAGAGAGTTTTGCAGCGTGTTTGTTTGTTTTGCACTGAGTGACATTGAGGATGACACGCTTACTTCACAAAAGAGTGCAATGGGACCCAAACCGAGGCCTCCTGCTGAGACATGATTGATGGCAGTAGCTTCAAAAACCAGTCGAAAAGAAACTTTAATGAACAGACTTTCCCCTCAAGATTCCTGCCAAACGGCGGACGGACATAATGACGAACTAACTCAAAGCAGTGAAGCAAACAATGACGACGGTTTGGCTCTCGAAAGCCTGTTGATTAGGATGAGCGCAACGTCTTGTGGCCCTGTGTGTGAACTCGAAATGTAGTCTCAACAAATGAAGTGACAGTGTGGAAAATGGAGCTCACCGTCTCAGACATGGAGGTAAGACCCCCTGCACATGTAGAGAACGGTGCATTAGTGTCACTCTGATCTTAATGGCACATTGAAGGAAGGGCTTTCATTGTCATTTTTAATAACACAGAAGGCCCTTAGAGCTTCATGTTCATCAAAAATGAGATTGGGCTGTCACCCTATTCACTCCCTTCACATTAACCAAATGCACATCCTGAATAGATCCCATGAAATCAAAATGAAAGTGGCTTTTAGTCCATTGCTGTGAATGGGAAAGAGCAGATATACAGTAGCAGATATGTGCAGATTTATATTCTTCCTATTCTGGGTGTAAATGAAGTAAAAATGTTGATGTAACAGATTTTTGCAAATCATGTGGATGAGACCTTTGATATTTTCCTAATTTACCAGGAAATCTGCCAACAAAGGCGAGAAAACAGCATTTGTTAAGCCATTTCATGATATTTATCCATGCTGACAGAACTATATTGATTTTTTATAAATTTTTGCTGGCAGCTTTGAAAAGAAAAAGATTGCTGTAATGCAGTTTGATGTGTTATTTAGCAATGATATTTTAAATGTGCGCTCTTGTAGGTATAATAAAAACAGCAGGGTTTCAAATAGTTATTTAACACATTATTAGACTAAATTAAATTGAATAAAATCTGAAAATCTCAAGACTAGTGACACTAAAGGAATACTTCACCCTAAAATGAAAATCGCCTAATCATTTTGTCTCAATCATGTGGTTTCAAACCGTAAATAGTTTATGTCTTCTGTTGAACACAAAATAGGATATTTTGAGGAATGCTATTTGCTGGCACCCTTAGACATCCATAGTAAATAAATGATAAATAATGAAATACTTTGGAATTTAATGGGTGCAAGCAAACAGCATTCAGCATTAAACAGTGTTCAACAAAAGAAAGAAATTCAGACATGCGTTGAACTAGAAGGGTGAGCAAAAGGCTGCATTTGTGCTTCATTTCTGGTCGAACTATCCCTTTAATGAATTTCTAGTTTATTTGATCCTAATGATCTAAGTGATTAGTCAGAAAATCTATAATGTATTGAGGTCCTGGGCCATTTAGTGATTTATAGACAAGTAATAATACTTTACAATAAATTCTGTATGTAACTAGGAGCCAGTATAAAGACCTCAGGACAGGTGTGATGTGCTCTCATTTTCTGGTTCTGGTCAGAATCCTGGCCGCAGCATTCTGGATGACTGTCTTGAGTGTCTTTGGGTAGGTCAATGAGGAGTCATTACAGTAATCCACCCTGCTGCTGATAAAAGCATGAACAAGTTTCTCTAAGTCCTCACTGGAAACAAAGAGTCTAATTCTTGCAATGTTTCTGAGATGATAGTATGCTGATTTACTTACTGCTTTGACATGACTATTGAAACTCAGATCTGAATCCAGAATAAAGATTCTTGACCCTATTTTTTGTTGTTTCGCCCCTAGAGCCACGCAATCACCTTGAGAACCTCATCTCTGTTCCCAAATGCAATGACTTGAGTCTTCTCTTTGTTTAACTGAAGAAAGTTTTAGCACATCCAACTTGTAATTTCATCAGTGTATTGGAAGAGGGTGTCTGCCAATCTACACAATCTACATTGTAAAAGTTCTACAGAAGTAAAGATAAGTTGAATTGAATTTAATTAAAAACAAATGTTTCTTGAAAACCAAATCAGAGCAGCACTATCACAGAAACCATGCCAATTTAAAATGATCTGGCATACTTTGATTTTAATTACAATGTCCCACTTTATATTAAGTGTCGCCTATACCTGTGAACTTACATGGTAACTAGATATGTAAGTAGTATGTACGTACTGGTACACAGTATTTACTTGTGTAATACTGGTGTAGCTACACACATGTAACAACACACTGAATAGTATGTGTGAGTTCAAATGTGTAACAGGACATTGGTAAAACATTAAAAAAGTACACATCTGCAACAAGAATTACATAAGTGCATTGTGTAACAACAATATGTACTTGCAGGTGTTTTCCCACTTCCACACCAGTTTGCATACACTGAAAAAATGAAGGGTTCCACATAATTCCTTCATGTCGTCCCAACACAAATCAATTAAGACTACCTCACACTTCTAACAAATTTATGTGGATTGAACATAAAAAAATAAGTTGTTCCAATGAAATCTCAAGAATTGTGTTGTGTCATTTTAATTAAGTAGTTTGAACAAGTAAAAAAGAAAAAAATACTGTGATGATATATAAAAAATTACTGTGTAATATATAAAACCTAAGTCTTTGTGTAACTGTTTAACAACAACAAACTTTTCCCAAAGTGGGAAGTGTATATAGAAATATACAAATACCTTGTTTGTATGTTGTTTTAAGGTAAATTGTAGAATCACACCAGTAATTCACATTAAAGGGGTAGTTTGCCAAAGATTGCGTTAATAATGTCCTGTAACACATTTAAACTTACACATACTATTCAGTGTGTTGTTACGTGTGTAGTTACACCAGTGTAACACAAGTAAATACTATGTACCAGTGTTTACATACACTGTAATTACATACTAGTTACCGTGTAAGTTCACAGGTATAAGCAACTAAAGTGGGACCAACTTTTGATATGGCATCAAATAGTTAGTACTGAGCAAATCTCAGCTGCCTCTCTGGATTGACGGATTACATTACACACATCTGAGCTGCTTTTTACAATTTATTAATGCATTTATTTATATTTCAATTTATTTATTCAATGTTACAAATATGTTACATTTATTCAGTTTACTAATTTAAAATAAAGCCAATATTGCTCAGATAAAAACAACAACCACATATGAGATCCCTATTAAACCAGTTTAAACAATACATATATCAAATAAAATCCACCCCAAACACAAATCTTACTGATGACATACTCTGCTTAACAATCAACCCAACAAGCAACAACTGGAATTATTGACTTGAGTTCATAGGAACACATGTAAACAACTTTCCCCATTCTCATTCAAAACAAGCTTGAGGTTTCCGCTTCAAAACCCAGCAACAAATCTAGTCAGTGCTGTCAAAGCCAAAGACCATGTCATTCTGTTATCTTATTAGGGACAAATATGTGTTTGCGGTTTGTGCGGCATTCTGGTAAGCAAACAATTATCTCTATGAGCTTTACTGCCAGCCAAAGAGCAGCATTAGATGGAGCAGCAGCGCACATGTGTATCACTGACTCACCTGTGCCTCAAATACCTTCCCAAAAGCATCTCCAAGTGGCAGTGATGTGTCCTGATGGGGAATGATAGCCTTATTGAGCCAGTGCATGGGCTCACAGTCATTTGTTTTGAGAAGCCAGGGCTGACAGGCCCGGCGTTTCCCCACCAGCTCCCAGTGAAATTGACTATAAATCACCTTATCACTTTCACCCCCTGACAGTTTTTCAGACTTCCAACATTTTACTGAATATTATGAGGACTCGGAGTGTGTTGACAGGGCCGGGCATTTTAAGATGCTTTCTTTGTAAAGGGGGAAATAAACCCGTGCCAATGAAGTTCTTTGGATTAAGTTGCTGTTTTTTGGACAGCGTTATCACAAGCTTCACTACCGTGAAATACCAATATAATAAAAACAAATTCATGCTAGAAGGCAGACATGAAAAAGGTTTGGGGAATTTGTTTTTAGGAAGGTTTTGAGAATCACTGTGTTTGGTTTAGAGAGTGATAACTTTTACAGAAAAACCATGAGTGTCAAGGGTCACCAAATACCAAAACACATTTTTTGAGATAAAACCAGAAGTTTACATGCACTCTAAAAAAAGGAACTTAACCATTTTTATAAAAACGTCTAATGGTAAATCATACTAAACGTTTACTATTTTAGGTCCATTAGGATTACCTAAATGATTTACATTTGCTAAATGCCAGAATAATGAGATGATTAAAAAAAAAAAAAATCTTGGGTATCCTTCCACAAGCTTCTCACAATAGTTGGAAGGAATTTTGGCCCATTCATCCTGACAGAATTGGTGCAACAAGGTCAGATTTTGTCCTACTCGCACAGGCTTTTTCAACTCTGCCCACAAATTTTCTATAGGATTGAGGGTCAGGGCTTTGTGATGGCCACTCCAAAACATCCAAAACATTGTCCCTCTTTTCCTTAAAGCATATTTTAACTAATTTGGCAGTATGCTTAGGGTCATGGTCTGTTTGGGAGACCCATTTATGGCCAAGTTTTAATTTCCTGGCTGATGTCTTGAGTTGTTTCTTCAGTATTTCCCTATTCATGATGCCATCTATAAAGTGGACCAGTCCCTCCTGTAGCAAAACAGCCTCACAACATGACAGCCGGCCCCATACTTCACAGTTGGGATGGTGTTCTTAGGCTTGTAAGCTGTCCCTTTGTCCTCCAAATGTAACACTGGCCATTCGGGCCAAACAGTTCAATCTTAGTTCCAGCAGACCACAGGACATGTCTCCAAAAATTATTATTTTTCCTAGTGTAATTTAGCTAATTGTAATCTGGCTTTTTTTTTCTTTTTTTCTTGATTTTGGCTTGTTGATTTTCCCATGTTGCCACACAAGGAAGCAGTTTGTTTGAGGTTTTCCTCAAATACTATTCTACAGTTGTGCCTCCAAATAAGTGTGTATGGATGTTTCCCAGTACTGGGTTGCAGCTGCAAGGGTATCCACTGCATAAAACATATGCTGGATAAGTTGGCGGTTCATTGCTTTGTGGTGACCCCAGGTTAATAAAGGCACTAAGCTGAAGGAAAATAAATAAATGGAATCAGAAGTATTTCCAACATATTTTTTTCCAATCACACAACAAACTAAAGAGCTTTGCTGTGAGTATTTCAGGGCATTGATTCACATTCAGTTTTTTGTATATACACAAGGGCGAGCATGAGAACGAAATGTGCAGACTGCAGTTCACTTGGCCACCGGTGTCGCTAATAATAATAAAGGTTACTGAATTTAAAATGTAAACAGTTTATAGGAACACTCCACTATCCTGGGAAATAGCCATTTTTAATAGCCATTTTTTTAATTCATTCAGTCGATCTTCAGGTCTGGTGGAGAAAAGTTATTTGATTTTTACACTAGAATGAGAGTAAAGTTCTTAGACATATTAAAATAGCTAATTGCTGTTGTTGTTTTTTTTCATATTCCATTAATTGTACTGTAGTACGCAGTTTAAATACAGACAAGTCAAGCTTTAAATATTAAAATTATCTAAATTATTTTTGGAAAATTTTGAGCAAGATGCTAATGGTCTAATCAGACTTAATGATTTATGCAAAGCTAAGCTAAAAGTGTTCCCACCAGACTCAGCTGAATGGATAAAAAAATGGTAAAACTCAACTATTTACCCCTAGGGAAGTTAAATGAGCATATTTTCAATAAAAGTAGAGGGTTACATCACTAAACTTGTTTGCTTTAAACCTAAAACATAGAAACATGTAGCTTCTGCTTCTAAAAATGACTTGAGCATGCGTTGTTAAATAGTCAATATGAATGCTCGTAGCACATAATATTCTACAACACTTACTAAACTAAATCCTTAGCGGAAAGGCAGGCATGCAATCTGGCCACGGGGATTGGGTAGTAGATTGGGGAGCATCTTCTGGATTGCAAAATGAGGTGCAATAGGCAACTCCCGCCTCTCGCCAGACTGTCTGTGTTTGCTTATAAACTAGTGGACTGGATGGAGGCTGCTGTGCTATTTACTTTGGCCACCTCCTCAAAATCTCTGCTGTCACTTTTGCTCAACACCCCTATCCTCAAGTAATGGCTCCCAAATCCCATTCCAAACATGCACATGTGGACTTCGAGATAGAGGAGGGGTTTTGCGGCAGACAATAACCTCAAGAATATTCACATTAAAATATGCGGATAAACAGGAAATGATTGCACATAAAACGGGCCCGCTGCCTCATCTGTCAGTCATCGTGGGTAAAACCAATTTCTTTTTTCCTCCCCACTGCTTATTCTAACCAACACAATCACAGTGGAATTCAAAAGGTTTTAATCTGCATTTTAAATGTTTATGAAATGAGTCACACAAATGATGCTTTTATTTGATTAACACCATTACTAAATTAAAAATAAAATAATTGATGTAATTAATGTTATAATTGCTTTATTATATATATATATATATATATATATATATATATATATATATATATATATATATATATATATATATATATATATATATACAAACACACATTTTTTAATGTATTTTTTAATGGAATTTTTCATATAGAATTTTTCCCCTTTTCACTGATTGTGTATAGTTTTTACTGCCTCTTTCTGCTTATGTAATCCTGTTAAATAAAAAAAATACCATTTATTATAATTGTAGTATATTTATTTAGGTTTTAAAATAAAACTGTTTTAAGAGTTCACCCTTATTTGACAATTGATAATAAAAACATATTTGGCATGCTGTCCTGGGAGACAGCCCTGAGCTTAAAAGAACCTGGGGCTCTCTCCAGTTTGAAGGCTGAGAGGGGAGTTTGAGCTCAGGTGGATCTCGAAAACTCCCGAGCTATAAGTAACAATTTATGGATTACTGTGGAAATATACTGCTGGCTAGAGCTTGTCTATAGTGCCAATTTGGTTTGTTCAATTCACCTATGCTGCATGTCTTTGGACTGTAGGAGGAAACGGGGAAACCCACGTGAGCACGGGGAGAAAATGTAAACTCTGCACAGAAATGTCCGCTGGCCTCGTAAGAACTTGAACCAGTGACATTCTTGCAAGGCAAAAGGGCTAAAAACATGGGAAGCCAGTCACCCTGTCTAGACAGGAAGAAGGCGAAGATGTGGAAGAGGGGATTCTTTAAAACGAAGATACTGAGGTAAAAAATTCTGGTTATTTATGGTGAGTTAGGAATCGACTGATTGGTGGATCGTGTATTAGGTAATGCTGGACCAGCCGAAGTTCAATCATAAGTATGTGCTTCTCTCGAAATTAGTTTATAAATACACACTGCACATAATCCTATTCTATTACATGAATTAGAATATTTTTTAATAACTTTTACTGTTAATATGGATCAATGCAACGCATCCTTGCATTGCAAAATAAATTAACGCATAATTAAAGTGGGGCCGAGGCAGTGGCGCAGTAGGTAGTGCTGTCGCCTCACAGCAAGAAGGTCGCTGGGTCGCTGGTTCGAATCTCGACTCAGTTGGCATTTCTGTGTGGAGTTTGCATGTTCTCCCTGCCTTCGCGTGGGTTTCCTCCGAGTGCTCCGCTTTCCCCCACAATCCAAAGACATGCGGTACAGGTGAATTGGGTAGGCTAAATTGTCCGTAGTGTATGAGTGTGTGTGAATGTGTGTGTGGATGGGTTGCGGCTGGAAGGGCATCCGCTGCGTAAAAACTAGCTGGATAAGTTGGCGGTTCATTCCACTGTGGCGACCCCGGATTAATAAAGGGACTAAGCCGACAAGAAAATGAATGAATGAATAATTAAAGTGCCTTTTTAGGGTAGGAACATTAGACACAAGAGACAGACATAGACAATTAATTTTAATAGAACATGCTGCTATGGTAACAATTAGCTCATCAACACAAAGCACATCATCTTGGTGGAATCATCATTATTATTATTTTTACTATTATTATTATTTTTTTATAAACAATTGGTTTTATGGCGTTTAGCAACTAATATTTGCAGTTAATTATTTTATCCTGTTGTAATTTTTTTATCCACACAGAACCTTGTCAAAAACATTCTACAGCTGTCATTTCTATAAACACGAATGCTGTCTAAGGCACCTCAGTTATTTGGCACCAGTTTTTACATCAAGAGCGCTCTATGTTGTCTTAAACTTTCAAAAAAGTCTAAAAAGTAATTGTGGGAAGATCTACACATCTGTTCCTGTACTTTGATATAAGTAACAGAGTAAGTCTTGACTTATACTGACTTGTACGCGACCTAAAAAATGAAAGCCTGTGAATTTTCTCTTGCATTTATCTTCATTTGTTTCTGTGTGATCTAAATCTAATTGCCTTTGCGAGTCTCAATGGATTGTCTCCTGGTTAAACACATTACCCCCGCATTAATAAATCATGAGCTGCACTGTCGCAAGGAAATAAATTATGCTAAAT
This sequence comes from Danio rerio, assembly GCF_052040795.2. Lineage (NCBI taxonomy): Eukaryota > Metazoa > Chordata > Actinopteri > Cypriniformes > Danionidae > Danio > Danio rerio. The sequence goes on from NC_141040.1 coordinate 44,251,623, forward strand.
AATATCCTATAACTTTGCGAACTAATTAAAGTCGTGTCGATGACTTAGAGAGTGATTTCGGCGAGGCGGATCCGCAAACTCCATTTGTTTGCCTCTTCAAGTTCTCTCTATTCAAAGGAAGACCGCAAAGACATCAAGGATACTGAAGTGACTTTCTTCTCCAGCTGACAACGAACTGACAAGATCCCTTGTGGGATGTGAAGCGGTGCCAATTCTCCAGTTAAAAAACGAAGAAGGCGTCGAACGGCAATGAAGACTCACGAAGAGGCTCTCCAGAGGTTTGTGGAGGCTCTCAATTTTTCCCACAAAGCTGTAGCTGTGACAGGCTGCCAGCCCCTCTGACGATGAGCTTCAGAAACACACATCAGGACTGCCAATCCTGCAGACCAACAGTGCCGATTCTGCAGTGCATAAACCAGGCTTCACTTTATGGGTGGCACTGGCCACTGAAAAGAATCTGATCACTGTGAATACTTTGAAAGGGACTGTTCGGCCACAAACAACATTCCCAATTTTCATTTACCAGCTTTAAAGGAAAGAATATATCGTTTTAGCATTGATATCATAATGTGTAAAGGCACAATATTCATAGATCCTGCGATGTGGAGTGAGGATTATTGTTGACCAGGTACAATTTTGCAGTCATTTCAGTTTAACCATAACAAAAAAAAAAATTTATTGGTTGTATGTGTTTAAAGACTTGTGACTGTGTACGTATTTTAAGTGAGTTTAAAGGCTTTGGGCACAAGGAATGATTGCTTTTTGTAGCTATAACGAAATTTAATTAGATTTTTCTTACACTATATAACTTTATTGTACAATTAATTATTTTATTTCTGTACAAGGACACTCCATTTATATCCTTTCTCTACTGTTTTATGTATGGTGATAATTAGTCTATTATGTTTTCTTCAGATGCACTCATCTTTAAAATCGTCCCATTCAATATAAATGTTTTTTAAAATAGAAATTTAAATTATTGGCGAATTATCACAATCTAAATTGCAGAGAATAAAATATTCACAACGTAAGTTCTTTCCAATATCGCACAGGCTTATTCCATTTTATGAAGAACAAAGCGGGTCAAAATTATTTAAATCAAGCAAAGCTGAGTAACCAAGTCGACTTATAGGGCAAATTCCAAAAATATCCCTTTACCCTATTCCCTTTGAGTTCTTTGAAGGGTGTAGGGTATGACCGTCAAATGTTCCTTTTGTAAACTGTCTTCTACAAATGCCCCTTTTGAAGATTTTCAGATGTTTATTGTCATTTGAATATTCCTATGAATGGCATCGCCTTGACAAAGTGTCCTTGAAGGGTACAAAAACGGTATTTGTCTTTTTATGTAACTTTGGTTGAGTTGCACAAAAAAGCCACACAGGTTACATGCACTCAAAAAAAAAAAAAATGGCTTTGCTGCTTTTTCAAACTTAATTGTTTGATCATGTTCAATCCACTTAAAATAGTAAAAATAATTAAGTTAGTTAAATCTATTTGTGTTTGAACAATTTGAAGGAATTGTGTGTAACTCATTTTTACAATATGCATTATAAAAGCAAAAGCACATCTCTACTTCAATTTTGGTCTCCAACAATTCTGAAAAATAACGACATGAAACGATTGCTGCATCCTATCCTACGCCCTTTCCTGCACTCCATATTCATCATGTGATCATTCACATAAACCTTTGTTTGTTATGTAATGAATAAACTGTAACAGTAAACATATACAGTGAAACCCAAAAATATTCATACCCCTGGCAAATTCTGATGGCCACTTGTTGTTCAAAGGTAAATAAAAGCTGACAAGAATGATGCCTCTTGAAACAATGATGTCTCTTATACATCATCTTTTGGGGGAAGCCTGTGTCATTTTCTGTCAAACAAAAACAAACTTGCTGGTTGAATGAAAGTAACTTTAAGTAAAAATTTACCAGGGGTATGAATAATTTCAGGCTTTACAATAAATATGTGTGTGTGTGTCTTTGTGTGTATGTGTGTGTATAAATATATATTTTTTCTATATAAAAATCAACACTTTTGATCATATATTCCATGTTTTTATAATAATTTTAATAATAGTAGTAATAATAAAAGTCATCATTCCAATATTGAACAAAATTATCATGATTTTTTTTCTCATAACCAAGCAGTCCTAGCTTGTTCTCAAAAGCATTGTACAAGCAAGTTCAGTTCTTGACATTTATGTTCACCATTTGCTCAAGTGCACTGACTGACAGTGTCTGCTCGCAGCTCACAACCAAATCTCTGACGCATGACGCTTTTCGAATGGTGTTGGCTACTGCTTAACACCATCATACACCATGGAAAATCCAGAATAAAATGTACAAGTCTGTAAAAGTCTTGAGGGTGAATAAATGATTTGGTAATTTAAATATTTGGGTGAACTATTCCATTAGTCAACATAGGTCGGCGATCAATAAAAAACAATCAAATGGAGATCCATGCTTATGGTAGGCATCTCCTACAACATTCAACTTTTCTTTTTGCACTTTAGACTCAGTTTAATATGTTGAAAGCCTATTTCAAGAGTTCACATATAGCTGATGTTTGTTTATTAACCTTGTTTGGCATGCTGTCCCGAGTGAGAGCCCTGAGCTCATAAGATCCTCAAGCCTGGGGCTCCCTCCCGTTTGCAAGGCGAGAGGGGAGTTTGAGCTCAGGTAGATCTCGAGAACCCCCCTGCTGTAGTAGCTAATGAACAGAAAGTGATTGCTCTTAAGAGACTCTTAACTATTTACGAGGAGCATGTCTATGAAGCCGATTTAGATTAGTCAATTAACTTAAGTTACATGTTTTTTGACGGTCGGAGGAAAGTGAAGAACCTGGGAGAAGCCCAAGTGAGAACGGGGAGAATGTGTAAACTCAGCACAGAAACGTCAGCTGGCTTGGTAAGGACTTGAACCAGTGATGTTCTTGCTGTGAGGCCACCGTGCCACCCATCTTGGAAAAGAGGAAAAGTAGGGGCGGAAGGGGGGATTCTTCAAAACGAAGATGGCTGTCATATGGAACATGGGGTATTTATAGTGGCTTAGGAATCGTCTGATTGGTGAATCATAAATTGAATAATGTGGGGCCGGCTGCAAGCAATCATAAGCACGTGATCCTCTCGAAAGTAGTTTATAAATAAACTTCAGTTATTGTTACTGCATACTTGATAGTACATAATCCACTCATATTGAGCTTGTTTTGGGCTTGTTTTTAAAGATGCACTTGCTTCTTTAAGAGTTGGCAGCAGTGCAGAAAGTTAAATGTCCAGGAAACAGTAGAAAAGTGAGGGAGATCTGAGCGTTCGCTTGGCAACATCTCTATTGGAATCTACTGTGATGGGAGTCTCCCACGAGGAGCCATATTTGTGAGTGGCTGCGGCACATTTTAAATCAGTCACTGTCAGTAGAGGTTCCATCTGTTTTCCATTCTTTTCTATTCTCACACACCAGACACTGGCCTTGCGATATGGTCACCGGATTTAATGAACAATACCCCATGAATTATTCCACTGGACTACACTTGGTTTCATTCGATAAACCCTCACTCACATCTCTCTCCCAGTCGATTTTCACTTTAAAACAAGGCATTTTCCTCCCTTTCTCACTTATAATCCCTATGAAACCATGCCATTTCTTTCTAAACCAAAACTCAAGGTGCAATTGAAGAATATCCATGCAGAAAGGAGAAACATATTAATCCTGCTCTCCCAAAAAAGGCCTGAGATAAAATTAACAAGAAGTCCAAGCCAGGGTGCGAATAAAAACATTGACAAGAAGGGGAGATCAACTTTTTCGGCAATGTTTTTATTTTATGAAATACATGCCTCAGTGAATCAAATTAAAAGACATCTATTTTATAAACGCAACATATTTAATTTTTCAGTGTTTTGTGGGTTACTTTGTGTACAATATCCTGTGATTAGCCATTTCAGAGGTTACTGTAGGTCAAAATATACAAACAACGCATCTAATTTTACTTTACTTTTAGGCCATATGTAGAAACAAACAACTATTTTGCAAGCAAAGTGTCTTGTGTACACTTACCATGTCTATCGGCTTAGATTAATTGGCGTGATTATGCATTCATAATGGTATAATCCATTAGTGGGGTGGTCAAATGTATATTTACTGTATATTATGTATTATTTAATTATTAATATTAATATTTAAGATGCAGATCAGAGCAAACTATTTCTTACTATTTAGAGGACTGAACCCCCCCACATGTGATTTTCACATCTTTCAGTAGGGATCAAGCATTAATTAAGGGGGTCAATTCCCCCTAAACCCCTTTAATTCGCACCCTGGTCCAACCTATAATAATCTTCTTTTCTACCCAGATCTTGTAAGCCATGGCTTCACTAATGAAAAAAAAACCTTGATGTGTGACACATCAGAACCTGATGGCGTGAGAGGCTATAACAGAGAAATGATAGCTGAAGCCGGCGATCCGTCTGACATCTTTGACACCGTAGCTTGCAAAGCACCAACAGATCTAAAGTGAAACGTTCATTCTGTCATCCGAGATGCTTGATAAGATTGCACGTTAATGACATATCAACCAGAAGACCAGATTGACTGCCAGACATTTCTGGGTGATTTTAAGATTAAAGGATCAATCTCCATTACGGATCTGTGCCGGAGGAAGCGAGTGCAGACATTTGCCATAGTGTTTTTTTAGCATTGGTGATACGCTACATCATTTCTATCCTTATACCTCAATAAACTTGCCTCACAAATCTTATGATCGATGACTAGGGCCAGACAGAATATGTGAACCTTTTTTTGCTATTACTGTGCAGAATTGTGTAAAAAAAACTGCAGATTTATGCGGAATGATTTTGGGTGTATCAAAACTAAAAACTTTATATGTTAAATAAAAAATAATACATTTTTATTTAAGGTTTACAATGCAAATCCAATTAGATCAATTTATTTGGAAAACAAAGCAAGTCTCTTATATAATACATCTACTATATTTCAACTAAAAGAAAGAAACTATTACATTACAAACTGTATTGTAAGTAAATTATATGAACATTTTCATATTAGTCAGTAATATTACTGAAATATTTAAAAACTGAATAAATATAAATTTACACATATTAAGACACAACTAAATAAAATAGACTCAATGATGGGCTGAAAATCTGTGGAAAATCTGTGGATGTCTGCGGGTGCAGATTCCATGTGGGCCTATCAATAACAAGGGCTTGACAATAACTTTTTTTCTAATGCTACTAGCCACTCTGCATTGTAACTAGCCACAATTTTGTTGTTAGGAAAATATATTTTATATGCGTAAATTTGACTGTGGCATGCTAAAATTAATGGATTTAGTTTATTGTGTGTTATTTCCACTTGCCACCTCTTTCATTTCACTTTTTTGTGTGTTGTGTATGAGCTTGCTCAATGAGCATAAGCAAATGGATTGTGCTTTCATAGTGTTGTATTGGCAATTAGTTTTATTTCACATGACTTTTCAAGACTCAACATTAAGGACTAATTTTTCTCTGGTCACACCAAAAATAAATAAACAAATAACTAATTATTTCTTAGCTACAAATTTTCACTAATTAATTTTTATTTTCCACAAGCTAAATATAGCTATATACATGCACCTTTTTTTCAACATTGAAAATTAAAAGTTTTAATTCAAAATTTTAAAAAAGACATTTTAAAAATAAATAGTCATGTATCGAAAACTATGCACAGTAGCTTGTCCAGGCTAAAAGTCCCAGACCCCTATTTAACTACACTTAAATAGTAAGTTAATTTCATATTAAAGCAATGTTATGGTAAAGAATGATAATTAAACAATAAAAAGATAAAATAACTGTAAGCAAAAGAAAGCAGGTGAAAAACATACCCTGTGCGATAGTGAAAAGATGATCACGTTACCATTAGATCAATTAATAATCTGTTCAAAGAATGGTTAAAGCGAAAGCGGCAACTGCTGCTGCTTACAAAAACGACATATTTAAAAAGAATCTGGAGATCTCTTGAGAGCAGCAGGACTGTGAATGCACTCCCATAATTTCTGTCCAGTCAATTTTAAAGAGAACTGAATGCTGAAGTTACGTTGCAGGCACATTTGCTTCGTGCAAGGAAACTGAAGCGCTCAAGCTTTATATAAGCTGCATTACAAATTGAACACTATACACTATGCACTTATGCACTTACTCTACAGTACTGTATATGTGTGTAGTGTTGTCCCAAATGGGATACTAATATATTTTTTACTTAGGGGAAATTTTTTCTATTATATTTTATTTGGGCTCTTAATAATATCTTTAGGGGCACCAAAACTGCGTGGGCCCTAAGAATTGTCTTAACTTGGGTTGGTGGGGGTTTATTTCAAGCCCTGCCGATGACGTAAAACAAACGACATGAAAACATGGTATAGCTCACATATCCTTTGAAGGCCTGCAATTATGGACTGTAGAGAAGTAGAGAAATGCCTATTTAAAACTCTTGCAGTGAGTATTACATGGAAGTCGAAAGAAAAGCAGGGTCTCATCAGCTGAGGTGGAGATGTGGGAGCTTTCAGGATAAAGATGTAAAACGTATAAAGTGCTTGGTGGAACTGGTAATCAGTTTTCATGGCTGGTTTGCCATTTAATTGGGTACACTATTTGACATTTTAATTGCATATTTGCTCACTATTTCTACACACAGGCAGGTCTATTTAATAAACTGTTAGCTGAAAGGAAAGAGGCAAAGCTGGGAAAATAAGAGGGGGAAGAAGATAAAGATGTACAGTATATGCAGTTGCTAAGGTGTTCTGAGTGTCGCTATGGGATCCTGAGTAGTTGCTAAGATGCTATACTGGGTTTCTCTGAATGGTTGTTAATCTGTTATGCATTTGTTGAGCTGTTAGAGTCTATGTGCTACCATGCGGTTGCTAGGGTGATCAGATTTGTGTTATTTGCAGTGACATGCAGTTGCTGGCATATTATGAGTGAGAGCCAATGTGTTACTATGCTGTTGCTGGGGTGTTCTGAGTGGCTGTGTCACAGTGTTGCTATGCAGTTGCTAGGGTGATCCGATTTGTGTTATTATTGTCGATATGCAAATGCTGGGGTGCTATGAGTGTGAGTCAATGTGTTACTATGCAGTTGCTAGGGTGAACAGATTTGTGTTACTAGTGTTGATATGCAGTTGCTGTGGTGTTATGAGTGGGAGTCAATTTGTTACCATGCTGTTGCTACTATCCCACGTGTTGTTACCGTATGTGGTTTCTAGGCTGATCTGAGTTGTTTTATTTGTGTTGCTATGGATTTTCTAGGGTGTTCTGAGTGGTTGTGGCAGTGTCGTTATGCAGTTGTTAGGGTGATTGGAGTTGTTTTATTTGTGTTGTTATGCAGTTGCTGAGGCGTTAAGGGCGTCAATGTTATCATGCTGCTGCTGGGATGTTGTGAGTGACAGTCATTGTGTTACCATGCTGTTGCTACTGTACCAAGTGTTGTTACCGTATGTGGTTTCTAGGCTGATCTAATTTTCTAGGGTGTTCTGAGTGGTTGTGTCAGTCTTGTTATGCAGTTGCTAGGGTGATCTGAATTGTTTTACTTGTGATGCTATGCAGTTGCTGGGGTGCTCTAAATTAGAGTAAATGCAGTTGCTGGAGTGTTCTGAGTGGTTGTGATCAGTGTTGTTATGCAGTTGCTAGGGTGATCAGAAATGTTTTTTTTTGTGTTGATATGCAGTCTCTGTGGTGTTATGAGCAAGAGTTAATGTGTTACCATGCTGTTGCTGGGGTGTTCTGAGTGGTTGTGTCACAGTGTTGTTATGCAGTTGCTGCAGTGATATGAGTGAGAGTCGATGTTGTGTTACTGAGGTGTCTGTGTTGTTATGCGGATGCTAGGGTAATCAGATTTGTATTATTAGTGTTGATATGGAGATGCTGAGTGAAATGACTTGCCTTAAAGGGACTTACGTGGTAGTTAATATGTGGTTCCTGGGGTATTTTCAATGGCTATCACTGTGTTGTTATTGGCTTTAAGAGTAGTTTTTAGTATTTTTATTTCTTCCCTGTGTATTGCTATGTAGTTTACGGAGTGTTCGCAGTAGTTGCTATGTTACTATCTCACTTTCAAAAACAGCAGGGCACAGTGCAACATTATGGTTGTAAATCCAGTGCTCTTGAGACGGATTTTTAAAGTTAATGCACCATTGTAAAAACAAAACAATGAAAGAGGAACAGGCACATGCAGGGCTTAATTCGTGTCCGAACAAGCCGAATGCGGATCCGGCACCTCTGAAATCTGATCCAGCACCTCATTTTATCTATCCCCCCCTTCACACGGACCCCTGCTCTGCCATACCCTCAGTTTCTTCCACAGCTCCCCAACCCTCTTCACTTTCGTCCGCAACACCACCAGCCCTCTCCCCCTCGCTCTTTACTTTCATCTGCGTCTAGACCCCCCCCCCCCCCCCCCCTTACTTTCGCTGACACTTCAACCCCTTACCCCCCACCCTTTAGTTTAGACATCAAACCGCCCCACCCCCTTTACCTTCGTTCGCGACACCTCTCCCTCCCCTGGTAACAAGCTAGATCCATTATCCCAATATATTCTGGGATCTCGCAATTTACAAATTAAGTACTGGGCACAAACACAAACAACAGGATGCCCACAATAATATGTGCATGAGTAAGATGACCACTATAGCCACTGAAGAACCACTGCTTAGAATCAAATTCTATATCAAATCAATTACGCATATATATATATATATATATATATATATATATATATATATATATATATATATATATATATATATATATATATATCACTTTTTGAAAGACTAGTCAAACTCCTATAAAAACTCCTCATTCAGGCACCGCTTACAGCTCTAAACAAGATTTAACACAAACACTATCAGCAAATCCCATCCCTGACCTTTCTACTAATGCAAGTTGATGATCTACAACATATTTATTAAGAAGTCACAGTTAAAATGAATGAATAAAACCAAGTAAATGCTTAGCCGCACGCGAGAAACATTGGTTGAGGCATTATACACTGCGAAAAAGAAATGCAAAATCAGATGTTACCTTTGAAAGGTCACCCACTTCCAAATAGAAACAGATGATGAAGACGTTCCAGGCGACCCACAGCACCAACCAGACTGCATACTGTGAAAAAGACAGGAAGAGGTTGTTTGAAAGACTTGTTCCAACCCCAGAGCCCCAATAACCAAATTCGCATTTCCATATACATGATTAACTGGCCCGCAAAAGCGTAAGTGGGAGATTGTCTTTGTAATTAATTTTCTGATGTGTGTTCCTTAAAACATTCTGCCTCCACAAATCTGGAATCTGCCAAAAAAGCAATAGAGGCAGACCATGCATTTCGCAGAGGAAGCAGGAATCCTGCGTGGGAGTTTGTGAGGGTGGCTCGCTCCCCGGTTCACGAGCTAATGCTTATCGAAATAACGGGATGTGATTATAAAACAATGAAACAGATTCCCCAGGAAAACCATAACTGGCGCAAGGGGGTGTCTTGGAAAATGAAGCAAATTTTGGCTAAACAAACACTCATCCTGTTTCACATCATTTGGGAATTCAGCAAACTGCCATTATGCTAAACGAATTTGCTCAAAAGAAGGATGGATGTAGCGCGGGTTGCTGAATACACTCATGAGCATTAGCAGCTCGTAGCATGTTTTCACTGATTAAAATGTAAGAACTCCAAGGTCTGTTAGGCAGGCAGTGATCTTTAGATAAAATAACACTTATCTGATCCAATTCAAAGTGAGACAGGTGAGTGCAAATGAAATACTGAGCACGGGGAAATGCAAAATCAATTTGAATTACCTGATGGGACTTGAGCGGAAAAACACGGCCTTTAGCACTTGAAAATGAGCAGTTAGCGACATGCATTCTGAGTAGCTCCCCAAAAGTGCCTCTAATAGACAGATCAATATGGACTTAGCTTTGATAAAAAATGAGCATGTGCAAAGACACCGCAACCTCTCTGTCCAAATGTACCACCTCGCTTGGTTGTGAACCATAACATCTAACTGAAAATGCCTGTTTTGGGCCAGATATAAAAACAGTTTGCGCCAGTGCAAACCCTCTTTTTTCTTTCAGATGCAAATAGTTGTAGATTATTTAAAAAGAATTTAATTGTGGTTGGGCAATTGGGTCAAAGATCTAAATCTCGCTTAATTAAATAGTTTAACTCGATTACGCTTAACTCAATTTAATCCAATTTGGAATAAGGTTGTAACAAAAGAATTTTTGGAAAAATTGAAGCAATATGAATATTTTCCCAATGCACTGTATATATACATATATATATATGCCCTTCCAGCTGCAACCCATCCCTGGGAAACATCCACACACACATTCACACACACACTTATACATCCACTTACACATTCACACCCAATTCACCTGTACCACATGTCTTTGGACTGTGGGGGAAACCGGAGCACCCGGAGGAAACCCACGCGAACGCAGGGAGAACATGCAAACTCCACACAGAAACGCCAACTGAGCTGAGGCTCGAACCAGCGACCCAGCGACCCAGCGACCTTCTTGCTGTGAGGCGATTGCACAACCTACTGCTCCACTGCTTCGCCCCATATATATATATATATATATATATATACACACACACACACACACACACACATATATATATATATATATATATATATATATATATATATATATATATATATATATATATATATATTGATTTCTGTTCATTAGATTATGACCTTAATTGGATTAAATAAAGGAAACCAATAATAATTAAAAAAAATTCCAAAATCGCCGTTTACATGTTAGACTCTTAATCAGAGTATTGTCTAAATCGTATTAAAATCCGATAACTGGTGTCCATGTAAACATACTCACAAATAAGCTACATGGCAAAAGCAGCTTACTGCATTTTAGCTATTTTTTAATTTAAAGGGAATATTAAAAACTGTCATGTGTACTAGTTTGTTTATTAGCTAACAGGTCATCACAGTTTGGTTTCTACCCAACTAATAGATGCACACACAGCAAGGGAAAGGGTAATACAGAGTTTATGAGCACAGCCAAGCAATTCAGTCAATAAAACAACTTTGAAAAGCTAAAGAAAAGCTGAACGATTCATCAATAAAAATGCTACCACTTTCCACTTATTTTTTAAAAAGTTACGTGCAAACACTCTTAGGCATCACTTTTAAGTTTTACATTAGAAAAATTTGCTGTATGCTGCTAAGTCAATATGATCTTTAACAAATCGGGGCATCATTGCAACAATCTATTAGGACTGACCTGGTACGAAAGGGCTGACCCACTTGAATGGTGTCAGTGTAGCATGTTTTATTCAAAGATATGCAGTTATATGCGCAAGCAACAGTGAGCGCCTCAGGCCAAGGGCAAAGATCAACCCATTATGCTTCTCTTCTAACTACAGAATGGTTGATGTTTCTTCTGCCTTCAATACTCCACAGTAAAAGAAGCCTCCTCCACATGTTTAAGCAGGAGGGGGTCTAGACGGAGCGATTGACTTCAATTAATTCTCATAATCCTGCTTGATATCTCTAACACGCATCGGTGGTTGATCCGTAGGGAGGAGGTTACGAACGTGCTCTCGACAAGGGCTGTTACTGGCCTAACCTTTCCCTCACAAAGTTGTGCGAGCATGCGGAGCGCACCAGACCGTTGAGACTCAGAAGAGGAAGGAATTTTGCCATCTTGAAATCTGACATGTTGTCAGGACATTAGATACAGAAGATGCGGGCATGTAGTGGAACCTCATTTGGCCCTTTGCCAGCCACTGGAACGTGCCAAGTTGAATTAGAATAAAAATTTATCTGGCCTGACAGCATCCCCAGAACGGATATAAGCAAGAGTAATGTTCAAATGTGAGCAATTTATCTCTGTAGGAGGCTCCCTCTCCATCTCTACGGCCGGTCACTGCTCTAAGACTGAAAAAATGAGCATTGTTTATTCCAATGGGAGAGACATAACACTAAAAAGGCAATCTGCTCCATCTCGACTTTGGGTCTGAGCAACATTTGAGGCAATGACCCGATCTGTCAGTACATTGATATTACTCTGTTATGCTAGCCAGGGTGTTGAATGTCCATTGTACCCGACTGGAGAGAAAAGCTGTCACAACAAGAGGTTTAATCTCATCCATGCTAAATGTGGTGAATAGCAACTGGTTGTTCCAAAACACCATAACTTTCTCGATAGACTGGACACAAATATATATCACGCATAAATCTGTCACTTGATTCATTGGACGAAGAACCTGATGCACTTTTCTCTCACAGTTCAAGCATATATCAGTAACGCAATCGATGAGAACACCAAAAAATTGAGCAAATGAGTTTCTTGAGCAATGATGTTCAACTATAAACTGCACATAAATATCCTGATCAATGATCTAACATGTTTAAGAGTTCACACACTTAACTGATGATTGATAAGTAAAAGCGTGTTTGGCATGCTGTCTTGGGAGAGAGCACTGAGCTGAGAAGATGCTTAAGCCCGGGGCTTCCTCCTGTATATCGGGATAAATGAGCTCAGGTAGGTGTCAAGAGCTCCCCTGTATTTAACTAAGAAAGAACCACCAAAATGAATTACAGTAAGCTAGACCACACAGAACCTAAAAGGTACAATTTCAAATTTGAGTTTATAAAAAAATAAAATACAAAAAGCGCCTCCTTTTTTAGGTGTTTCTTAAAACACAGACAACATATACAGTTGTTTTAAATACTTTCAATAGTGTTTTATGAAAACTCAAAGGGTTTTCTTTAAAATGATACCAAATTTTTGCATTTACACCTCTGCATGTGGATTTGGGAAACTTTTAAATTTGGGTAACTTACAGAAACTTACAGAAGGTCAACCATCTGTGCAGCAATCCACCAATCATGCCTGTATGGTAGAGTGGCCAGACGAAAGCTACCCCCCACCTTCAATTTGGCAAAAGGCATCTGAAGGATCTCAGACCATAAGAAACAAAATTCTCTGGTCTGATGAGACTAAAATTGAACTCTTTGAAGTAAATGACAGGCGTTACATTTGGAGAAAACCAGGCACTACTCATCACCAGGCTAATACCATCCCTACAGTGAAGCATAGTGGTGGCAGCACCAAGCTGTGTGGATATTTTTCAGCAGCAGGACCTGGAAGACTAGTCAGGATAGAGGGAAAGATGAATGCAGCAATGTACAGAGACATCCTGAATAAAAACCTGCTTCAGAGTGCTCTTGACCTCGACTGTTCATCTTGCAGCAGGACAATGACTCAAAGCACACCGCCAAAATATCAATGGAGTGGCTTCACAACAACTCAGTGAATGTCCTTGAGTGGCCTAGCCAAAGCCCAGACCTAAATCCAATTGAATATCTCTGGAGAGATCTGAAAATGGCTGTACATTGTCTCTTCCCATCCAACCTGATAGAGCTTGAAAGGTACTACAAAGAGGAATGGGCAACAAGTCCCAAAGACAGGTGTGCCAAACTTGTGGCATCATTTTCAAAAAGACTTAAGGCTGTAATTGCTGCCAAAGGTGCATCAAGAAAGCATTGAGCAAAGGCTGTGAATACTGATGTACATGTGATATTTCAGGTTTTTTATTTTTAATAAATTTACAACAATTTCAAAAAATCTTTTTTCACATTTTCATTATGGGGTATTGAATGTAGAATTTTAAGGAAATAAATGACTTTAATCCATTTTGGAATAAGACTGTAACATAAAAAAAGTGGACAAATTGAGGTGCTGTGAATACTTTCCGATACACTGTATGTCAGTGATGAAAACATATTGAAATTGGTAAAGGAATTTTCCACTTGGTTTTAGATAAGATATATGAACCGATCCTTAAGCCTCCTTTCCACTGCACACGACAAACGACAAGCGACAGACCGGAAGTCATTCATTTCCAATGGAGAGCAGTCCAGAAGCTGCGTAGAGTTCTGATCATCTCTGTATGCGTAAAATGTGGATCCGAATTGAGCTGCGGATCCGTTGAAATATTTGAACTCCTGCGACTAGACCGTATGCGACCTGCCGACCTGATATGATGTATTCCAGTGTTGTCCAAGCAGATTCGTGCGCACAAGATGAGAAATATGACTTTATTTGGTTATTTTTTTAAAAATCTATATTAAAAAAAACTTTTCTGTTCATAAATGTAAGTAAGAAAGTTATAAAAATATAAATTTTTAATGTTGTCTCCACAATCCCTCCAATATTTTAGCGGTCTATGAGTTTCTAGTATTCATTCATCCATTAAACCATGTATACGCACAGAGAATAAAGGCTCTTGCATTTGCCCTCCTTTATTTCGGACACCATAAGAATCAGCTTCTCCTCCGTGGTAAACACTGAAAATACTGTGCAACTGCCACAAGGGGGCGTATTCTGACAGTCGTGTTCAAATGTCGTGTGCAGTGGAAAGGCGGCTTAAGATCAGCAAGGTTATTTTAGACTTGATTTTCAACAAATGTTCATGTTTTGAAAATGAAGTTAACCAAATGAAAAAGAAAAATCGAAATTGTAACAATTTGGACAAAAACATTAATCATGCTCAAAACCCCAAACTTAAAACCAGCCTAAACTAGCCAGCTTTGTTTGTTACAAAGTCTTTTTGGAACAAAGTAAAGATTCAAGCCTGTCTATATAATGTAAAGCTTCTGCACAACACCATTCACATCTATTAAGTACATATTTGCAGTGGAATTTCAAACCAAGGATATTCCACTGTGGGTAATTCTAGGACTAAAACCAAACTGACAAAATGTCTCACTGCTCATTGCGGCTGCAAAATGTTAGGCCAAAAAGTCAGATTACCATGGAAAAACTGTGCTGCTTTATTGTTATGCTGCCTGGCTAGGACTCAGAGTAAGACAGTTTTATGACACCGGTGGTATTAATATAACAAAATGACAGCATAACATGCAGAGGGAAAGAGAAAATATACCACAAACTGAATATGAAAGCATTTGGAAACTCACCCCGGTCACATATCGCGGTCTGAACTGTACCGTCCCAAAAAGGCCTAGAATCACTGTGATGATGTGGATGAAGTTTGTAAGGATCGGAGCCCACTGGTATCCGAGGAAATCAAATATCTGTCGCTCCAAGATGCTGATCTAGAAGTGAAACAGGGAGGGAAAAAAGGAACAGGACATTAACCCGTGAGAATAGATATGCTTTATATTACTTTCACGCATTTGCCAGAAGCTTTTATCCAAAGTGACTTCTATTACATTCAAGGTACGCATTTGCTTTGCTTAGGAATCAAACGTGTGACCTTGCTGTTGCTTGCACCGCGCTCTACTATTTGAGCTACAGCATAAAGATGCGTGAAGATTTCCATTTTAAAGCAGCTTCAGGGGTCGCTTTATGACATACACTGCTGTCAGCTGGAAGGCAGGGTGAGACGACGGGCCGCAGGGCTACAAGTGAAAGCACAAGCGTCTACACTCTACAAGCAGCCAGAGGAAAGCCCCTGTCACACAGGCGATTAATTAGTACCGAGACGTGCCGCTCTCAGAGTCAAACCCCCAGCAATCCACAAAAACCAGAAATGACTAGGAAATTAAAGCTGGCAAGTCCAGCCTCTCAGCTCCGCATGCTCCAATCTCCGCCACTGATTGGACATGACACTGATGTCAATACCACAAGCTATGGCACTTCCAAAAGCAGACCAGCACCGGGTCACGGTTTTATCCCCATGAGACAGCCTCATAAAGCTAATGCTAATAGCACTCGCATCTCCAGCTGCATTCACCAGCAGGCATTTTTACAACCTCAGATATTCAAGGCCATTTGTGGAAAGGAAACCAAACAAAAAAAAGAAGAAGAATCACGCCACTGGAATCATGTGCATTGCTATGGGATGTAATGGAGGACATTAAAGAGCCAAATGTCAGGATGAAGGTTGAAAACGCAGCTGCTGAAAACATGAACGCCATTGTGACCTCAATAGATTCATTTAACAAACATCTACTCAAGTGAACATCAATAGAGGCTTCAGAGAGTTCAATAGCAGCATGAATATCAAATGACTAGGAGTTGTGGTGAGATGCTATAGAAGAGCTATTGAACATTTTTCGCAGCAGGGAGACCCAGTTTAACTCTGTAGATCAAATCAATCAAATAGATGTCCCCACATGTTGGTGGGAAAAATATTGGATTTATTTTAAAAGGATGATTCGTTAAGATTTTAAATAGATAATTGAATAAATAAATGAGTCAAAAAGAACTAATTATAAAATATAATTTTAGCTTAAACAAGTAGAAAACTTCAGAAAAGTCAGCATATTAATTTCAATCTAACTTAATATTAATTATTAAAATAAGTATACTTATTGTCAGGATTCTGCTACTCCAGTCTTTTTAATTCATGCTTTGGTGGCGGATTCCAGACTCTAGTCCTGTCTTGTCTAGTATGTTGTGCTCAGCTTGAGTTTTCTCGAGTTGAGCACTCATATTTCCTGTCACTGGCTACGTTTCCATACACCTATTTTTATGCGCATTTTGCATACGTACATAAAAAAACAATTAATGGAAACACCTAGATGCAAATAAATTTTGAAAATGCTCATAAAAAATGTATGTGCATAAACTTTTTATTTGATAAGAAAAGGTGAGCACAAATTACAATGGAAATATTTTTATCGAACAAATTCCAGTATGCACATTCAAAAAAGTCATGTGATTTTGTTATAAGAGATTATGTGATGATAAAAATGTATTTGAATGGATAAACAAGCAGGCTGAGCACATTGTAAAACACCTGACATGCTGTTTTGGTCATTCTAAAACACCTTAACCATCTCAGTATTAGTGAATCAAAAGGGTCTGTGCTCTGCGTCTCATGTCTTCAAACACCACTGCGTGTTCACTGCGTGTCAGTTATTGTCTTCTGAGGCGCAAGTCATTTCGCGAGTTCACACTTACATATGTTTAAGAATAAAGAGTATTTGCCGTGCTGTCCGGGAAGAGGGCTCTGAGCTTGGGGAAGACACCCCAACTCGTGTTATTCCTCTTATATGGGAATAGAGAGAAGTTGGGATTCAAGCAAAGTATCTAGCCTGACCCCAGAACGCTGCCCCCGGGTATGTATTGCTTATGAGGTGAGGTGTCGGGGTGGTGGAGGGATGCTAAAGTCGTGAGATACTGCAGGTAGGACAGCTTTGGTATATATACAGTTGAAGTCAGAATTATTTGCCCCCTTTTGATTTAATTTAATTTTTTAAAATATTTCCCAAATTATTTTTAGCAGAGCAAGGAAATTTTTACAGTATGTCTGAATATTTTTTTCTTCTGGAGAAAGTCTTATTTGTTTTATTTCGGCTAGAATAAATGCAGTTATTAATTTTTTGAAAACCATTTTTTGACAAAATTATTAGCCCCTTTAAGCTAATTTTTTTTCGATAATCTATAGCTATCATAATACAAACCATCATTATACAATAACTTGCCTAATTATCCTAACATGCCTAGTTCATCTTATTAACCTAATTAAGCCTTTAAATGTCACTTTAAGCTGTATAGAAGTGTCTTGAAAAATATCTAGTCAAATATTATTTACTGTCATGTCAAAGATAAAATAAATCCGTTATTAGAAATAAGTTTTTAAAACTTTTATGCTTAGAGATGTGCTGAAACAATCCTCCCTCCAATAAACAGAAATTGGTGAAAAAATAAACAGGGGCGCTAATAATACAGGGGGGCTAATAATTCAGGGGGGCTAATAATTCTGACTTCAACTGTATATAGGGGTTTGGTCAAAAACTGATTAGATAAAAGAATAATTGTCAATGACGTATTTAATGCTGAAACATCTGCGCGTGCTCCTCCTAAAATTTGTTTGCAAAACATCACTTATTAAATGAAGAAAAGATTCACACACTTTACTTGTCGGAGCAAATTCCATTTTTACTGTTGATATTTGGTGCCAGACAATCAGGAAGTGACGATTTTGTTCGCTTTGACTCGTTAGATGGAAGCGCTGCTTTATTGCACGACTTTTATGTGATATTCCAGTTTAGCGCATGAACTTACTTTGCATGTTTGGATGAAACATAGCTATTGACTGTCTTCGTCTTTGCATGAGTGCTGTCTTGGCCATACTTGGGCCGTGTGCGCTACCGCGTCTAGGCATGCTCGGGATGTGTGCTCTCGTCCTGCTGTGTGTTGTCTGTTCGCGGCACAGTGTTTGATCTCAGTGCTCCAGTCTAGTTGGTTACAGTTTAGGTTGCCGCTGGGATCGGAGCATGCGTGTCGCATGTGTGAGTGCACGGTAAGTGTTTTCATTTATCGTGTGCTCATGTCTTGTGTATTGTTTGTGTTGGCATTGCGTAAGCATTTCTTTATAGCTCCCTCTTGTCTGCTGTCCTGTACCAGTTCGTCATATGCCGTATCTAGTCGAGTCGTGTCCTGTTTTGCCCATCCGTATTCCTGACCATTCCTCCCCAGTCAAGTTTGTTTGTTTGTTAATGTCTTCCCCCCTCAATGTAGCTTTTGTTACCTTTTTGTTTTATTTTTTATAATTATTAAATACCCATTTTAGTTCTGCAATTGAGTCCTCATTAGACCTGTAATCGGGCCATAAAAGTTAGGTCTATAGGGTCAGAGTCTGACAGAATTTTCAGAATTTTCCCGACAAGTATGTTTTGATTAAATGAAGTTTCACAAACTAACTTCGAGAGGAGCACATGATATGATTGACTGCAGCTGGCCACTCATCTACACTCATTGGCTAGCCAATCGGATTGATCCAAACTCACTATAAGTAACCTAGCTAAGAACTACTCCCTTATCTTCATTTTCCGAAGAACCCCCCATCCACCCCTTCTCCTCCTTTCCTCTTTTGCCGAGGGGAGCTCTCGAGAACACCTGACCTCGTACTCCCCTCACATGCTTTATGGACCTGGTGGGAGCCCTGGGCTCAACTATATCCGAGCTCAGGGTTCTCTCCCGGGACAGCATGCCAAACCAGCTAACTTGCTAACAAGTTGTCAAACAGTATCTAAGTGTGAATTCTTGAACTCCTTTTTAAAAGCCCGAACCTGTTTATAGCCCAGCATTATTCAAATGTGCACATACACACAGCTCTTTTGCCTTTTTTCAAGAATAAGTCATTCATACGTGTTTTATCATAATGTATACAAAACTAACAAAGGCTGTAAAAAATAAAATAAGTCCTCTGTAACATAGCAACGTCTCAGCACTCTAAATAAGCCTAGGTACATATACTTGGCCTTTAAATGGCCAACACACCAACAAAAATAAGTTTTTCCTAAAAAAATTAATTAAATTATGATGGGTATTTGACAATAATAAAATTAAGATAAAGGCTCTGTTTCGCCACTATACATTAGCCTATATACTCTGACTACATTATGCATTTTTGATTTACTTGATATATTTAGTTATAATTTGAAAATCCTTTACTCACCAAGATAAGGCTACATATTTTTGTGGAGGAATATTATTAAATCCACTTTAGATGGCTTTAGCGCGGTCCTTCGCTCACTGATGGTGCATCCAGCAGCACTGAACACCCTTTCACTGCTGCTGCTACTGGCCGGGATGCATACTACTGATCTGGCTAATTTTGCAAGTTTTGGATAGGATTGTTTGTTCATCTTCCACCAGCCAAGAACATCCATATAATTTTCCATGAAAACGTTTTCAATGTAGCGAGTGACCTTGTCATTTTCCCTGTCAGCTTGCTGTACATTTTCCCACTCCACAAAATTAACTCTTTTTGACTTCTCCGTCATCATTTGTTTCACCTTTGCAGGAATGTGTTTTAATGTTGTAACAAATATTTGATTACTTTCTCGCCCTAATCGAAATGCATCACATGACTGTTCATTTACCATGCAAACCATAGTGCAAGCCCGAGCCCGACCCGACCCCGTCTAAAATGATAGAAATTAAGCCCGAACCCACCCGAACTCGTCAGGTCTCGCCTGTTTTCCTTCAGGTTCAAGCAAAGATCTTAAGCTCTAGTCCTTGTTCTTTCCATAACCCAACCGTGCCACTATTATTTAATACTACCACAACAACTATTACTACCTCTTCTACTACTACTACTGCTACTACTATTACGACCAATACTACTACTAATAATAATTATTATTTTTTAGTAGTAGTAGTATAGCCAACATTAAAATGTGTAATTGTAATACAATCAATCGTTTTTTTTTTATTAATATCCATTTATTATGCAAAACAGTCTTTAAAAATGTAACCAGCAAAACGTTCAACTGTATTTATTGAAGAAAAAACAGAGAATTGAAATCTTGAGTATTCTAAAATTACAAAATTATTGACTCTTATTTCTCTATAAAAAAAAAAAGTTTTTCTTTTTTCTTTTTACACATGCTACGCTATCAATTCACAACCTTATGAAATACAATTATCCTTCAGATCAAAATGAATAAAATCCCACAGTTTAGCACGGAAATCTAAAGTTATTTCAGCAACTGCTCTGTTAGATTTAGTGATTCATATTTTAATATCAGAATTTCAGATTGTATTATATCTCATAGTATTAAAATATAATTAGTCATGGTGCTGTACACTGAACGAATCTACAGAAAAATCTTCACAACTGAACTCTTCATAACTGAGCAATACTTCATCCTATAAGTCTATCAACACCACACAAAGCTCAGGAGTCTATTAATCTGTGCATCTTGTCCAGATCAGGCCAGTGATGCCCACTTTGTGACCCCTGATCTCCCAGAGGGACGTGTCTTCCTTTGTCTGGGCGTTTCCTTTGAGCTTCTGCTAGCATACATCTGGTGTTTTGCGCCTGCCCTAAACACTTAAGTCTTCCATCATAATGAAAGGTATTATGCTGACAACACCAAGCAACACCAGCGCACTTCACACGAGTCTCTTGATTAAGGACCATCACAGCTCTGGGGCGCAGTTGAGATTAGCTTTGTGTCAGAACGAAAATGGTTCCTTTCCAAGTGCCAACCACTCTTTTGTACCACAATAATATTTCGCCTTCCCATTCAATTTTCAGTGACAGCTAATAATTCTACTGGATTTTGTGTGTTTTTATGAATCGTGACATGTGATTTCCCCCTGCACTTGCTCTTGTTTACTTTAGCTCTTCTCCATATTTCTTCCATAAAAAAAGAAGGATGGAAAGACGAAAGCGCTGCCATCTGTTTTCTTAAAGGAATAGTTCACAAATGAAAAAGTCTGTCATTGTTTACTCGCCCTCATCTCGTTCCAAACACTCTTTCTGTAAAACAAAAAGATGTTTGTGAGGAATTACACTGGTTGCTCTTTTCCATCCAATTACTGGAACTAAGGCTTTCAATCTTCTTATAAGCACACAAAGGCGGCATAAAACTCTCTCTTCAGTATGATTCAAGCATTATTTCAAGTCTTGTGAAGTAACTCATTGTGAAATCTCTCTTTTGATTCTACTTTGATGAGAGAAGTAAGAGTAGAACAAGTTTACGAGAGAAGCATTTGTGATCAAATAATTTCTGAGTGTCAAACCTTTCCAAGAAACCGACCAATAGAGTTGGCAAAGGATTCAGAAATTAGGATTTGAATTATTTTTTAAATGAATCAGACTAAACAGACTTTTAATTTGAACTCACTGACTCCATTCAGTCACAGCAAATGATCTGACTGAATCAATCATAAATCAGGTTAAACAAATTTTAGGTTCAACTCACCAACTTTATTAAGTGACAAAAATTATCTGAATGAATCAATCATGAATCAGACTAAACAGATTCTTCAGTTCAACTTGCTGATTGTATTAAGTCACAGCAAATGATCTATATAAGTTGATTATGAACCAGACCAAATCATCAGACTAAACATGTTCTTTAGTTCAACTCAGTGACTCATTTCAGTCACAGCAACTGATCTGGTTGAATCAATCATGAATCAGACTAAACTAATTTTTCAGTTCAACTCAATGATTTTATAATAAGTAAAGGCAAATGATCTGAATGAGTCAATCATGAATCAGACTAAACATGTTCTTAAGTTCAACTCACTTACTCCATTCAGTCACAGCAAATGATCTGACTGAAACGATCATGAATCAATGAATTAGACTAAACATGTTCCTAAGTTCAACTCAATGAATTCATTAAGCAACAGCAAATGTTTTGAATGAGTCGATCATGAATCAAACTAAACAGATTCTTCAGTTCAACTCACTGATTTTATTAGGTAACAGCAAATGATCTGAGCGAGGCGATTGTCATGAGTTCAGCTCACTGACTCCTTCCAATGACAGCAAATGATCTGGATGAGTCAATCATGAATAAAACTAAACAAATGTTTAAGTTCAACTCACTGATTTTATAATAAGTAACAGCAAATGATCTGAATGAGTCGATTATGAATCAAACTAAACATGGTCTTAAGTTCAATTCAGTGACTCGTTTTAGTCACAGCAAATGATCTGACTGAATCAATCATGAATCAATAAATCAGACTAAACATGTTTTTAAGTTCAACTCAGTGACTCGTTTCAGTCACAGCAAATGATCTGAATGCATCCATCATAAAACAATAAATCAGACTAAACATGTTCTTAAGTTCAACACACTGAATTTATTAAGTCACAGCAAATGATTTGAATGAATTGATCATGAATCAAACTGAACAGATTCTTCAGTTCAACTCACTGATTTTATTAAGTAACAGCAAATGATCTAAACGAGTCGATTGTGATAAGTTCAGCTCACTGACTCCTTCCAATGACAGAAAAACAATCTGAATGTGTCGATAATGAATCAAACTAAACAATTTTTAGGTTGAGCTCACTGATTTTAAAATAAATAACAGCAAATGATTTGAATGAGTCGATCGTGAATCAAACTTAACATGTTCTTAAGCTCAACTCACTGTATCGTTTCAGTCACAGCAAATACTCTGACTGAATCTATCATGAATCAATGAATTAGACTAAACGTTCTTAAGTTCAACTCAATGAATTCAGTGAATCATAGCAAATTATTTGAATGAGTCGATCATGAACCAAACTAAACAGATTCTTCAGTTCAACTCACCGATTTTATTAAGTAACAGCAAATGATCTGAACGAGTCGATTGTGATAAGTTCAGCTCACTGAACTTATCCAGTGACAGCAAATGATCTGGATGAGACGATCATGAATCAAACTAAACAAATTTTTAGGTTGAACTCACTGATTTTATAATAAGTAACAGAAAATGATCTGAATGAGTCAATCATGAATCAGACTAAACATGTTCTTAAGTTCAACTCAGTGACTCGTTGACTCTAGGAAAAGAACGACAGTCCAGTTCTTTAAAAATTCACCTTTTGTGCCTCTAGGATAGATTAGAACCAATCAGAATGAATATAAAATGGCATAAAATAAAATTATTCCGGCAGTACAACTCATTCAATGAGTTATTTTCCATTGTCAACTTAAAAATAAAAGTGTAAGCATGGCAGAGAGCTCGATAGTTTTATTCTCGGTTTATAATACAGAGCCTTCATTGTCAAAGCTCTTTAGATGGTAGCTCAAGTTGGTAGCAGCTACAAAAAAAAAAGAAAAGATAAACGATTGATTGACCCAGACTCAGTAATTCCATTTCTTTTGCAAAGCCTAGTGGAAAAACGACAGCCACCCATGAAATCCACTAATAACCAACAGTGCCACGGTGCTGAAGAGAGCCCATATGCCAGCACAAAATACAATCTGCCCTGCCTGCGAAGAGGTTGCAAAATGCAAATATGGCTAATTATGCTATATTATGTTGTTGGGTGAAGGACGGTGTGTTGACAATGCCTTTAAAACACATCCTAATGGCACTCAATTCACAGCTCTCTTCTGTCAGGCTTTTGTGGACACCTGCGCTTATTGACAGAATTCCCAAAAGAGTGCTAGGATTAACATGCATGTCCGATGGGGGAAAAAAAGCTTAAGAGGGTTTATGGAGAAGCCTCGGGGCTCTTGTTTGTGGTAGGGGCCAGGATCATCATTAATGTGGCTCCCTGGCCCTCCCTTTTTTATATAAACAGTAACATAAACAGCATTGCATGGCAGCTGTGCTCAGAATGACATATTTATCAAGTCATTTTGTATAGAAGAGTAATTAAATCCCTAAATGTGAGAACAAAATGCATGAATGTTCAGAAGATTTAAAAGCGGAAGGGTCTTAAAAGAAGAAAAGGCTCAAAACCACTGACTAAACAACAAAGAGACACATTGAGAATTCAAACAGAAAGCAAACATTCAGTGCTTTCTGGATAATGTGCAGACCTAAACACGCAAGTATGCATCTATTAAATAAATAAATAAAATCTTAGACTTATCTTAGACTTAGACTCACTGAATGAGTCAATGTACTGTACACTATTACTTAAAGGTCTGGGCTCAGTAGAAACTTTATTTAAAAGTCTTTTACACTCACCAAAGCTGAATTGAATTTATTCTGAACACAATAAAAAACATCAAAGTTCGCCCAAAATGAATATTTAGTTACTATTTAATCACCCTCATGTGGTTCCAAACCTCTGTAAGTTTCTTTATTCTGTTGAACATAAAAGAAGATATTGTGAAGAAAGCTGGAAACCTGCAACCACTGACTTCCATGGTAGAAAAAAACAAATACTATGGCGGTCAATGGTTAGAGATTTCTAGCTTTCTTAAAAAAAATATTCTTGTGTGTTCAAAAGAATAAAGAAAATTATAAAGCATTGAAACAATTAAAGAGGGAGTAAATGAGTTCATCTTGGTTTGAACGATCCCTTTAACGTTGTGAAATATTATTATAACTTCAAATTATTGTTTCCTATTATAATGTATTGCAAATGTAATTTTATTATGTGATTTAAAGCTGGATATGTCACAATTTTTTTTTATTAATCATTCAAATATGCTTGCTTAGTGGTCAGGGAACATTATTATATAAAGTTGATGTGAAATATTTCGGTGCAAACATAGGGATGGCGCAATACTCGAAATAAATTAAATCATTCAGTACGACCTCAATGGTTCCATACGCATATAGATATTGATGTTTTTAGGATTTACATAAAAATTTGAAACTGTATTTTTTCATTTCCCCCTTTCTTTAAGTACTCTCTAAACAGGCTGTGTTTGTTATATATATATATATATATATATATATATATATATATATATATATATATATATATATATATATATATATATATATATATATCAGTGAGCACTAAAGTAGGAGAAACGTGAAAATGAAAGTGACGTACTGTAAGCCATATGTCAGAGTATGAGCTCATGGGAGATCTGAAAAGTGCTCAACTAAACAACTGAATAAAAGTTACGAAGTGCAAAATTAGTCTTGCTTCTCTGTGGTAAGACTGGGTTATGACCAATAATTATTTCCATCTGTCCAACTTGATAAGCATTCAATCAGTTTTGCCTTGGAAATTGTGTTGTCAGTGACTTTCTCATTGTGCTGCTTCTGTGCTGTGTTTTAAAATAAAAACATCTTACTCCTGCTGTCTGTAGATAATTAAATCAGTCTTGACTGAATGGCTTTATAGCTCAGTAATGCCTAAGCTTTATTTAATTTAAACAGTGACGAATATATACAGTATACAGTGTTATTTAATTCTAGTTTTCATTTTATCTAACCGAAAACCTGAAAAGTACTGTTTATTTTAGCATTATCTTTGCCATTTTGTATTAATTGTGTATAGTATTTAGCTTGTAAAGTTTTTATTTTATTTTCATTTGACTGTGCTTTTTTGCATGAAAACCCAAACCAGGAGACTCGTTTCAAGCAGAATTCCTTGAAATCTGTTGGTTGTACTGCAGTCAAACAGCATTTTCAAGAAGTCTTACAGCCTGCAAGTCCAAAATGAGTCTGATTTAAGACAGAGCTGTCCCATCTATATTAAGTTTTTAGGAGGGAATGCAAATAAAGTAGATAGGTGAAAGAACTTGCCTGAATAAAATGTAAAAATGTAAGTTCAACAATACATATATATATAAGTTCAACAATACATATATATATAAGTTCAATATATATATATATATATATATATATATATATATATATATATATATATATATATATATATATATATATACACATACATATATATACATATATATATATATATATATATATATATATATATATATATATATATATATATATATATATATATATATATATACATATACACACACACATACATATATATATACACATACATATATATATATACACATACATATATATATATACACATACATATATATATATATATATATATATATACATATATATACATATACACACACACACACATATATATATATATGTATGTATATAAGGTTTACTTTTTCCCTTTTGTTTAATAGTGCATTTTTTTTATAAAACAATTTTTAATACCTTTCAAAAACCAACATTATAATCTTTCCAACCCTTAAACTTTTGACCGATAACAAACACACAGTTCAATCACTAAATGCAGCACATTGCAACATTTTCCACGCACTCATTTGCCAGGCGCTGTTATAACTTACGGTGCATTCAATGTATTCATTATACCAGTATGTGGAAATTGAACCCATGACCTTGCTGGAAGCATTCTCTACTGGCTACAGCTGTGAAAACAATGCTTCAAGCCATTAAAGTGATAAACAGCCTACAGTGAGCATAATATACAGTACTACTCTGCAGAACAACTGTTTATGGCGATTATTAATATTAATAAACACTGTTACTTATTGAACATGTTGCCTCTGCCATCATTCTATACAAATAACAAGCCACTCCAGACAATACACTCACCACAGTCGAGAGAATTTGTGTCTTGTTTTTGTCAACAAACTACACTAAATTGGCAGTGAGGAGTGAGAGTTTCGAACTAAAAGCACCGCTAAACCGATTTACTAATGAATATCGAATCCAAAGGTCAGCGCAAGCAATTCCTGTAATGATATTTTCCCTTCCTTATGTGCGCATAATGTTTTCTTGTGATTATTACTTGGCAGGAGAAGCATCCCATTAGCGATTAGCTGCTATAGCGTGCGCTTTTAGTCCATGATTGAGATTAAAGTTCATTCTCCTAGTGACAAAGCCGAATCTCGTTCTCCAAACCTTGCGCTTTCGCTCGCCTCTATTTCTCTCCCATTTATACATTTCTTTGGGTACGCGAGGACACGAGCAGCCTTTAATCAGAGAGACAAAAGCTAATCAATCAGCAGGGGCAGGTTGAATAGAGAGCTTCACGGCGCATTCAGATGAGGCTGGCCATGTTATAGTGTTTTTTTCTTCCCAGCGTTCGCGCCACAGAGCATTAACTACAGGCTAATGGAGAAGGCTCCCATGCAGCACAGCAGAGGGAAGAAGACGCATCTTGGCCTGCCTCCATTGTCCGTCAGTAATCCAATTCCATCTGCTTCTGCCGCCAGTGATTTTAATGCTGCTCTGCGGAGATGAGACTGCAAAAATAACTGCAGAATTGGGCGCTTAATTAAACTATGACACATAAACTGATGTATTTAAAGAAGTATTTAAAGAAGACGTGTTCGCTGCTAATGGGGAGATGTATTATTATATTTAATTTTTGCAATATTATACAAGTACTAAGGCTAAGCTGTACAAGAAACTAAAAATTTGAAGTGTGATTTCAAAATTTTAGCAATTAAAGTAAATCCTGGAGCTATTGACTTTCGACTTCATATTGAAGACACAGTCCTTCTTTCAATATAAAAATAAACAATCATGATTAATTCATTATATATGTCACAGTCTCTGTCGTACAACAGATGATCGAGACTCGAGATGATCAAATCCGCATGTATTTATTTATTTACAAAAATTGCACTTACTACAGGAACTTGACTCATGTGGAGGTTGCCACTTAATACCGGACAAAGACTAAACTCAACAAGGGGGTATAAATACAAAAGGCATAATTGAACTGAATACAAACGGGAGAGACAGAGGTGGAAATAATAAACAGTAATAAACGGCGGGAAAACAGAACAAAGGAACCACATAAGGTAAACAGAAGCACATGGAACAAACACATGGGACACCACATGACACAACACAACACAGACACACCAGACATGTGACAATATGCAGTTGAAAGAAATAGTATTAGTCCACCTGGGAAATAGTTGTTATTATTAAAATATGTGAATACAAGTGATATTTAACACTGCTAGGATTTTTTTTACAGTATTTCATATCTGTTAAAAGCATTATGGGAAAAAATAAATAAAGTTACAATATATCAAATAATATCAGATAGTAACACTACTGTACTGTAAAAAATGTGTAATAAAGATCTATTTCATTTACTGTAAATACACAATGTATTATAATTATCATTATTATTGTTGTTATTATTATTATTATTATCATTGTTAAAATTATTTAGGACAGGGGTAAATCTGGTTGCAGTTTACATTTTAGTGCAAAGTCCTGCTCTATTCATTGTTTAACTTGTTTACGAAATTTAATCCAGAGTGTACAAAACAGAACTGGAAAAAACTTGTTGTGTTGTATTTTCTGTATGCACAGTGCAAAACACAATAATAAATGACGTCAAAACAATAACCAATCATGAAAGGTGCCAGAACCTTGGCATCAATGGTATCAATCATTGCAAATGTTTAGATCTGTTCCACACACACATAACAATAGGTTATGGCCCGTTTCCACTGATCGGTATGGTATAATAGGGTATGGTTTGATGGCCGTTTCCATTGTCAAAAGCTACCAAAAAGCGAACCGAACTGTACCACTTTTTGGGGTACCCTTTCCGAAGGGTACCTAGCACAACAAAACGGTACCAAAAGACGGAGCTAGACGTGCAGCTGAACACTACTGGTTTACAGAGAAACCTCACTAGCACTAGCTCAAGCTAGAAATATAAAAACAAAGGAACCGCCATATTTAAATACACAGCCGAGACATTACAACGTAATAATATATACATATAATAACGAGCCATGGTCAACACGACCGCAAACAAACCTTGTCGTCGTCTTGATGAACAGTCACAAAGTCAAGAAGAAGAGCAGAATCTGCCGTGGTTCTTAAAGCGTGGATGGTTTCACTTTCTCTAATAAAATTGCATTCCCTTTCAGCACATCTACATTTAAAATAAAGACCTTAAGGTATGATAATAAGATGTATGATAATAATGTGCATGTGATTATTGAAGTGCTTCTGACATCCGATCTTTTTTAGAAACTGACAATCGCAAGAGTGACACATGAAAAAAACAAAGGAGAAGCTGGAAAAAACAAAGGAGCAATTGATTCTTTCAGCAACCTAAAAACTAAACAAACTGACATGTTTCATTATCATCATCACCTTTTGGACTATTAAGCTTCTAATAAGATACACCATGTCCACCAAAAGGGTACCATTGGTACCATTTGGCAGTGGAGACACAAGCCTGAACAAAGCTAACACATACCGAACCGTACCATACCATACTGTGCACTCAGTGGAAATGAGGCATTAGGCAACTCATTTTGTTTTTAAGTGCAGATGTCACTCAAAAAAACAAAAGGCCCATCGCTTCTAAAAGCAGTAGTGCATGTGTTTATTTAATAAAATCACATTCTTCATGATTTGACAATCACACAAAGTCACATCACAACACCAATTTCTTTTCAACATACTGCATACTCCTTAAAGCACAAACCCTTTATTAGTGTTGTGTCTGTTTTCATCAAACATAATGCAACCTCGGAAGAAACAGCCAATCATGACAATGCACAACACTCTTTTACAAACACCGCGTTCACACTTCATGCAGTATCAGTGGTGGGAATTATTCCTTCAAAAGTGCCGTTGGGTTTCATTTCCTTAAAGTGGTATTGGATGAAGTACAACAAATCACTTTCCCTGAAAAGACTTTATGCACTTTAAAGAGCTAGTTCACCCAAAAATGAAAATTTGGTCATTGTTTACTCACCTATTACATATAACAAACAAGTTTAAGTTTCTTTTTTAATGTTGAACATGAAATAAGTTATTATGGAAAATGTGGGACATCTAACCACTGACTTCCATAGTATATTTCCTACTATGAAAGTCAGTGGTAACAGGTTTGTAACCGTTTTTTAAATATCTTATACTGCGTTCAACACAAAATAAAATAAACCACTTGAGGTTGAGTAAATGGTAAGTAAATTTCATTTTTGGGTGAACTATCCCTTTAAGAACATGACATATTTATGACTAGGAAAAAAAGGGCCATTTTCTTTTTAGCGCCTTTAAGAAGATCCTCAGTCCAGTCCAACTACTGTAAATAAGTCATTAGAAGATATGAAAGAGCATATAAAACAAACACAGCTTTGTTCAGTAATCTGAAATCTGAAAAGCACATCAACTATTAGACACATCCAAGGACCCCGCTGTTCTCCCCTGTGTGTTCCATACAATGGACATGTTTATGCACAAATTCAAGTGGGCGTTTCAAGCAAATATTTGCAACACTTTATGCATATCAAGCTGACAAACGCAAAAATCATACATCACTGACCATGAAAACCACATTATTTTACAATAAGGCCATTGAAGGAATTCTAAAGCATGAAAAGAAACAGGATTTTTGTTATATAAGAATAATTACATTCCTTTCTTTCCTGTAACGATAAAGCTAAATTTCCAGCAGACAGTGCTACAGCCTTCGGCATCAAATAGTTTTTCAAAAGCCATTCTAATATGCTAATTTAGTGCTCGGAATGGCAGGAAACGTTTCTCACTATTATCAGTGTTGAAAATAATTGTCTGACTTCTTTTTTTTTTCTTTTTTTTGTGGAAACAGTCATGCAACTGTTGAAAGACTTTTCAAAATAAGTTCAAAATAACTGCACTTATTTATAATGCAATACTTTTGTTTATTTCTTTGTTTGTTTAGTAACAATGTAAATCATTTTAACATATCCTTGCAGATTAATAGTAATTTTAAACTGACTGCACTGCTTTAAATGAGTGCATAAGAAAGAAAGAAAGAAAGAAAGAAAGAAAGAAAGAAAGAAAGAAAGAAAGAAAGAAAGAAAGAAAGAAAAGGGTGGATGGATGGATGGATGGATGGATGGATGGATGGATGGATGGATGGATGAATGGATGGATGGAATGAAGGAAGGAAAGAGGGAAGTAAGGAAGGAGGAAAGAAAAGGAATGGTAAGAAAGAATCAAAGGAAATAACAAAAGAAAGGGAAAGGAAGGAAGGAAGAGTAAGAAAAAAGAAAAGAAAAGAAAAGAAAAAGGCAGGACAGAAAGAAAGAAGGAAGGAAAGCATGAATAAAACAATATAAAGATGGGAAGGAAGGAAGGAAAGAAGGACAATGAATGGTAAGAAAGAATCAAAGGAAAGGACAAAAAAAGAAAAAGAAAGGAAGGAATAGTAAGTAAAAAGAAAAGAAAAAAAAGGAAAAGAAAAAAAGGAAACGAAAAAAAAGAAAGAAAAGAAAAAAAGGAAAGCATGGAAGAAACAATAGAAAGGGAGGAAGGAAGGAAGGAAGAAAGAAAGGAAATAAAGAAGGACAATGAATGGTAAGAAAGAATCAAAGAAAATGACAAAAAAGGAAAAAGAAAGGACGAAATAGTAAGAAAAAAGAAAAGAAAAAAAAGAACCGAAAAAAAAGGAAGGAAGGAAAAAAGGAAAGCATGGAAGAAAAAATAGAAAGGAAGGAAGTAAGGAAGGAAGGAAGGAAGGAAGGAAGAAAGAAAGAAAGAAAGAAAGTAAGAAAAGAAAGGAAGAAAAGAAAGAAGGACAATGAATGGTAAGAAAGAATCAAAGGAAAGGACAAACAAGGAAAAAGAAAGGAAGGAATAGTAAGAAAAAAGAAAAGGAAAGAAAAGAAAAGGAAGGAAGGAAATAAGGAAGGAAAACATGGAAAAAACAATAGAAAGGAAGGAAGGAAGGAAGGAAGGAAGGAAGGAAGGAAGGAGGGAGGGATCAAATAATCCAGCAGACAAAGAAAAATAAAGGAAAACATAAAAGCAGGAAAACAAGCAAAAGTACAGTAAAGGTAAAAAAAAACTTTCTAAAAAACAAAGATTATGAAGAAACATCAGCTGGAATGGCTTTATTTGAAGAATGTAAGAATGAACAGGTGATGTTCAGAGCTGCACTTCTCCACCAACTACAATGACAGGAAGCCATCCATTTGAGGTGATGTATACCACTATGCACTTTCTTTGTTCCTTTTTGGCACAGAACTCAGCCTGTGGAGGAGCTTATGAAGACAAGACGAGATGAATCTTACACACTTCAGTGGACCAGATAAAAGTGTTTAAGTATGATGATGTAATGATGACTTAATGGGGATATCTGCTTCATCTGATTTGACATACTGCCTCTGATGTAAAATATAATGATCAACGACAAAATGACATGTCTATTTTGTTTAATAAAAAATGGTTTTCACACATCTCATTATAAAACTATGCAATACCATCCATGCATCCATCCATCCATCCATCCATCCATCAATCTATCCATCATTCATCTATTTATGCATTCCGTAAGTATCAATCCACATTTTCATTTATCAACCCACTGTATCCATTAAATCCTCTAAAGATTTGAACACTGGAAAAGGTCAATCCACCCACAATAAACATCCATTATTGCATCCATCCTCAGTATCAAGCAGATTTTATATCCATTCATAGCTTTCATGCACGGTATTACCCATCCATCCATCCATCCATCCATCCATCCATCCATCCATCCATCCATCCATCGTTTCTATCCACAACAACATCAAACCAATAATTCACCCATCCATCCATAGCTTTCATGCACAATATCATCCATCAATCAATCCATCCATTCATCCACCTATCTCTTCTATCCACAGTATCATCAATCCAATTACCCATCCATAGCTTTCATGTACAATTTTATCCATCCATCCGTAACGTTCATACAAATTTTTATCTGTCCATCCATCCATCCATCCATCCATCCATCGATTCTATACACGGTATAATCAATCCAACTGTCCAACCATCCATAGAATTTATGCACGGTATGATCCATCCATTCATTTATTGCTTCTATACACAGTATCTTTAATCCAATTATAAATCCATCCATAAGTGTCATGCACAATATCATCCATCTATCCATCCATCCACCCATCCTCAGTATAATCATTTAAATTATATATCCATACTTAGCTTTCATGCACAGTATCATCCATAAATCAATTCATCCACCCATCAATTCCCAGTATTATCAATTATATTATATCCATACATAACTTTCATCCACAGCATCATCAATCCAATTATCCATCCATACATAGCTTGCATGCACAATATTATCCATCCATCCATCCATCCATCCATCCATCCATCCATTTATCCCCAGTATCATCAATTACATTTTATATATCCATATACAGATTTATACACAGTATCATCCATCAATCCATCCACCATCATCATTTCAATTATCCATCCACCCTTCCATCTATCATCCATAGCTTTCAGTCATGTCACAATATCTTCCACCCACACTGTCCATCTATCCACAGTATCATCAATCTACTTTTAGTGACAATCCATGGCAATCAATCCAATCCATCTATTGATCCATCCATCTGATCAATCATGTAAAATAACTGTACGTAAAGGCATCTACATGAAGCCCAGTTATTCGGGATCTCGTTGACATACTGTATAATATTTTTCATCACTGAAACACAATGTTTAACAAAAGAATATCTCACTCATGTCAGTTCTCATAAGCAAACACACTAATGATTTAAATAAATTCCATTTCAGCCTAAACAAATCTACATAGCAAACACAACAACGTCATTACACTCTAGTACAACTTTCAGCAAATGCTGCAAAAAGTAAACCAGTGTTAAGGATGCCAGCGTTTATATGCATCCAGTAAGAGTTTACTCAAAATGCATGAGGCTATTTACATTTACAGGGCTGTCTGAATGTGTTCATTATCACACAGAATACTTGTCTTTTGCAGAAATCTCAGCATTCTATGTTGAATGATGCACATTGGACATTTGAGGAGTAACTGTGTTATTTGTAATAGACAACGATGATGACTTCCAGAGGCAGCACAGCATGTAACAGAGACAATGATGTGTTTAAGCATGCCGTATATGCAGCGGAGGGTTTCTGTGGCAGTTGTCAGAATGTGTAGCTAAGCTTGAAAAATGCTGTTCATTATCTGGATTTCACAATGGGTCGTTTCATATTCTTGCCCTCTTGCTCTTTGACCAGAATCCTCACAAAGGTCTAAACGGCAGCAAAAGAAAAGCACTTTGCAAAAGTAATTTTGTTCTACGCCCACAGAGTGAAGATAAAGACACCATGGAGGAAACGGCAGAGATTATTAATATTAAATTTCACAAACTGAAACTTTGCTGCATGGGAAAAAAGAAAATGTCAGAGCTAGATAATGCTTATTATCTGTTATGTCTACATAATACAATAAATACCTGCTCTATATTCGTTACATTGCAATTTTAATATATACTTTTGACACTTTTGACTTGATACTTAATACTAAATCAGTCTTAATGCCAATTCATGAGTTCACATTTACAGATGTTTGTAGAATAAAGCTTATTTTGCTTGCTGTCCGGGGAGAGGGTTCTGAGCTCGGAAAAGACACCACGACTCGTGCTATTCCACTTGTCGGGAAAGTGAGAGACATTGGGGTCCGAGTGAAGTGTCTAGCCCGGTCGCAGAACACTCTCCCTAGGTAGATAGTGTTTAAGAGGTGAGGTGTCAGGGTCGATGCTAAAGTAAAAAGATATGACGGTAGGATGAGTTTGGTAGTCATGGGGGATTGGTCTATTGCTGATTGGATAATAGAATGATTGTCAATAATGTACTAGAATTGTTGAAACATCTGAGCATGCTCCTCCTGAAATTTGTTTATAAAAGATGCCTAAGTGTCAATAAACAATACTTAATGCCTGAACTCACTTTAGATCATAGTTATGATTAACCAAACTGGTAAGGACCAGTTAGCAGGTAGCTTTAAAAAAAAGTTAAAAGAGAGCCTTTTTAAACATAAAATAATATAATAATTAATTGAATATATCCTTATAATAAATAGTAAAATTCCTTCTTTTTCTGTAGTTAATTTTAGTCAGACAATGCAAAACATACACATACTTTACCTTTACTATAGTAGTAATGTGTATTTGAATGAAACATTATCAAAATTATCTGTTGACTGGATGGGCCAAGTCTGGTATATAGTGAGAGAACACTAATTTTACAATAAATCAAGGAACCATTCACACACAACTAATTTTTCCATTCGAATGCTCTACTTTTTCCTTGTTTTTTATGTAAATGAGCTAGATGGACATTTGTTACCATTATGTCTTGCATCTTAAGCAGCGCCTCGCATATGAGCACCACATTTTTTTACACGCACCTCTGCTCATCACTGTCAGTTCCAAAGCAGTAAACCAATCAGAAGAACTCTGAGGCGAGGAAAGCATTGTGAGGCATGTTGGCATGAAAGCTACGTTTTATTTGACGGCAACATGGTGGAGGAGGCACTTTAACAGTTGAATGACCAGAATTTTATAACTGCTAGAATTATCATAGTAGTCATTCTTACCATTCTCATATAAGAAGGCATATTGTCACGTCATATTTAAATTCAAAGCTTCTATTGAGATAGTAAAATTAGCTTTGAATGTCTGTCATCATATTTTATAAAGTCATTACTCCATAAATACAATATTTTTTGGAAGTTTAACCTATAAATGTAAAGTAAGGCTACCAGTAGTACTAGTAATAATAGGCTACTATTTTCACTTTCAGAAATGAAAGCTATTTTTTTTCACAGCACTAAACATGTTGTTTTGAAAGACACGTCTGTAGTAAAGTTATATTTTTGCTATCAGAAAGTTATGTTTTGTTAGCATAGAAAGGCACGCAATTTCAAAGTCACAGGGAAAAGTAGCAGACACTGAAATGCTTGTGGCCATTTTGACCCCTATGGTAATTAAAGGTAAAAATACTCACAGCTTTATTCTGCTTTGCAATTTTAATAAAACAACAATGTAAGTGTAATGAGTCTGGCAACAGAGGTGGGGATCCAAACGCAGTTTATACACAGGCAAAACAACATAACAGTAAACAAAACAGGGTCAAAACCACAGCAGGCAAGTCGAGGAAAATGCTTTGAATTGCTCACTTACAGCTAACAAGACTCAGCAAAATGTGTGTGAAAGTGAGGTGTATTTATAGTCCAGGTAATCTGTCATTACAAGCTTTAGCTGTGTGTTTGCAATTAGTTGTTATCTGGAACTGGTATGTGTGTAAGGTGTATGATGGGATATGTAGTCCAGTTTGGTGGTAGATGTGTAGTTCGAGTAACAGTGGGTGTTCTCCAGCAATCTGCAAGGTCTTGATCACTGGTAATCATGACAGAAGAAGCAAATACACACGAAGGTTATAATAGTTTCAGACTTTTCATTAGTTTTAGTTTTTATTTAATTTTGACTTTTTGTTTTCAAATTTAGTTAGTTTTAAATAGTTTTTAGAGGTAGTTTTATTAGTTTTCATCAATTTCGATATTTTTAAATAGCTTAGTTTTAGTTTAAAGTTTATTAGTTTCAGTGTTAGTTTTAGTTTTTCTTTTTTTTTGTAAATAAGGAAATTTGTTAGGAGTA
Source organism: Danio rerio (assembly GCF_052040795.2). Lineage (NCBI taxonomy): Eukaryota > Metazoa > Chordata > Actinopteri > Cypriniformes > Danionidae > Danio > Danio rerio. The sequence goes on from NC_141040.1 coordinate 44,288,290, forward strand.
ATATTCAAAATTATCAGAATAAATATTTTATAATAAAAACGCAACCAAAGGTACATTTTTGAAACGTAATCAGAAGACTTATGTTTCACCAGTTCCTCGTATTTAAGCCCTCGGTGTACCCGCACTGCAAGTTTGTCTCAGTCATAGCAGGCTGCCATGTACTGTGTGTTCGTTTTACCTGCTAAATCACGCATATGAAGTATTATAGGTTTACCGCTTCTCAAATCTGATCTCTGTGTACTGTTCTAACAACTGAATAACTCAGGAAATTGTTTTATTTTGAGTCAGTGGAGGTATCAGACATGTTAAAAGGTAATTAGTTTGTGGATAAGTGCTTACTGTAATACAAATAATTTCAAATGATTCAGTTTGATTTTGTTGAACTAGTTCAACCAGTTTACGATTCATTTGTGATCAGGATCACTAATACAGATATAAAAACCCATTATTTGGTACATATGTGTTAAATTAATACTTTTAAGTCTCTGCTCAAATCGTATTTATTGATGTCACCATGCTGCTGTCATGTCCAATCGTTTTTGTCGCAGGATTACAGACTCTGAAATGCTGTACAGTCACCTGGCAGACTTTTTACTCCTAGAGTCCAGTCAATCTGTTATCACAAGCTTTAACTGTGTATTTGCAATCAATGGAATCTGGAACTGGTGTGTGTGAGGTGTATGATGGGATATGTAGTCCAATTCAGTGGCAGATGTGTAGTTCGAGTGACAGTGAGTGTTCTCCTGCAATCTGCAAGGGCTAGATCGCTAGTGATCGTGACAGAAGAAACAAATATACAAATATTTAGGAAAAGTCATGGTTTTTATAGATATGTGAGTTTTATTTCAACAAAGTTATTAAATTAAACAAACTGAAAATGGTCGAAATGACATCCTCTGTAGTCCTAGTTAAAAAAAAAATGTGTGAATTAATAAGATCAATGGGATGCATTTAGTAAACAGATTTTTCACTGAATGTCTATACTTTAATCTATATCTCACATGCTATTTAGTCGTAACATAGATTGCAAATTGGGAAGCAGCCCCTGACTTCTTGTCATGAATCACTTAAGAACCTGAATATTGAATACTGAAGACTTTCCACACCTATATTCGAGAGGCTCATTAGTACAGCCTGCTGAAGAACAGCTTCTTGTTTGCCACCCAGAGGTTTTTTAAGGGACCAAGTGGCGAATGTTAATTTCCTGTAGCATGGATGGCTCTAGGGCTGGGAGGAGGAGAGCAACCGAACAAAATTCATCAAGATACAGCCGTGTTAATGATGATCATCTATTTTAATATTCGTTTGCATTTAAATGAGGCTGGCGAAATAGCCGTTGCCCGAGGGCCAGAAAGATGATGGAGACTGATACAGGAATAAACCCAGCAGTGAACTCAAATGTCAACTGAGCAGGATGGAAGCTGCCAGCATGAGGAGAAGGCCCACTGTGAGAGCTGCCACAATGGCTTTACTAATAAATATGTAAAATAAGAACTAGTCAGACTACAGTAGGAACTCTGGAGATGGCATGGAAATTCAATCTAAATGTCAGATATCTTTCAGGTTCTTGGGCACGACCACAGAAACCATATTAAAAATAGATCCCTGACATAAAACCCACTGCAGGAGATGCTATACAAGTGACATGAATGCATTAAGTGGTTCAATCGTCCCTGTGACAGCGAACTCTGTCTCTAAAAAAGTAACTGTAAGTTGACTTCAGACCTCTAATTGGTTGGCCTTAAACTGTCATCTTTATTTTGAAGCTTCGTAATTGCTTGATGCTTTATTTATTTCACTTCTCGCCGGGTGTGTTCAGGAAAAGTGCCACTTCTCATTTAAGTGATTCTGTCAGAGACATGCTGGTAAACACCAAGTTTCGGTGTCTGACAGTTTCTTTACGCTTGTGCCAGCTTCTTTAAAGCCCCAAAAAGCACTGCTTCCACAAAGAGCTAAAATCCGCTTTGGATTTAATGGGAAATATTACAGGTCAGAGAAAGCTGTTTTGAGGGCATTAGAGAGCCAAAAGTCAGATAGTAACAAACAGCGAACTCTGTTTGAGCTTTACGCCTTCATCCGCTTTTCTCAAAAACATAATGCTGGAGTCAAACGTTCATCACCAAAAAAAAGTTATCTGAAGAAATGATCATACGCGTCAACCCTCCTGTTTTTCCCGGGATTCTCACATATTTTATAATTCTATTCTGCTATCATCCCATAAAAGTACTTCTCCGTATTTCTCCCATATTTTCAATCTTTCTATGAAGGGTGGAAATAAACATTAAAAAAATGATCCTCCCTATAAGCAACTCATACCGCCGAACCACCAGAGGACGCCCCTTGCTCTTAAATGTGAATCTGTTCTGTGCTTTCGTTTTATTTGGGTATAACACTTTGAAATAATTATAAAAATGACAGAATTCCCTTACTTTTCATTACAGGGAAATAGATAGGTGCAGTTGCCCCTACTATGCAATCCTCAAACCAGATTGGGTGGTTTTGAATTTGATTGTGCAGGTAAAAGAGACATTTGCTTGACAAAATCTGGGTGATTTGAAAGCGTAAATTTTAAATGCAACTTATTCAAAATTACATAACTTTGTGCTCCTTCTCCAATCAGTTAGTAGTGACCAGTGCATAACGCAAAACCGCGTGGCCCTACCTGCAGGAAGAGATGAAGGAAATCTGTATCAAAATCTGACTCCCTGGACATTTCTGACTCCCCTTTGCGTCTACAAGCATCATGCAGCGCCTGCAGGTTAACTCAAAGCAGTTTATCGTGACACTTTTATTGATCATTTTTCCCGCAATTGACCGCAAGAACAAACATAGAAGCGTTGTCGGATTATAGCACTTAATTTTGTTAAAGTGAATTTAAAATGCAAAATAGGATGAATTTATACCTCATTTTGAAAGTAAAACATACTCTAATAGGTAGTGTAATCTACACAACAATAAGTGCAGAGTGTGGGTAAAAGGGGGAAGTGTTTCGATGTGACCCGATTGTGTTGTGGTTCTGTGACTTGCTGGTGTTTGTTGCTGCATGGTTAAAAATTATGACAGTTTAAGTAACTAGATTTATTTAAATCAATTAAAACGAAATAAAATGTTAATCAAATATTTTAGGGGGTTTGTTGAGCGGGTTTTGGACAGCTTTTGGGCTGGTAATCTCCCATCACTGGCTGTTTCCCAAACCGATTCTGTACACGCAATTTTAAGTGGAGCGAAAGTCTGGGTTCTGGGTGGGTGTTTGAACAGACATATACACATAATAATAATAATAATAATAATAATAATAATAATAATAATAATAATAATAATAATAAAATTATTAATAATAATAATAATAATGATAATAATAACATCAACATCTAAAAATGCCATTCTGGGTGGGTTTTCTTTTAAATACAATTTATTTTGTTTTAAGTGAGCATAAAAAGTTAGGAAAGCAATCAAGTGCTTTTATTACTCTAACTTTTTATGGCATTCTTATTATATGTTTTATCCTTTTATTGCATGTAACTTTACTGTTATCGTATGTGTGACCTAGTCTTCACATGTGGTCTCCCATCCAGGAACTGACCAGCCCTGCTTAGCTTCAGAGAGTAACCGGTCTTGGGCTGCAGGGTGATATGGCTGTATACTATTTATATTATCTTTTTATTCTAACACCTCCAGTTGAACATATTAAGTAATTTGGGCAGTTTTGGGGAGTTAAGGGGGTATCCCTTATTTTCACATCCCAATGTTGACAGATATGGAAATGATACACTTCTCAAAGTGCTCTTCGATATTTTGTTATCTAATACAATAACATTCATACATTTTTAAGTGTGGCTTAAGTGTTCGACTGTATCTGAGCTCACTTTCTCTGTAGGCAGAGAAAGAAATATTTGGCAATCTCTTAAAATAAACTATTGATTTTGAGTATGTGAGGCCAAACTCGAGATCGGTGTAAACATTAGATACATTTGCGAGACACACACACACACCGTCTGGGTTTTTGAGCTATTGCAATCCCAATAACAAGGGCAATAAAAGCATTTATACGCTGTGCTTACGTAAAAAAAATAATAAAGCTGTGTTTTTGAGAAATATGTGCAAATATGTGTTTGCTGATTAACAGGCTGTGGAGTGGGAGGGGAGATAAAATATTTAGCTAATAATAAACACACACAACTGCAGTGCTGGCTGACTCATCCGCCACATACAGCACAGCGTTTTTATCACTGAATAAACAGCAAATTCCTCACTTCTGTTGGTCAACAATAACAAAAGAGACTTTTACTGCCTAATGAGGATAATTAAATATTAGTGGAGTCTACTGAAACATCTTAACACACTAATGCTCTCATGCTGGAAGTGCCATATTTCCCTTAAAGAGATAGTTCAGCCAGGAATTTACTCACTATTTACACTAGGGCTGCACAATATATCGCTTGAGCAATGTGTGCGTCCGCAATAGTCACATCGCAAGATTTGCAATGTTGAGTTGGAATTATAAAGGGCCAGAATCCACAGGTTTAAAACACACCAGATTTGTGAAGCATCATTGAACCATAATAAAGTACAAGTTTATCATCTGCATGTGTTTTTAAAGCCTGTGACTATTTTAGCATTTTAAGAGAGTTTAAAGCATTTTAGTAGTGCATAAATGTTTAATAAACATTTATTTTATTCAATTATTTATATGTCAAAGACATTATATTTGGGCCATTGTATTTATTCATTACTGTATTTTGATTTTATATCTATTTTAAAAATTAAATATAATAATATTTACATTTCACTCCCATACACAATCATCCCAATTAGTCTAAAGAAATGAATTTGCAAGTAGAAAACAGTGATAATGCATTTTTTCTTATTGCAATTTACATTTACCGGCCACTTTATTAGGTACACCTGTTCAACTGCTGGTTAACGCAAATTTCTAATCAGCCAATCGCATGGCAGCAAATCAATGCATTTAGGCATGTAGATATGTTCAAGACGATCTGCTGCAGTTCAAACTGAGCATCAGAATGGGGAAGAAAGGTGATTTAAGGGACTTTGAACGTGTCATTTTTACGCATAACCATCTCTGGGGTTTATAGAGAATGTTTCGAAAAAGAGACAATATACATTGTTTATACATTGCAAACGTCTTGTTGATGCCAGAGGTCAGTGGAGAATGGCCAAATCGGTTCAAGCTGATGGAAAGGTAACAGTAACTCAAATAACCACTTGTTACAACTGAGGTATACAGAAGAGCATCTCTGAACGCACAACACATCCAACTTTGAGGCAGATGGGCTACAGCAGCAGAAGACCACACAGGGTGCCACTCTTGTCAGCTAAGAACAGAAAACTGAGGCAACAAATCACACAGGGTCACCAAAATTGGACAACAAAATTGGAAAAATGTTGCCTGGTCTGATGAGTCTTGATTTCTGCTGGGACATTCAATTCGGTGTAAACAATATGAAAACATGGATCCATCCTTCCTTGTATCAATGGTTTAGGCTGGTGGTGGTGGTTTAATGGTGTGCGGGATACTTTCTAGGCACACTTTGGGCCCGTTAGCACCAGAGCATCATGTCAACGCCAGTCTACTCAAGCAATGTTGCTGACCATGTCCATCCATTCATGACCACAATGTACCAATCTTTTAATAACGTTTCATATCATAAAGCTCAAATCAGCTCTGATTTCTTGAACCAGACAAGGAGTTCACAGTATTCAAATGGCCTCTACAGTCACCAGATCTCAATCCAAGAGAGCACCTTTGGGATGTGGTGGATCGATTTGCATCATGAATGTGCAGCTGCCAAATCCATCAATATGGACCAACGTCTCTAAGGAATATTTCCAGTACCTTGTTGAATTTATGCCACGAAGGATTAAGGCAGCTCTGAAGGCAAAAGTGGGTCCAACCCGGTACTAGTTAGGTATACCTAATAAAGTGGCAAGTGAATGTATATTGCAAAAAAAAAAAGCAACATCATTGCATATGTCACATTTTTTTCAATATCTTGCTCTAATTTACCCGCTATCAAAGGGTTTTTAAACCTTTGTGAATTTCTTTATTCTGCGGAATAAAAAAAGAAGATAGATTGAAGATAGTCAAAAATTGGTGACCACCTACTTCTAGTAGAAAAAAAAAATACTATGGAAGTCAAGGGTTATAGGTAATTAGCTTTTATCAAAATACCTTCTTTTATGTTGAATGTAACAGTCTAAGGAAATTCAAACAAGTTTGAAACAAGTGAAGGACGTGTAAACAATGACAGAAATTTTGTTTTGGGTAAACTATGCCTTTAAATATTAATGCAAATGTGACAATCCATTTTAAAATTATTTTAATTTAAATACAACCACACAATTGCAATTTAGATTTTAGTATCCTTTAGTCCAGCAGACATGCAGCATGAATTATTTGATGACATATTAGAAGATATGTAAATATTGTTATTTTAAATCTTCATATGTTGCCACTATCCTTCAAACGCCTAAGATTTTACACATTCTTCAGCAAAATGTAAATGATCCTATCGATTTTCTAAAGGTGACTAAATGCACACACACAGGCATGCACACACACTACAAACCAATAAATTGCTTGACTTTAAGCTGCAGAAAACGATACAACAACAGCATGTGCAGTTCTTCCGGAATCACCAATAGAGCATCATTTGGGTCAAGAAGTTGAGTTTGGCAGGGCAAAAGATGTGAATATTTATCAGACTCTGCCATACTTATGTAAATCTGCTGTGAAAGTCAGGCATGTTCAACAGCCAGGCTATGACTAAGGTCACGTTTCCACAAGCCCACATGCTCTCGGATGACAGGCACCCTCTGGGGAAAAACATGTGCTGATGGAGATTCAGCAGAGATGGGGGACAAACCATCCTCACACACACACCCGTATGAAACACCTCTTATACAACCATCTCTTCTTAGATAGCACTGCAACTGTTTCTTCAAAACTGCAAAGAGAGACAAAATGAGACCAATTTTCCTGAATACAATATTAGAAGTGTCTTTTCCTCTTCCGTGTGATCACAAAGTCTAAAATGGTGTCCAAGTTGCCAAATATAAAACTATCCAAGCTATTCACATTCATTTTAGAGCTCAATACGCTTACTGTATGTCAATACTTGTCTCATTAGTGTCTATTTTATTTCAAAATTGGCATCGACATCCAGATATTGCATAAGTCTGTTATTTATTTAATCTTATGGGTTCGGATGCATAAATTCAAGTCAAGAATATGAATGATGAGTCACGCTGTTCTCCCAGATTTTCATATAAATGAATGGCAGGCTGAGGGCTGAAAAAAAATATCTTGGTTTTGTGTCATCTCTTTCTTGCAGCATCTGGCTGTCAATTGGGCACATCCTTCCTGTTAGGGAAGTATTTTAGAAGAAAAAAAAAAACGTTACTGTGCAGCCTGTTGCTTTGATCCTGAGCACAGAGCGCACAATGGGCCATGAACAATAGGCTATGAACAGAGAGTACTGAAGTTTAGGAATCAGTCAATGAAAAATTTAATGCAAAACTACACCTAAAAAGGTTTGAAAAGGTGAAGCTAACTGCAAAAAGTGCTGCCCGTGATGATTTCCCTTCCTGTGTTGACATTTTACTTAAACGAGAAACAATTAGTTTTATAAATTGTCATGAATTATTTTTCAGTATATTTAGTGGTCTTTGACAGCATAAATTTTTGGATATGCAAATAGAGACAGATGATTTCTATATGTTTTTTTTTTCCTTTTCAGAAAATGATAAAAATATATAAGCATTTAGTAAATGCTTCAATTTAAAGTTAGTTTAATAAATTTTTAGGCATATACAGCAGGGAAAATAAGTATTCAACATCATGTTTTTTTTCTTGGGAATAATATCTCTAAAGATGCTGGTGACATGGAATTGAACCAGATTTTGGTAAAAACCCAAACAATACAAACATAACAATAAAACTAGGCAAAAAAATAATAATTCTGAAAATGAGTTATGCGTAATAACAATGAAATGACACAAGGAGAAAGTGCTGGACTACTGATCCGTATTTAAATTGATTTTCTTTTTTGGAAAGCATTTAGGAGTTTCCCTGACTGTGTTATGGATCTTTGTCTTGCTGAAATGTCCACCCTGGTTTCATCTTCATCATCCTGCTAATAAAGATGTTGGATTGAAGCAGCTAATATTCATTTACACTGATGACCACTGAGAGATTTCAGCTCCTGTCTGGGCTTTCACTGCCTTTCTACACCTCACTTTCTTCATGTGTTCAATACTTTTTCCCTGTGTCATTTTAATATTTTACGCATAACAAAATTTTTAAACTTATTAAATTAGTTTTCTTTTTATATATGGATTTTTTTGGTTGTTCCCGACATCCGGGGAAAATTTCAAGTCAACGGCACCTTTAGAAATATGTTTTCTGAGAAAAAAGTTGACATATTCAATACTTATAATCCTCGCTGTATGCTGGCACTTTCATATTAAGGGTCGTACAATGTTTCACTCATTTAAGGAAATAAAATGTATACCACTAATGAATAATATTGACTATAATTACTAAATAAAGCAAATTAGCAAACAAATCAGCAGGGTAAACAATCTGACAAAAGCATTGTTGAGTGTGGAAAGTTCTGAAATTGAAACTCATACAAATATATATTAAATAATGTTTTCCTTAGTAAAACAGAAGTTCATTTCCTAATGTTTATTTTTTTTTCTTTCCAAAAATGACAAAACATATAAGCATATAGTATGTAATTTTCCTTAAACGGCAACATGGTGGCTCAGTGGTTAGCACTATCACCTCACAGCAAGAAAGTCACTGGGTCAGTTGGCATTTCTGTGAGGAGTTTGCATGTTCTTCCCGTGTTCACATGGGTTTCCTTGCATGGGTGCTCCGGTTTCCCCCACAACCCAAAGACATGAGGTACAGGTAAATTGAATAAACTAAATTGGCTGTAGTGTATGAGCATGGATTAGTGTGTATGGATGTTTCTGTGTTTGTGTTTTGTATTTGTGATGCTTGGGGATGTTTTTTTTTTTTTTTAGTTTTTAGTAACTTTTTGTAAGGCCAAATTTCCACATGTGTGGACAATAAAGATTTTTAATTCTAATTTAAATGTTTGAGGTCTGTACATTTTAAAGAAATTATCCTACAGTGTTCTTACCAAACACAATGCAATTCAATTTCACTTACAGCAATTGGGGAAGAAAATACAGTAGTACTACAACTAATAGAACTATAACTGCTAAATAAGCAAATTAGCTAACAAATCAGCAGGACAAACAATCTTCAAAAGCACTGTTGAAGTGTACAAAGTTTTAAAAGGGAAATTCCTACTAAACTATTTAAAATATTATATGTGACGAGCAGAGCACACACATCTAAAGTCATCTTAATGTGACCACTTTAATGATCACATACATGCAAATTTGTGTCAAAACGCCATGTCTAGTGATGTAATAAATGTAGTAATTTATGTATTAAATAAATGAGTTGAGAATCAAAAAACACGTGATAGTGGAACCATAAATCAGAACCGTACTGCTCTTAAAGTGACAACACGCAATATTCCTGCTGCCGACTGTTTTAATCATTAATCAAACAACAAAAGGAGAAAATCACTCACTGCTCCTGACTGAAGGACTTTTGTAGCTGTTTTTTTTTTTTACAGTAAGGATGCTTAAAGCACAGTTTGCTTCATATTTTTATTCTACTGTTTTTATTTCTATTTTCTTATTTACGGGGGGAAAAGATCTATATATATATATATATATATATATCCAGTTGAAGTCTGAATTATTAGCCCTCTTAAAATATAAGTGGCTCTTTATATTTTCCCCTAATTTAACAGAGGGAAGATTTTTTCAACCCATTTCTAAACATAATTAATAACTGTATGACTGATGACTGTAAATCATATTTTACTCGATATTTTTCAAGGTACAATCATTCAGTTAAAAGTGCAATTTAAAGGCTTAATTAATGTAATTAGGGAAGTCATTGTATAACAGTAGTTTCTCCTGCAGACAAACAAAATAAACATAAACACACACACACACACACACACACACACACATATATATATATATATATATATATATATATATATATATATAGCTGAAAGGGGCTTATAATATTAACACTTAAAATAGTTTATACATTTTTTTAAACCTGCTTTTTTTTTCTAGCCAAAATAAAACAAAAAAACTTTCTCCAGAAGAAAAAATATTATAGGAAATACTGTGAAAAATTCCTTGCTCTGTTAAACATAACTTGGGAAATTTTTATTAAAAAAAATTAAAATCAAAGGAGGGTGAATAATTATGGCTTTTTATACGAACTGTATGTTGTTTTGAATAATTGTGATTACAATTATGACCAAAATAATCGTGATTATGATTTTTCCCATAATCAAGCTGCCCTACCTTGAATGCTAGTGTACTAGCAAAAATGCTAAACACTATCAAACACCAATTTTGTTGCACTTCCTTTGAGACTAGCTTTAACTAAAAGTGACACAGACGGGGCATACAAAGGCCAACACCTATCTGATATCAAAGTTGAAAAATGTCCGTTGTCATAAAGGAGAGGAGATTATGGTAGCTCATCTCTGATCCCTTTGTACGCCTGGGATTTAAGCGCTGATCATTTTCTGACCTTTTCTAAGAGAGGATGAAAAAAGTGCAATAGATTAAAGTGAAACAAAGCCAAAAAAAAGAGAAGAAAAAAAATCTAGCAAAGTGGTAGTCGACTTTAATTATGAGAGAAGCCCTGAAAATGGGTGCATTTTCAACAAAAGTGCTTTGGGACCCTGGGTCTGAAAATTGCAAAGAAGTAATATTGTGCCCTGGGGCCTTGGCAAAGTAGAGCTATTCTGTCTTGACTTTGGAAAAGTTAACAGCCCCTTTCCTAGGTCAAATATATTCCTAGGTCCGGGCAGAAGGATCCTGCAGAGACTGTTATCGAAACTTCCTGAGGCTTAATGATATCACTCCATTGGGAGAGGAATTGATCGTCTGCGTCGTCCACAAGTCCACGGGAGAGACTCGCTGATTGCTTGATTCATCAATCATCTGACCCTGTCATCGATCAGACAGAACATTAAGGCAGTCAGCCAAACCCCAATTTTGTCTCTTAAGTGCCAAAAGAATCAAAATCAAGTCAAAATTACGTAGCTTAAGCAGTATCATTCGACAAACGAGAGCCATGTTTTCAGGAAAAAGCATTGACTGGTTGCTATCAGCAGTCTGCACAAACAGCACAAGGCTATCAGTGTACAGCAAATTCCCTGCAAATTCAATAAAAAAAGTGGATGGAAAATAGAATGAAGAAATACAGTATTCCTCTCCTCGTCTCCCGAGTCATTTCCTTCAGGTAATGTTAGAGGATGGGAGCCGTATATGTCCTTTTCATTCGCTTTGCTGGAAGGTGGCGTAAGGTAACACAGCCATGAATTTGGAGCAGAGTAAAGTAATGCCGCTCACAAACAGGACTCTGGAGTCTCGGCTTTGGTTGCATTTTAATTACAGCCGTGTGCCATTTTAAACTTGCCAATCATTTCTCAGATGCTAATTGTTGTGTAATTCCACCCAGTCATTGTGAATGCTAACATATTCCATTTCCCACGTGGTTGCAGTTAGGCATTGTTCACGAGATGATTGTCCTACATTAACTATTTACTTGTTTAAAGGGGTAAAGTTTTCTATTGACTTTTACCAGTAGAAGTAAATCTTTAACACATACACTGTAAAACCCAATAAGTTAAGGCAACTCAAACCGTTTGAGTTAAAAACTAATCTACAGTATATGAGTACTGTAAACTTAATCCATTTGAGTAAACGAAACATTTTGAGCACAGTAAAACCCAATAAATCAGGAGAACTCAAACCAACTGAGTGCTGTAAAACCCAAAAAGTTAAGGCAACTCAAACCATTTGAGGAAACTGATTACTACAAACCATTTGAGTAAAAAAAAAAACTAATCCATTGAGTACTGTGAACTTACTCCATTTAAGTTGAAGTAATGAGGTATTAACTAATTTCCTTCAACAGTTCAAAACTCTTTTCACATTAGTAGAATTAACTTTCAGTCAATTTTGAGTTAACTACATTTATTTCATTTGATAAAGTTGACTGTTGGGTTTTACAGTATAGGGCACCAACAACAGCATCTATGGTGTTTTTTTTTTTAATTTGTCTAGAAATACCAAGGCCTTAGCATGTGCTAGTGTTAGTCTTTCACCCAAAAGTTTATGAATGGTGACAAATGCATTTTGATACGCGCCAACTTTTACACATGAATTATCTGCCATTTAATCAGCCCATTCATTAGTTTTTTTGTACCTCAGACGGTTACAATTTAAAAAATGTTATATCACCAGTTCATGAGACAAATGCATCATTTGAGTTAAATGATTTGTTAATCTATTTCAAATACTTAATGATCTGAGGATGTAACACAACACAGCAACCCCAGACAATAAACTGAGTCTCTGTTCTGTTTTTTAATAAAAGTATGCATGCTCTCTTCACTTTTAGTGATAAGAAGTTCAAATCATTTTACTGACTCAGACTTTCGAGTCTCGTTCAGAGAGGTGAACGATTGTTTTCTCAAGTCATTTCGTTCAATTTGACAAAATCGTTTTAAAATGTTAGGAGTTGCTTCCAAACTCATCTACAACTACATCAAACGCTGATCACACTACAAACAATGATAAGAAAGAGAAATGTCGGCGCCAATAGCCTAGTGGTTAAGTTCGCCAACGTCAAGATGCTCACGGCGACCTGATTTTGATTCCCGGCTCAAGGTCCTATGCCGATTCTTCCCCTCTCTCTGCTCCCAATGCTTTCCTGTCTGTCCTTCACTGTACTATCACATTAAAGGTGAAAACCCCTAAAAAATAATAATTAATAAAAAATAAATAAAGAAACAATTCGCATTCCGATTGCGAAAAAACCCTCTTAGGCTTTTACACTAATACATCTTAGTTTTAAAATGGCATTTTAAAACGAAAACGATCCACATCCACACTGACGTTTCATCTATAGCATTTCTGAACAGCCCTCCGTTCACAGTATTAAGAATCACTTGCTAAAAACGCACATCACATGACCACACACTCACTCACACAGACACACGCACATACATACTGTCATGCACTCGTCTGAGCACCAGCTCAGCGGACTCTTTGAGTAGTGCATGTCGGACAGTTTATCAAGGATGTACCGCTGGATTTTGTCTCACTATAGTTGTTAAACGTGACATTTAATTAGTCTTGTCTCCATCGACTCTTCAGTGTTTTGAATCAGGTAACATGTCAAAGCGTTTGTACACTGCTTCAATCTTTCAGTTTCACACTTCTACATAGTAATTTTAGTCAAAATCTCAGATACTGTTAGTTGGTTCAGGTTGGTTGTGCACCTTTTTTACAAAGGTGGTTACCAAGCTGGTTGACGCTATTATAACAACACAGATCACTCTGTCTATTCATGCCAGAGTCCTGCGGGAAAAGTGACTGACAGGTGGTAATTTGTGTGTAACTTATCTTTATACAGTTGAAGTCACAATTATTAGCCCCCTTGAATTATTAGACCACTTGTTTATTTTTTCCCCAATTTTTGTTTAACGGAGAGAAGAATTTTTCAGCACATTTCTAGACATAATAGTTTTAATAACTCATTTCTAATAATGGGTTCATTTTATCTTTGCCATAAAGGCAGTGAATAATATTTTACTAGATATTTTTCAAGACACTTCTATACAGACTAAAGTGATATTTAAAGGCTTAACTAGGTTAATTAGGTTAACTAGGCAGGTTAGGGTAATTAGACAAGTTATTGTATAACGATGGTTTGTTCTGTAGACTATCGAGAAAAAATTTTGCTTAAAGGGGCTAATAAAATCAGACTGAAAAACAAAGTAAGAAGTTTCCGGAAGTACGTCATAATGTCGTTTAATATTTTAAAACTAATTATTTTGTATTGTTTTTATACATTATTAAATGATTTAAAGCATTTTTATAACCATTCAAGATTTTTTTATCAAACTTTGATGCATCACTTGCTTTTGTTCAAATCTCAGACAGTTTTAACATTTAAAGTTTATTACAATATTGATAACAAGAAAAAATGAGTTGCTCTACAAATATATTTTCATTATGGCAAGAATAAAAGCAAAAAAAGTACACACAAAAAATACTGATGGTTTTTTTTTTGTTTGTTTTTTTTTTAGACTTAGCCCTATCCACAAATATATACATCAGTGTAAAAACTATGACTGGTGCAAAAACATATTCTAGTGCTATGACTGGTGCTAAAGTGATCCTCCGCAAACTCAGCGGTGACATCACATTCGCCACGCACACTCAAGCAAACAAGCGGACTTAATGCGATTAGATAATGTGTTGTCAATTTACAAGATCTTCAAGTAATCCATCCTTCATTAAGGCAAGCCAAGGCAAGTTTACATATAGCACATTTCACACACAATGGTAATACAACGTGCTTTACATCAACAAAAATAAGAAAAACACAAAATACAATAAGTAAAAAAAAAATTCCTGGCTGGGCCTGTTGGCATTTCTGTGTGGAGTTTTCCTCTTCTCCCTGTGTTGGCATGGGTTTCATCCAAGTGCTCCGGTTTCCCCCTCAGGCCAAAGTCTATAGGTGAACTGGATGAGCTAAATTGGCCAATGTGTATGAGTGTGTGTGAATGCGAGAGTGTATAGGTGTTGTAGCTCAAAGGGCATCTGCTGCGCAAAACATATGCCAGAATAGTTGGCGGTTCATTCTGCAGTGGCGACCCCTGATAAATAAGAGACTAAGCCAAAAGAAAATAAATAAATAATTGTGCTAAAACAGGTTTAAAAGGAAAAATAAGAAAGAAAGAAATACACAAATAGTGTAATCTAGTGTGTAATCTAGCGATTAAGTGTCGGTATCCCTAATCAAAGTTTTTCCAGCTTATTTTATCTTATGAACAATAAATAAATAAATAAAAAGATATTTGTAGGGAGTATATCAGGCCATTGAATTACATTCAGTCTCTTGCATGTTACATCAGCAATACATGTGAATACCAGCAATAAGTTGCTGTCTGCAGTTCACTTAACAGCTACTGGTGCGGCTAATAACAAGGTTTTCTGAATTCTACACATTGCCCTTTTAAATATTACCATCACTGCACCACGCATGGGTCACTATATTACTATAAAGAGCATCTGCTATCAGAAAATGAAAAAGCAGAAAAGACTCATTCCCTAATCCATTACAAGACTAGTAGTAGCAGCTCTCAGGGAAAGCAAAGTGTTCAGGCATTCTTTCCCCTCTTGAGCCAGCAAAGCACAAAGATCAGAACAGAGTTATTGCTACTGTGATTTCACCCTTCATGTGTCACGGTGTCAGCTACTTCAGCCCACCATGATGAGCTGATTGCTGAATGCGAGCACAGCGCATTACTTTATGAGATTAAATGCATCGCACAGGTCTCTGGCTCCTGCTCGCTCTCTTTCCATCCAAACTCTAATCATCTAAAAAGCTTTCGCTATCTCAAAAACCTCTGCCCGAGAAAAAATATGCTGCTATTTCGACACAAAAAGCCTCGCTGGCATTTAGATGTTAAAATGTAATGCGATCTGAAACAACCAAAATCGTAACATCGGGCTGCCATTTCCGCTGATCTTTCATCTGTCTCAACAGGCGAAGCTATCAGCTAATGAAGCTAACAGATTTGATTGGAATCAATAATCTCAGGCAGTGGCGTAATGTTCTAATAAGCCACTTGAGGGGGAAATGGCAGTGCTCAAATTGATTTCAGTCCTTAATTCCCTCACGCAGAGCTCCAAACTGAGAGCCAAAAGAGGACAATTCGAAAGTGAGACGGGCGTCGGGATACGCTGGACTTGCGGTTTAAATCAGTACAGAAAGCTGATGCTCAGACAGCCTAAAACGTTCTCTGGTTTCACTGAAATCATTGTTTAATCAGTATCTTTTGTCTTGTTTTTCCATAAAAATATCTGAACTGGCCTTAAAACAAGATCAGTTTACTTGAAAACAAAATGATGTAAGATTAGACTGGTATGTGGAGATTACTGTATATATTGAGTTGTGAACATTTTATTATTAAAAATAATTTGAGCCAATTGGATTTTCAATGAATCTTCTAAAAAGGATTAGAATTATTAGTCTATAGTTTCTTGATTAGCACAGTTAAAATAAAATTAAATCGTTTTCTATATAAATAAATGTGTGTGTATGTTTGTGTGTGTGTGTGTGTGTAGATTCTATCACACTAAAGGCTGATTTATACTTCAGTGTCAAGCGTGTATGCTTCAGCGCAGCCAATGCATAGCCCTCGCTGTGGCCATTGGCGACGCTGGCGCGCACCTCTCAAAAAATTTAACTACACATCGCAACGACGCGTAGCATAAGCTCTGTGATTGGTTGGCTTGGTATCGCTGACGAGTGTGGGTGGAGGTGAGAGCCATGCGAGCCCAATGAAGCGAGTGTTTACAAGTGTGGAGTCCAGTGAAGGAGCTTCGGATGGAGACTGTTGTTTTGTGTTTACCTTATGATTGAAGTTGTTGCACGTCCGCTGATTCCCACATCAAAATAAGCGAGTTTGAGCCACTTGTAAATTAGGTAGCGCTCAGAAAAAACAAACCACCACTAAAGAAACTCGATAACATAAACACTTACTGCCAACTAGTGTTTCTTTTATTGCAGAGCAACACAAACAGCCTTCAGAAATATGAATGCACGGTAACGACTTCCAGCAACACACCTTGGGAGTTTTCAAGCCCCGAAAATGGAGAGTTTTGGAAATGTCAGAGTGGAAGGGGGAAAACAGAGACATCTGAAAATGGATCTGACTGGAGCTTTTTCTCAATATCAAGTACACAAAGTTCAGTCTTGCATCCTTTCCTTAAGTTCAGACTTCACAAGTTCAATATGAAAAGCAAACTCCCAAGGATACGTCGGCTAAATCTTTAAAGAGAACAGTGTACTTTATAACCTCATTCACGTCACCCTGGCTATGTTGTTTCACTACCTCAAAGGGCCCCGAAACCCCCCTGTATCCGCAGGGTGTTTTCAAACATCTAGTTTGGAAAAAGCCAGGAAAGTGGGTGTGTCCAGCTCTGTTTAGATGGAAGTGTCAGGGGAGGGAAAGAGGGAAGGGTTTGCATAAAAGTGGGAGTTACCGTTTGGGCACGCGCCAATTTTCACAGAGGCAAAACAAACACACAGACAAAGGGGAGAAAGTCAGTGACATCAGTAATATTATTTTGTCACCTTTAACTGCAGTCTGGCACTTTCACTTTCATTTAGGAACATTTCATGCATGCCCCCGAAACAAATGAGATATTAGATGCGAGGAACTGCTGGAATAATTTAATAAAATGTTTGATACGGCACGGTGAATAGAAGAAAAAACCTCCGCGTTTCTCGGTAACTTAGATACACTTAGATAGTGTCAGAAAGCTGTGTGTGTGACTAGGTCTATCCTGTCACAAAAATCGGCGAAAATCCTACACGAAGGTAGTAGTTCGATTAGGGGATTTACATGTTTACAAGTAACAGATTATCTTTAGCTCAGACGTGCGCATACGCAGCAGCACATGCCAGATATCTGAAACTATTGGGATACTTTCATTTAAGCTTTAACTGGTGGTAAGAGCTAGCCATGGTATATATTTTTTATTTCTTTAAAAAACTAATACTAATAATAATTTGACAGATATTTCTGTCTGGCGTCCAAGGTAAATTTAAAACAAGTGACAATTTTGTATTTTCCTTTTTTGGAAGGATAAAACACTTTCCCACACTGTTACAGTGTGGTCACATGATGAGCATTTTCAAAGGTGTGGTGTGGACGGAGAGCTTTTCAGAAATGCTAGATGAAACGCCGGTGTGGACTTTTCATTCTAAAACGGCATTTTAAAAATAAGACATATTAGTGTAAACGAGGCCACAAATCTGCATAACACACCTAAAAGTATACCTACTGATAGTGCAGATGGTGTGGAATGTATTACCAAAACTAAAGCTGACAATCACTGTTGAACACACACACACACACACACACACACACACACACACACACACACACACACACACACACACACACAAACACTTCCCTTCAATCAGCGTCATTTATACAGCATTAGGGGGTTCGTCATTAGATGAAGACTTCCTCTGCTCTGATGTGTTTTATTGGCAGGCAAATAGATGGAATCAATCATGAGGAAAAAAGTAACCTTAAAAATGTAAATCATCTCATCTGCCATTCCATTACAGAGGGGAATACAGGAAAGATGAACAGTGATCGATGCAATTCGACTTGAAGCTCTATCAAGTAATAGGAAAACTATTGGCACATCTGCGGCTTTATAATGTTAGCCAACTCTGCCGAGTTCTATTTGCCTGTTATGCGTTTTTTACAAGATCTAAAATAAACCTCAGATATCCCTAGGTGTGGGTCTAATGTCTGTGAGTGTGTATGTGAAGTTCAAATCTTTTTTATAGCTCGTTGAAATGGCCACTTTCAGAGTATGAGCCAAACCACACTTTTTTGTGTGTTTAGCCCTTTAAATGCAAATAAGCTGGTGCTCCTGCTGCTCTGTTCTGAAGTATCAACCTTCAACAAAAAAACATTCAACAAGTAGCACAAGCCTGTTATCGTTACAGAAAACGTACTTAGTCATCTAATTATTGTCCAATAAATAATACTGATTATAACTAGCCGTTTATAAATTACACAGACTGGGAGAATGGCACAATTAAAATAACGACTGTACATGAAGGCACAGTGTGGCCAGTGGTCACACACTTTAGAAGTCCCACTGGTGATTATGACTATGACAAATTCGAGCCATCATATTCACATTACTGCCATCTGCAATTTTAATGACCACATTTGTATTTACAATGACACACAGAGTGGCAGGGAGCTCATTAACATGACAACAATGTAGCCAAAAAATGATCTGATTTTCACTTGCATTTTGAAAGTTTTACATCTACATGTTTACACATTTTACATATTTCCATATAAACAGCCAATAATGCAGTATTGGCAACATCACTTTGCTAGTGAATAGTTAGTGTAAGAAAGTGATGACGTGTGGTTCATTAATTGTGTCTATATATGATTTGCCAAGTGTTTTAAATGCATATGTCCACACTTTACTGTGGATAAAAACAACACTACCATGTACTTTGCCATTTTTGTTTATGTTTGTTTGCGCTTGCCTTTAATCTTCACTCCACTAAACAGATACACTGCAAAAAAAATTGCTGCCAAACTTTTTTTTTTTTATCAAATTATTTTTTTTTAGTCATCTGAACTTATATCAGTAAAATTACCAAAAACATTAAGTTAAACTTTGTATAACTAAAAATAAGTAGTTGATACCAGATTAAC
Organism: Danio rerio; assembly: GCF_052040795.2. Taxonomy (NCBI): domain Eukaryota; kingdom Metazoa; phylum Chordata; class Actinopteri; order Cypriniformes; family Danionidae; genus Danio; species Danio rerio. The sequence continues at coordinate 44,307,720 of NC_141040.1, forward strand.
TTATTAAAATAATTTTAAGCAACATGATGCCACTGTTTTCAAAAACATTCTTTTACAGGGGTTTACAGAGACACGACAACTGTAGCATTTTCAAAAGATGACCCAAAAATAACATGTAAACCGACAAAAAATTATCAAAGACAAAATAGGTCAAAGGTTTCCCATTTTGGGATGAAGGCATTGTTGTAACAATGACTGAGCTTGGCAACAGAGGTGCAGTTCCAAATGCAGCTTTTTTAAGATTAGCCAGGCAGGCAAGGTAAAAACAGGGACAAACTGCCCCTGCCAACAGATTAGTGGAAGTCACAGGTAAATGGTTGAGGCAGACAGCAAAACAACAGAAACAGTAAACAAACACAGGGTCAAAAACACAGTGAGGCAAAACAAGGAAAACACTATGAAATGTAAGAAGTAATGTATGTGTGTGTGTGTGCGTTATGTATATATAATCCAATGAATCAGTCTTCACGAGATTCAGCTGTGTGTGTGTAGTGCAGGATGGGATATGTAGTCCATGCGAATGACAGTGAGTAACCTCCAGTGATCTGTGAGGGTTACATCACTGTTAATCATAACAATTCTAGTGTAAATGAACCCTCAGAAAGACGATATGGAATTCATAATACATAATATGATGCTTGATGCTGGCTTTGTTTAAATTCTCTCTATTTTTGATTAATGTTTGAATTGTGACAAAATACTGCTCCAGGATTCAAGCCTCTACTCACTTGAATTAATAAAACTCAATCGTAATAGCCATTTATGACCACTGTTTAGTCATACTGTATCACATATTAAAGTCTTCGGACTTGCTGCATCCCAGACACCAATATTTGAAATGATTTACAAAATATAAATTGCTGTCTGACCATCTGAGAATAGGCAGGGGTATAAACATTACAAAGATTTTTAATAGTAATACAGAATGCTGGGAGCGTAACTTTGTGCCATTTTTATTCACTTTTGGCTTCTGATAAGAAACCCAGAAACTGTGACGCATGACGTCAGACTTAACAAGCAGATAAGAAGCAGCAGTAGAGAGAAGGCCAGCACTGTACCCAGTACAATTAATTACTGTCCGACATGCATAAAACACATTTCAGACTCATGACCTTGACTGGATCACAGCTGCGCACAGCTATAGCTAGTCCTCTAAACACACCAGAGTCTGTCCAAGGCATGTGTGTGCCTCAATCTGAAGCCCTCAGGAGAGCCACATAAAACACTGGATACTATTAATATAAGCCCTTCATCAAAAGGGGTTTCATCAAAAGGTGTTTTTGAACACTCGTGTGATCTAGCGGAATCGTTCTCTCGTAAATCATATAAGAGTAAGGCCCCAGTGAGTGGAGGTCAGGCTCCCAAGCGGAGGGCAGAGCTCATTAGGAACGCAAATGCTGAGTAAAACGAGAACCTGTGGCCATGACTAACAATCCAGAGTTGAAGTCTGAGAAAGGAGTGGTTCTATTTATATCTATGAAACTATAATATTTATAGATGCAATATATACTAGGGTTGTCCCGACACTAGAATTCAGTACCAATCCATTTCCCACTAACATTTGAGCGCTAGTGAGTACATTCTCAAACATCGCTGATTTGCCAACAGAAATTATTGTTATTGCCCGTGAAGGTCATCAGTTCACCAAACTCACCGCTGTTTACTGAGTGCGACCGCAGATACAGGGACACTGGAGTGTTTCAAAACCACACCGATCAGCTGATTTGTCTATAAGCTGACATACTAGCAATTCGCTGATGAATCGCAGCTTTAAAATGCTCCAGTGCCCCTTTATCTGTGTTTACACTCAGTAAACTGCGGTGAGTTTGGTGAACTGATGAGCTTCAAGGCCAATCACAGTCATTTCTGTTGAGCACGCGAACACAAAGGCAAATCAGCGCTGCTTAAGAATCTGCTCAATAGCACACAAATGTCAGCCGGAAATGGACGTTTTTTAAATTTTTGTAGTGAATTTCACACACACGCACGCACGCAGGCACACACACACACACACACACACACACACACACACACACACACACACACACACACACACGCACGCACACACACACACACACACACACACAGTTGAATTTAGAATTCTAAGCCCCCCTGAATTATTAGCCCCCTGTTTATTTTTCCCCCCCAAATTCTGTTTAAAACATAAAATATAGCTTAAAGGGGCTAATAATCTCAACCTTAAAATGTTTTTTAAAAAATTAAAAACTGCTTTTATTCTAGCCTAAATAAAACAAATAAGACTTTCTCCAGAAGAAAAAAAAAAACATTATCAGATATACTGTGAAACTTTCCCGAATCTGTTAAACATCATTTGGAAAATATTTTAAAAAGATAAAAAAAATCAAAGTATATATATTTTTGTAACTATAAATAATATACAGTAGTCAACATTTGAAGTAGATTAAAACCTTTCATCAAAGTTGTCCTAAATCTATTGATCAACACTCATTCTTATCTTAGGACATTAAAAAAACTGCCACTTCAAATAGTGACTACTGTAAGAGGTTATCAAACAGTTCTTGTCAAAGATTATAACTCTACTAAATCTACAATTAAGTAGCAAATTCTACAAATTATAAGCACCAATAAGATGATGATGTCTGGCAGCATACAATTTATAACCAATTTTGCCCCCAACACCCAAAAAAAAAGAACTTAAATTAGGTTAATCATTTAATTTTGGCACCCTATTAATAAATGCAAGATATGAAAAAATAATAAGTTAAGTTAAAGTTTAAATAATTATAGTTGAAGGTAAAATTATTAGCTGTCTGATATTTTAATTCTTTTTTTCAAATATTTCCCAAGTGCTGACAGCTTTTCACAGTATTCCCAGTCTGGAGAAAGTCTTATTTCTAATAAAATCTACTATACACTTTAAGGTCAATATTATTAGCCCTAAACATATTTTTTATTGGCTACATAAACCACTGTTGTCCAATGGCTTGCCTAATTTGCATAGTTACACTAATTAACCTATAAGTCTTTAAACTGCACTTCAAGCTGAATACAAGTATCTTGCAAAATAACCAGAAAACATTATGTACTGTCATCATGGCAAAGATAAAAGAATTGGTTAAAACTGTTCAGTTTAAAAATCTTCTCTCCATTAACGGGTCCACAGAGTTTAAGCACTTCAGAAATATTTTTTAAAAATAATAATAATTAAACATTTTTAAGAGGGCTAATAGTCTTAAATTGTATGCAGTATATTATCAAACATTTATAACAATAATATTATTAGTTGTTACTATTATCTATTGTAATGTTCACACCCTGTGTTTGTTAAGTTTGCAAGAAAAAAAGGGACATGAATGGAGTATAGCAGATTAGCCCATTTCAGTGTCTGAAGCATATACGTCTACTACAAATGGTTGTTCAGTATTAGGATGACATAGAATGGGTGCTGATGCAATTCGCGACTTAAGATCTTTAAATACCTGTACTGTTCCTGGTGTCCACTTCAGGTGTTTGTTTTCCTTATTTACCATAGAGGTGAGTGGAGCAGCTAATGTGCTGAAGTTCCTAATAAACCGGTGATAGACGTTAGAAAAGCCCAGAAATCTTTGTAGTTCTTTTATAGTGACGGGTTGTGGCCAGTTCAACAAAGTGTTTGCCTTTCTTGTTGTGCATGGCCATGCCTTCAGGCCCAATCACATACAACAGACGATGAGAGAGAAACACAAACTTGGTGTATAAAGTGCAAAAAAACAATCAGGCTAAATAGAATAATGATACGAGGGGTGAAGACAAGCAATAAACATAGCAAGTAGTTTTAATAGTCAAAAACAAAAATATTTAAACAAAATATCTCATCTCTTTATGATAAAATAAACAAGTGTTAAAAAGATTCTTAAACTTGATAAATAAAATATTACAACATCTATACTGTAATGATACAGTAAACCTCGAACTCTGTAAACAAAACAAATCATGATAATTGAATCTGAGCTTTCAAGTAAAGGAACCAGCCTTCATTATTCAAATACATACAGTAACATTACAAATTGTGAAGTTGAATGACTATATTACCCCCGTGCTAAAAAAAATCGTTCAGACATCTTTTTTCATTTACAATCTCCTCACTGTTGCTATACGGGACTCATTTTCACATGTGTAGTTATTCTGACCTGAAGTGTCAAGCGCATGCACGAGGATTCCATGACCATTTACAATGGACTTTGAACTCCCCTGGTGTCAATCAACCATTTTCTAAGAGGATGACAAATGGACAAACCATTGCTGCAGCTCCGATGCAAGTTTATGGAGAAAAGTAAAAAGGGCTGCAGTGTTTGGATGCGCTGTGTAAGTGGGACGTAAGTGAGCCGCTTGCACAACATGTGCACATCGCTCCCATATGTGGGTCGTGCAAGTAACGAGCCTCCATTAAAAAGAAGTATAGCCTTCTTAACAAAACCAATTTTTTTTTTTTTAAATATTGACAATGGTGTGCAGTCAATAAATATTGATACGAATTTTATCGCCCAGCCCTATTGTGAATATAGCACCTATAGCCTATGCCCTCAAATATACTTTATAGTAAAACTGTGTAAGTTTAATAACCTCACCTTTCAACATGACTTTGATAAATTGCAAACATACTGTAATGCTGATTTTCTCACAGCTATCATCTTTTTGTACAAATTTTTAAAGTAAAAATGCAGCAAATATTTTCTAGTATTCCACACATGCACACGCAAAAAATAAAACATCTATTCAAACATCCCCAAAAGAATTCAATCCATACTCCATACTGCACAAGAAAGTATACAGCCCAGCATTCCCCTCTGCTTCCTCTCTGACACTGCCAGCCTAGTTAATTGTTCGCCTTGACTATCTTTCTCCTCCACCCCATGGGCAAACAAAACACCCCATCCCCCTCCGCCGGCCATCCGACCTGTGCGATAAATAAATAAAATGCATACAAATGATTTCCCGCTCATGAAAACAGACAACTAAATGGTTGATATATGGATTGGTAACTCTTTTATGAGGAGAATGGTGGGCTCAGAATTGAATTCCTGCATGATAAATAGCCTGCATTATCTCCCCTTTGCCCGAAGAAGCCATTGGAGCTACTTAAACAGAGTGGTGATGACACTGGAAAAATGCTCACAGATGGACACCCAGGAGGCTAAAAACATTAGCGTGGTCCACTCCATCAATAAAGCTTGCCCATCTCGGAAGGAAATTGGCCGCTCTTGGCTTATCTCCCCTCTTAGAAGCGTGGCATAGCGGCTGAATTAAGTGGCCGATACCCTGCTGCAACGTACTTCAGGGGCAGAGCAAATCCAGACTATCAGTCATTTACATCGGAGGGCATTAACAACGGTGACGGCCATGCGGGAGGAAGCCAACGGTTTGAACTTTCCATGTTTGATTTCTATCTCTCTTGAGTGAATCTGCAAATGAAGGGAAAATATCACTCATACAGTGCTCAACACAAACAAGTAAACCCCTCACAAATTTCTCATTTAAATTAAGATTTCTATAGGAAGATTCCATAGGAATATTATATTTGTGTCTGTACATTACACTAAAGCTAAGCAGGGCTGCGCCTGGTCAGTACCTGGATGGGTTAGTGAGGCCAGCAGGGGGATGCTCAACCTGCGGTCTGTGTGGGTCCTAACGACCCAGTATAGTGAAGGGGACTCTGTACTGCTCAGTGAGCATCGTCTTTTGGATGAGATGTTAAACCAAGGTCCTGACTCTGTGGTCATTAAAAATCCCAGGAAGACTAGAGGTTTAACCCCTCCTAACCCTCCCCATATCATAATTGGCTTTATCACTCGGTCTCCTCTCCACCAATCAGCTGGTGTGTGGTGTGAGGTCTGGTGAATATGGCTGCCGTTGCGTCTTCCATGTGGATGCTGCACACTGAAGGTGGATGAGGAGATTCCCCCGACGTGTAAAGTGCTTTGAGTGCCCTGAAAAAGTGCTATATAAATTTAAGGAATTACATGAGTCAGTACTGAAGCCAAATTTGGAGCTAATTTAACAAAATAATGTAAGATAATGGGCCAAAATTATTACACCCAAATTTATATTCATTTATTGATTCTCCTTTGGCTTAAGGTGCTTTCGCATCTGTGGTTTGGTTTATTTGGTCCGGACCAAGGGCAATAAATGACACATTGTAGCATTGTTCTGTCGTTTTAGGGTCCTTTTAACCACACACTGATTGCTTTGGTCCGAACCAGTTGAAAAGAACCAAAATGCAGTCATGTAACTGCATCACTCATTGGCCAGATGTTATTGAACGAATTTCCTAAAGTGCTTTTTGATTGGTCAGAATTAAAGTGCAGGAAAATACCAATGGAACTCCTACAAGTAAACAAACCGGCAGACACAAAATGTCCCTTTTTACTATGGAGGGATGACTGCGCTGGCTTATTGTATCCCTGGTCATAGTATACTATATAGTTTGTATACATCACTTTAGATGAACTATACATTTTGAGAATGAAGCGAAGAAAACAATGTTTTAATGCATTGCAAATGGCGAAGGTGCATTGCAAGTCAAGTCAGGAGGAGGCGTGAATTCATTTAGCTAAACTGCGACATGTTCATCTTCTCGAAATATTACCAACCAACCAACAGGTAATGTTTTTACCTCTCCCTGTTCAAAATTATTAGTAAAGTGCTGACAACAAATATTTTTCCTCCACATCCTATAGTGCACAGCACATTGGACTACGCAGCTAGATTAGTCCAAAAAGGTGCAGTACTTTTTGTGGTTGGGTTTGTTGCAGCTCAGATCATGTTCTCACCACAAACAAACCGCCCCAGGATTTGTTTAAAGGTGTACTGAGACCACCTCTTCAAGAAGGTCTCGTTTTTGGTGCACACTCGAGTACAATTGCTACATTCACACCTGCTCAAACGAACCGCACCAAGAGGAAAAATGAACTCTAATACCATTCGATCAAATTAAATAAAGCAGGTGTGAAAACACCCTTAGTCCCTTATTTATCACGGGTCACCACAGCACAATGAACCCCCAACTATACCAGCATATGTTTTACACAGCGGATGTCCTTTCAGCTGCTACCCATAACTGGGAAACATCCACACACACTCATTCACAAACATACATTCTGGACAAATTAGCTTACCCAATTCGCCTGTACTGCATGTCTATGGACTTGTGGGGGAAACCAGAGCACCTGGTGAAAACCCACGTGAACAAGGGGAAAACATGCAAACTCCACACAGAAACGGCAACTGACCCAGCCGAGGGTGAGGCGATCTGCTGTGAGTTGATCATGCTACTCCCTGCGCTAACATGCAGCCCGTATATGATATTTAATAAAAAATTATAAAAGCAACATTCAAGAGAAACAAAAATTGCATAAAATGTTGTTGGAATTTTGTAGTTTATAATTTTTTTACCAATATTTAGCTTGAATTTGAATGTATAATGTTTCTATTTCTAAAGATTTTCAGTGACTAAAATATTATTTTAATAATTATATCCAATTAATAAATCAAATGCACTAAAACATATAGCCTATATTCACTGAGAAATGAATAAAAATATAATGGAAAAAAAAAACCTTGTGGCTTTTACCTGGATAAACACCATGCTAATGACTCTTCCAGATAATTACAGCTATTTGGGCCTTTTAATCGAAAAAAAGAAAAAGAGAGGTTTCCATAACCCAAATACAGTCTAGACTCTGGTGAGAGGAAAGCGGCTAATGAGGTGTTTCAGATGTAATGCTTGTACCGAGGTCATCAATTTTTCAAGTCATTTCTCGGATGTTGTTGGTTCACTGGCAAATGCTAATTTGCATGTTGAAGCAGTCGGGAAGGAAAGGAACATTTCGTTTGACTTGTGATTGTGTAACAGTGACGCGTGTACCTATTCAAATCAGAGAGCAGCATAATAAAACATTATTAAATACAACACTGTTTACTGCTATGTGGCTTAATTAGTTTATACTGTATGCATGAAGGTGTGGGAACATGTTTTAGCAGATGTAACAGTTTAGTCAATTATTTTCTGCTGTTAAACATCCTTTTAAATTCACTATGATAGTATATTTTGGGAGCCAATAATTAATTTTAAAGAATAAAAAAATGTAATTTAAAAATGAATAAATTAAAGATGAAGTATGTAAATTTGAGACCCAGTGGATGAACTAGGTATTGCACTCCTGTTCAAAACAGACAAGCACAGGTTGCCAAATTGACGACATAAACACGAGAGTGATGACTGAGCCTAAAGGCTGATTTAAATTGTGTTCTAAATAAAAGCATCGGCACGCGATAGAGGATCTGTTAAGAGGAGTTTTTGTATTAACCAACACTTGAAATCTTTACTTTAGAAAGGGCTTCTATTTTTTGCAGCTGAACAACTGAAAACTTTAATAAGGATCACCTCAGGTACACCTCATGTGCTTTATTCAGTGGTAAATGCTAATATTGTGAGATTGAATGCCATTTCACATGACATTTATTGCCATACTACTGAAAGCAGCAGCAGATAGTTCACCTCAGATCTTGAAAATAAAATAAACTATTTGAAATTGAACTTTGGAACTGTTACTTAAATATCAGTGATTCGGCATCTACATTTAATAATGTTAAAGAGGTTTAATATGTATTACTTAGATAATAAACCTTACAATTTGGAGTGCTGTAAGTGCACTATTCTGTGCTTCTCAAAGGCTGTATTTGAATGTTTCTATCATGTTTCGTCTGGTGCAAACAGTCAAATCACTGCAAATCTCTTCATGTAGTGTGTTGTTAGGACATGAGGTTACAATGTAACCTGTTCACCTAATGTTTACGTTTGTAATATTTATATTATTTGCTAATCAATAACCTCATGTGGAACTCTGAATCTGCATCTAATTTTGGAGGCTATTGCTGTACACCGAAGGTTGCATTTCGGACGCGGATGCATACTTTTAGAGCCTTTGTGACTGAATGAATGAAATTTCCGGTTTCCACTAAGGCAACCCAGGGTGCTGAAATATAACTGGCTAAAGCAGCAGTGAGCAGGTTGAAAGAACCGAAACAAAGACAGATGTTCCGGCACGTAACTCACATTTTCAAAGCAGAATATCTGACTTCAGCATTGTTTTTCAGATAAACGAGAATGTTCACTTAGCATGTTTCTTAAATATCTACAAACAAATTTTGGTATTTTATGCTTTAGAAAAGTCAAAAACTTACATAAAGCACTTTTAACAAAACTTTTGTCAATAAATGAGGTTTTAAGATTGAAAGCAATGTGCTAAAAAAAAGAATGTGGATTAAATGTAATTATGTTGTAAATTTCTTGCACAGGCTGAATAGTGATCTTGCTTCATAAGACCTCAGTATATTGTCAGGAACCACAGGTTTTTGACACTCAAAGATTTGTGTCCACTGAATTCATGTTATGAAACACTAAGGGCTAGTTTAATTTAAAAAAAAAAAAAAAAAAAAAAAACCTTCTTTACTGTTTTGTTGCAAGAAAAAAAAATTGCTATTTTGAATGGCCTGAGGCTAAGAAAGTTAACATCAAGTTGTATTTATTTTTATTGTTATATTATTTTTATAATTATATTTTATTTATTTAATTATTTTTGGAGAACTCTATTAAATGAACAGTGAGCAAACATAAAAATGACTATCAAGTAACATAAAGGTTAAAATGTTACAAAAAGAAGCATAAACCTGCACTGGGCATATTTCATTTTTCCTCATCGCAATAATTGATAAAGCTTTTATTGTAATATTTATTACCATAATACTAAAATAAGCTGCAAAATATTTTTTTATTAAAATGTGTTATACGTTGTTGAACACAAATGTTTAGATAAAAAAAAAAATCCAACAAATTATTTGGAAAAGAAGTCTAAAATACAGCAAGCAACACCATACAACCTCTTATTACATATTTAGTTGATTTATTCAGAGTAAAAAATAACTACATTTGTTATAGTGTTTGATTATTTTAAGAAAATCATTATAATATGTATAAAAATATACATTATATAAAAAAATTATACATTTTATTTTTAGGTTCAAATGATTAGCTATTTAAATTCAATAGTATTTTAAAAGTTTCATTAATAAAGCATAATTATCATAAATAATAAATAACTATTCACAAAATCCTCACAGGGCACCATGGTGGTGCAGTGGGTAGCACAATCGCCTCCCAGCAAGAGGGTCGCTGATTTGAGCCTCGGCTGAGTGTGCATGTTCTCCCTTTGTTCGCGTGAGTTTCCTCCGGGTGCTCTGGTTTCCCCCACAGTCCAAAGACATGCAGTATAAGCTAAATTGTCCGTAGTGTATGTGTGTTAAAGAGTGTGAATAGATGTTTCCCAGTGTTGGGTTGCAGCAGGAAGGGCATCAGCTGTGTAAAACATACGCTGGATAAGTTGGTGGTTTATTCCGCTGTGGCGACCCCAAATTAATAAAGGGACTACGCTGAATAGAAAAATAATGAATGAAAATCCCCTATGTTAACAATCGTAGCATACTATACTACTAACTCCACATACTATATTACTAAACATTGCAAGTCTAAACCTGCACCAACAAAGTTCACAACATATCATATGGAACCAATTCAATCAAGCTCCAGCATCTTTAAAGGCATGTAATTACCGTAATAAAGGACTTAAGGGAATTGTAACCACTAATCAAAGGTTACGTTCGATACCTGGCACACCGAGTTGTTAGATTTAAGACTGAAACAGACATTTTAGAGCCACGCTTTGATTCTCCACGTCAATTAAAGGAAAACACTTGTTGTGATTACACACAACCTTGAAATCCGAAGCAGAGCTATTGTTAAATTGCTGAAAATTGCAGACATTAACTTGGCGATTTGCATTTAATAACCTCATCCTCTGAGAAGGTGAATGAAAACCCCTTGCTCCTGCAGTCTAAATAAATTAAGATTGATATAATTTAGCGGGGGGAAAAAATTGTCTTTGCTCTATGGTGGACCTTAATCAGGGCCTGGTGCGTCTTTCTGCCTGTCCAGTGTGACAGACTGGTTACACTTCAAATCATCTTGAAGATTGAGGTGGGAAATTGGGTCTTATTTCCCCATATGCTGAAAATAATCAGAGTAATTTCTGTCTGACGGCTGGAGCCCCAATTGCATGATGAAAAGGGAGATTGATAATAAAAATCAAGCTGTCTCATTCTTGTTCTGGAAAGGGCAGGCGTGCGGGCACACGAAGCGCTGATTGCCTCACAGTTGCATTCGGTGTAGCTGTGACCTTGGAGCACGTGACCTCCATGTGAACATCATGAAGAATATTTAACAGTGACTTTAGTGATGATAATGAATATTATAGCTGGTATTACTTTCTGAAATATACTGCTAAAATAACCTGTGTTTTTTCTGAGAATACTGAATTTGTGCTTAACAATTGTGTGTTAGGTGACTAAGATTTGTTTTTTAAGTAAACCAATACTTGTACTAAGCAAATATGCACTGACTTGCATTATAATGGTAGCAAGATTTCTATCTCTCATATACACTATTATTTTACTAAATGCTTTAAGGTTTCCATAAACAGCACTGTGCTAATGGCTTAAGCCACTATTAGACAAGCAAAGGTAAAGCATTTACAGTCTAATGGAGTGGCCTTTACAGAGTCCAGACCTAAATATAATGGAGGCACTGTGAAATTGTCTGGATAAAAAAATTAAAAACAAATAATAATAAATAAATAAATAAATAAATAAATAAATAAATAAATAAATAAATAAATAAATAAGCAAGCAAACAAAAAACGCTTTTAAAAAAAGGGCAGGCTTGCAAGCACACAAATCGCTGACTGTTACATTTGGTCTAGTTGTGACCTTCGAGCACGTAACCTCAGTGTGAACATTATGAAGAATATTTAGTTAAAATAATGAATATTATAGCTGGTATAATGTTCTGAAATGTGCTGCAAAATATAAATGCTTTTTTTTCTGAGAATACTGCATACCTGCTTATAAAAAATATGGTGACCAAGACTATGTTTTTTAAATAAATGAATACTTTTACTAAGTAATGAATTGCATTTATAATGGTAAAAATATTATAAGATCTCTTATAAATGTTACTCATTTTTGTTTCCATAAATACAGCACTGGGAGAACTTTCTAGGCGACCATTAGATTTGTTGTGTTAGCAAAGAAAAAGCGTTGACTTGTTGCTCATGAACTGGCCTATACAGAATCCAGACCTAAATATAATAGAGGCAGTGTAGGATTGTCTGAAAAATTTACTGCTTCTAGTGCTACTACTACTACTACTACTACTAATTATAATAAAAATAATAATAATAATAAAATAACAACAACAATAATAATAATAATAATAACAATTATTATTATTATTATTATTATTATTATTATTATTATTATTATTATTATTATATTCCCAGACATGGGTTGCGGCTGGAAGGGCATCCGCTGTGTAAAACATGTGCTGGATAGGTTGTCGGTTAATTTCACTGTGGTGACCCCAGATTAATAAAGGGACTGAGCCGAAAAGAAAATGAATGAATAATAATAATAATAATAATAATAATAATAATAATAATAATAATAATAATAATAATAATAATAATAGATGCTCAGAGCAAAGGGATGTAGCAATAAATACTTTTGACAAAAACATTTTTTTTTATATTTTGTGTACACATTTTCCATTCTTTCTTATATATTAATGGTGGTAGCTGGTGGAGGTCAGACATTTGCACAGTACTTTGTATTAAGAAGCATCTGTGATGTAAATTTAGTTAATAAATGATATGACAGAAGGCTTTTTTTTTTTTGCATTTAACAATTAAGATTCTTTCTAAAGCAAAACATAACAAAACATAATTTATTATTTTCACAAGTCAGGATAATAAATTTAAAGCTAACCTATGCTACTGTTCCAGTCATCCTAAATCTTCTGTAAATGAAAAATTAAATTGAGTGAACTGCATCATGAGATATATATTCAATGCATTACGCTGACATGCAGGTCATCCAAATTATTCAGCAACTGCCCATATGCCCTCCATGACACCCATACTACACTATTCCCAACACAGCCTGTGATAAATCAACTTTGACTAAAAGCAGCTTTTACATTACCTCATCAAAAAGCAGCATAAACTATGATAGCATTTGCCATCTAATTGGATGTGAATTATTCAAGCGCATAACTCAGTAAATAATATGAATCAGCTATATCCACACAGTAATTAAATAGCCCTTGAAGAGCAACGGAAGAAGCCGGATGTTTAACAGTGAAAGGTAGAGGACTCTCAAACAGGGATGCTAATGACAGTATGTCTTGGATGAATGAACGGCATCATAGCGTCCAGTACAGCATGAACCTCTCAGCGTCCAGTGTGCATCTGGCAGGAGACACTCAATGCTTTTTGTCTAATGCGATTTATCAGCCAATCCCATCCATCTTATACAAGCCCAGCACTTTAAGACTCATGCTACTTAAGATATTGCAACCGCATACAAGCGCACACATACATTACTATGCAAAATTCCTGGGGCCTCATGTACAAAGACTTGAGTTGAATTCATACTAAAACATTGCAAACACAAAGCTGTAAATACGCAGTAAAAAATTCAGATGTATGAAACACTGCGTACGTGGAATCCCACGCATATTCTCTTTGTACATCCGAATTAACGTGAAACTGAGCACACGTGCGCGAGCGCAAAACCCCTTCCTGACTCCTCCCCTGTATAAATATGGTAATGACTCCACTATGGTTAAACCAAATGAAAAAGCAATGGCAAAAGCAAGCAAGAAGAGAAACTTCTCAGAATGTGAATTGGAGGGGCTCCTATTGGAGGTAGACCAGAGAAAAACTGTGTTATTTGCAAGTTTGTCCTCCGGAATAAATGAATGAATAAATAAATAAATAAATAAATAAATAAATAAATAAATAAATAAATAAATAAATAAATAAATAAAATAAAAAACAGGGCATGCTCAACTAACACTCTTTGAGGAGAGAGTTTTCTCAATTGTGGGTGACACTTTACTGTCTGGAGTAGTATCTGTGTTTGTGGAAGACACAGATGTATTAGAGGCACACTTTGCATTATAGCAGCACCCCTCCACTCTTATCAAGGCAGCGCCAACGGCATTTCAGCTGCCAAATCGCCCGCTCTAAAACTGACCGAGTGTCTGCCACCTCGGAGCCTCATCCCAACTATGCTGTTTATGAGTATGAATTAATCATGGGATGACCAAGGCTACCTTGCCACAATACTTGTTAAGCGCATTTGAGCATCACATGTTATTTGCACATTTATTGAATGAAATGTTTTCAATTCACTTATGCAAATTCGTCTTCAGATAGCCCCTTTATAGCAATGTGCGTGCAGTCGATCGCTCCGATTACATAGGGAAAACTGGCGAGCGCTGCAAATTGTCAGCAATAAATATAGTCAGATATAGTATACTTTAAGTAAGCATAAGGCCTATTTTGCCTGTTTTATAATGTCTATTTTTTGGTCAATCAAACAATTCAATGACTCAATCAATTACTCAGTGACTCAATCAATCAATGACTCAATCAATCAATCAATGAATCAATCAATAACAAACTACACTTTTGTTCAACATGTGTACTATAGCTGCTTTAATTAAATAAATCATTACGAAGTAGGCTTTCCCAGATGGGTTGCAGCTGGAAGGGCATCCACTGCGTAAAACATATGCTGGATAAGTTGGCGGTTCATTACGCTGTGGCAACCCCAGATTAATAAAGGGACTAAGCCGAAAAGAAAATGAAAGAAATTATGAAATAGGCTTACACTGACATCATGATTATCAAGTATATTTATAGTAGCCCAGACAAAAGCTGCTGATTATCAATTATATTCATAGCAAGTCAGACAAAAGCTGCTTTCACAAACGATGGTAACACCAAATGTTGATCTATTTTAGTTAGTAGAACTGATTTGCTAAATAAAATCTATTTACGCTATTACTTTGGACAGCCACCTCTATACAGTTTTTTTTTCTCAAGTGGCTAAAATTGTATCCAGTACTGTCAGACTCCATGTTCATGCAAACAAATCTCACTGGATCACAATTAATAAGCAAAATAATGTAAACTGATATTTGCTTCTGTCACTCTGTACCAAAAGATAGAAATAATTGACGTAAAAAAATAAAATGTTGGTGGAAATACTAATGGTCTAAGATGTTAACAGTACTCTAGTCTTCTGACAGGAGAACAAAACATGCCAACCGCACCGTCCTCTTCTGACAAACTGAAACAGTGAAATAATGGATCGCCAGACAAATGAAGGTGGAATTAAATTAGAGTGATTCATTATTTTAATGGATGATTGAGCTGAGTCAACGCTTCGGCTTCACAGTGTTTACAGCACAGCTCCTATCGTTGATGTATGGATTTTTCATAAGAGGAAAGACTGTTGACTGTCAGATTGCGTAACAAATCGGTCTGTCTGGAGTAGTTAACCTTGATGAGGTCCAGGACATGCTCTGATTAGTGTTGAACACAAAACAGGTGGCATTTTGACCCAGATGTTACCGTAAAGATACTGTATGATATTAAATCAGCAGAGCTAAACCTTTAGTCCACATAGGCCATCTGAAAGGACAATTAAAGGTCATAAAACAACAATACAATTACGTGAAGCATCTTCTGTAGTCCTGGAGGATGCAATCATTGATTGTTCTGTTTCATAAGACAATATATAGTTGGAAGTATAGCTGCATGATACTGGACAAAATATGCTATATTGATGTTAAGTATTTCAATAATGATAATTTTAATGATAACATATCCCTAAAGAAATGCTGGGTAATAGATATTTTTTTCTGATCTACTTCAATCCACACATACATGGGTATTTTCATAAACAGATTTTTCCCAACTTTTGTTTTTAAAAAAATCTCTATCCACACTGTGATGCATGTTAAGGGAATGCAGAATCAAGAGGTAGAGATAATGACACTTTTAGTAATGACAGATAATGACATGCTGGGTTCACATCAAATGTGGAATTAATTATTTTTGCAAGTAAATTATATACAAGTAAATTAAACGTGAGAACAGAGGCCGATTACCATCCAAACAGTGCAGAATACGCAATGTGTTTGTGTGGAATTTACGCGTTCCACGTTTTGATGTGAACCCAGCCATGTTAGTCAGAAAGGAGAAAATAGCCACTGACATCATGAGGTGAAAACTCCTTTGTTTTTTTTTGACTCCCGCTAATAGTACGTTTTCAATTTTGGGTTCACCTTTTGTAACTCACTAGCCATCAGACATCCAAAGACATGTGCTAGGTGAATTGAATAAACTAAATTGGCCACAGTTTTCCCAGTGATGGGATGCAGCTGGAAGGGCATCCATTGCGTAAAACATATGCTGGATAAGTTGGCGGTTCATTCCACTGTGGCAACCCCAGATTATTAAAGGGACTAAGCCAAAAAGAAAATGAATGAATGAATGAAATTGGCCATGGTGTATGTGTGTGAATGTGAGAGTTCATGAGTGTTTCCTAGTACTGCGTTGCAGCTCATGGGCATCCACTGCGTAAAACATATGCTAGATAAATTGGCGGTTCATTTCGCTGTGTTAACCCCAGTTTAATAAAGGCACTAAGCCGAAAAGAAAATGAATGAATGAATGAAATTGGCCATGGTCTATGTGAGTGAATGTGAGAGTTTATGGGTGTTTCCCAGTACTGGGTTGCAGCTGGAAGGGCATCCACTGTGTAAAACATATGCTGGATAAGTTGGCAGGTTATTTCGCTGTGGCGACCCCTGATGAATAAAGGGACTAAGCCGAAGGAAAATTAATGAACATCAGTCAATTTTAGTGTGAAGATTTAAATTTTACATTTTATATTTTAGCTGAAATTCGTTTTTTTTTTTTGTGTGTGTTTTTATAAACTTTTTTTTTATGTCTATACTGTTTTCATTATTGTGTTAGTTGTAGTTTTTGTAAACTATAATAACTCCAAGCTCCAAGTTTACTTGTTAAGTTCAACTAAGCGCATTTGTGACCAAAACTTAATTAATTAAAAATTTATTAAAAGCTAAAAGTGTTGGGACATATTTTTACTAAAGGACATATTTCTGCTGGTCGCTAACCTGGGATAAAGTGAGAAACTTCAGTTTCTTTTTAACTAACACTCACTGCATTTTAGCAGTAAGAAGCTACGATACAGATTATTGAGCTGAAGCTTGACTACAAAATTAAATCGAAATGCAAAATCTAAAAAATAAAAAAATATATTTTTATATTTTTATATTATTATATTTTTCCTCAATCGCACAGCCCTAGCATGGAGCCAATTCATAAATATTGAAATACTGCTTCAATAATAAGGCCTTAAGATATAAAAATATACATGTTAATGTGAGTTTGGTGTTAAAAAATGAACACATCTACATGTTCTTCTATTTAAATTATCTCTATTTTTCAACATAGTTGCCATGACAACACCATAAACCTTCAAATGAACGGCATTACAATTCAAATATACATTTAAACAGGGAAGTAAACATTCTAAAATAAATGCATTTGACTCATGAATATTAACTACATGATGTTCGCTCAGTATCTGTTTTCCTGACATGCAGATAAGTAGGTGATAACCAGAGTAGAATTACTGCTTATTTGTTCATTCAATCAGCTCACTGCATTCGCCAAAAGGTTGCCAGAATATCCTGCTTGGCTTTTTTTTGTCTTTAGGTAAAACAAAACATGTGAGAAAATTATCTTAAAGTAAAAAAAAATGTGTCCAGCACTTTTTAAAATAAAATTTTTAACTAAAAAGCACTTAAAGGGATATTTCACAAAAACAATTCCAATATGTTCAGCCTCAAGTCGTTAAAAAAAAACTTTCTGAGTTTCTTTTGTTTATTTTGAACAAAAAGGAAGATTTTTTGCAGAATGCTGGAAACCTGTAAGCATTAACATCCATATTAAGAAAAAACGCTATGGAAGTCAATGTGTTTAAGTCAGTAAGTTTAAGTAAGTCTAGCATTTTTTAAAATATCTTATTTTTTGTTTAAAGAAGATTAAAGTAAATGTTGACAGAATTTTCATTTATGGGTTACCTATTGCTTTAATAAGATGTCAACGTGATGCATTGCAGTTTCTAATGTCACACTTTTAATGTGAATCAGTAATTCAATTAAGTGTTCAGTTAGTTTTAAATCTTTCCATTAAGTTTGCTCCCTCAGCATATTTTATAGCAATAAAGCAGGGGTGTCAAACTTAGATCCTGGAGGGCCGCAGCCCTGCACAGTTTAGTTCCAACCTCGCTCCAACACATTTATGCCACAGTCACACTAGAGTTTAAGCATGTGAAATCATGCCCTACAGTGCTGCGAAAAGGGGCGGGATTAAACAAGATGATTAGACATTCACTGTAAAACCCAACAGTCAACTTTATCAAATGAAATGAGTGTAGTTAACTCAAAATTGACTAAAAGTTAATTCTACTTATTTGAAAAGAGTTTTAAACTCAGTGTTGAAGGTAATGAGTTAATTAAACACAGCATTACTTTAACTTAAATATAGTAAGCTCACAGTACACATTTAGATTATAACTAATATAATCATTTAGATTTAACTCAAATGGTTTGTTGCAATCTATTTCCTCAAACGGTTTGAGTTGCTTTAACTTATTGGGTTTTACAGTACTCAGTTGGTTTGAGTTCTCTTCATTTATTGGGTTTTACAGTGCTCAAATTGCTTCGTTTACTCAAATGGATTAAGTTCACAGTACTCATTAGGATTAGTTTTTTGAACTTAAATGGTTTGTTGCAATCGGTTTCCTCAAATGGTTGGAGTTACCTTAACTTTTGGGGTTTTACAGTTTTAAAAAAGCAAGCGATTGGTCCATGTCTAAAGAGGTCATGCTTTGATCTTCGATAGGTCTCATGCAGTCACGTGATGCAACTTCGCAGGTCAGAGTTTATTAAGCTTGAACTTTGCAATGAAGTGAACTGTGAAACTTGTCGCACGAGCTTGCGTTTTCAGTTGCATGCATATGAATGGAAGTCTATGGGGTGAAAAGTCCAGTGTGAACACAGCTTTACCTGTAAGTTTCAATCAAGCCTAAAGGACTTAATTAGCTGAATCTGGTGTGTTTAATTAGGGTTGGAACTAAACTGTGAAGATCTCCGACCCTGACACCTGTGCAATAAACATTACTTGCAGCATTCGTTTAAAAGACGAAATGCAGCCATACTTAGCTCTGGCTACATAATTTGCCAACCCGGGCTCATTGTGGAAACGTAGTCCCGCGGACGTTTCTGGAGACCGCGGAATACGTCCCGGCGGGTACAAACGGCTGCAGTTTTAGTTTTTGCGAGTCCGCGAGAGGCCGCTGTTGTGTGATTTTTCTCATCTCGAAAGTCTCTCGCGTCAACCCACCAGAGGCCGCTGTCCGACTGACCGGATGATTGACTGCGCGACCGGCCAATCGGCTGACCGCCCTCCTCTTTCCTTGAACCCAACCAATTTTACAGATCGACCCGCCCGCCCGCTCGCTTCCCCTAAACCAGAGCAACAGTTTACAAAAGCCGTCCAAAAAAAGAAAAACCCTGATTTTTTTTCTACCTCTTCCGTTTTTGGATTTCACCGCGTTCTCACCTTGTCGTGAAACTCATTCACTTAATTTTTGGGATTCTGTTTTTGTCTTACCTGATTGCTGGAACTGCTCTTCCCCGGACTCGAAACCGATCGATCGCCGTGGTCAACTCCTCCTCTCTGCATCTCGAGCCTGCCGACGTTACACGGTGAGCTGTGTGGACAAACGGGTTGCAGCGGGAAAGCCCTCCACAAGGAGGTAAGCGGTCGGCCGGCAAGCGCGAAAGGGAACGGCGTCACACCGCCCCGCAGCGTTCGCTTGAAAAAAATTAATGCTGCCGTACGTACCTCCCGGGACGTATTCCGCTGTCTCCAGAAACGTCCACGGGACTACGTTTTCAGAATGAGCTTGGGTTGTAATTTGCGCTCTCCAGAAATGTACACTGGCATATGTTTTCACAATGAGCCTGTTTTCAAAAAAAATTGACAAACAGCTATGACAACATAGAGGTAAGCGGTCAGCTGGTGGCACGAAAAGAAACAAAAGCCGGCGGCGGCATCATACCACCCTGTAGCATTCGTTTTAAAGACAAATTGCAGCCATACGTAGCTCTGGCTACATAATTCGCGCTCTCCAGAAATGTATATGGGGGTACATTTTCACAATGAGCCTGTGTTTTAAACATTTGACAAACAGTCATGACCATAAATGTTTTATTTTACTTATTTGAATGAGTTAATCCGGTTTCAACTATTTGTTTTAGTTACACAAGGTTTAACTTAATAGGTGTAATATTTTTCAGTTTGACTGATAAAATATTTCTTTCTATAACTAAACAAGTTCAAAAGTACTTAGCATTCAAAACACCTTTCAAGTGGAGGTTGTCTAGCTTACCAAGTCCCTCTTTTACTTATTTGCTCTCTCTCTCTCCCTTCTCACACACCCATACACACACACACACACACACACACACACACACACACACACACACACACACACACACACACACACACACACACACACACACACACAGTAATAAAGCAAGTAAGAGATAAATTGTGCGGAGAGATAACAGATCAATCAGTCCTGAAGGCTTGACAGCAAGGGACAGTTTGTCTTATTTCCAGCCACCCTCAAGCAGTCAAGTGCTATCAACTGGTGAGCTGTGCTGAGCTTATCCTGCCGCTCTGAGCTCTGGCTCTCTGATTGTCTCACTCTCAGAGCCTGTCTCAATCTCCCTCATCTACAGCTTCCATCTCCTTTGCCTGGCCACTCATTTGTACATGTTTCCTCTCACCCAGCTTATTGCCTTCTTTTCTGACACTTCTGTTTGACCCCCAATCTCCCTTGCTCTTGTACAACAACCACCGACTGTTGCTTTCTAATTTTCACATATTGGATACTCTACTTTCATAACAGAGTTCATGGGTTACCGTCATGCTTTAAAAAGAAAATGCTAAAATAAAAAACTATAATAATAACTCATGTATAGTCGCCCAACAACATTCTGACACTCGATGACAATTGAATAGCCTGTCAGAAAAGTCTAGTGGCTGGGAATGACCTTTTTTACAGTGGCTGGTATAATGTTAATGTTGTTTATGTGTGTTTACATAGATGAACATGGCCACGGTCAGGGCTGGACTGGGACAAAAAATCTGCCCTGGCATTTTGGGACAGAGTGGCCCACTACATTCAATTAAAATGCTACCCATCTGCACGTCCTTGAATATCTTTACCAACTCCCATTCTATAAAAGCACTAAAGCCATATTTAGGAAATAATGAGAGTTGACAAATCATTTATTATTATATTAAATTATAATCCATTCCAACCTGGAAGTCCATCTTGTGTGTTCCTGTGTGTCTTGAGTGAGCCTATATTAAATACGTAACAGAAACCACCTGCTTACGCGCACAGTTAATGTTGATTAACAAAATAAAGATAAATGAAAAAGTAATGTGTCAGAGACCCTTAAAAATGTTTAACTCAACAATGAAACATCAAACATAGCTTAAGGATTGACCATAGTCAATCAAATGAAACTTTACAGTTAAAAAATGCAACAAATATTTGTTTGGGCCCGAACTACAAAACTAAATGTAAAACAATAATGTTAGTTTTGCTTAAGTTGCACAATAGTTTGGTCATGTATAAATGTCATTACAACCATATTGTATAAATATTATTGTAACTACTGTATATAGGCCTACATCATGCTTACGATCAAAAGCAAAATGTCATTTCTCATGCGATTGACTTTTGACCGAGCGCATCTTAAAATACATGAATGACACTCCTCATAGAGCTTGAAAAGCATACATTCTTTATTTTATATATATATACATATATATATATATATATGTATATATATATATATATAAAGTTTGTGAAATAAAGACTTGCAGGTTAAGGTAACAGCATAGGAGGAAGTTGCTGTGGGCCTTGGTGCAGTTAAAAAGTTTAAAAAAAGTATATTTATATAGACAGATAGGTAACTAGATCGAATAGACAGAAATAGATTGATCTGTGCAAATGCCTGCTTGCCGCCACTGCTCTTAACATGTGCGCATGGGACGAGAAACGGGACGAGAAACTATTTTGACAAATACACACTGACGTTGCATGCTTACACAGAGCCCAAAATGGAAGTTTGTGACTAGATGAGACCAATGTCAATAGAGAAAAGAACCAATGGGTTGCAGATTGTGTCACATAGGCCGGTTTGTTCGAAAAAGAAACATCTTACTTTCAGAGCAGCCCAAAAAGTAAAGGAAAACTGCCCGGTCTGCCAGATGGAATAACTACAGCAGTCTCAATCGTTGATAAGAGAGAATCATCAAAGTAAGAGACTGCAATGACATATGTTGACATCTACAGATGTTGTAATGGTGTCCCATATCCTAGGGGTAAAATTTGAAGCCCTTTCCCTACACCCTCTGTTTCAAGGGCCAAGGGAAAGGGGAAGGGGTAGGAGTACAAAATTAGAATTGGGATTGGGCCTTAATCAACCATTGATAACGTTTATCTGATTTTCAGTAATTTATCAGTAATTAAGCCGTTATTGATTAATCATTGACATCCCTAATATATGAACAAATGCATAAAAAACATTGCTAAAGACAGACATGCATGCATGTATATATCTTTGATGTACTGGCTTGACTGAAGGTGCTAAAAAAAGTTTGAGAACCGCTGCTTTAGCACATCAGCCAATATCTTTTGCAGGCTGTCACCTTTCAGGCTTTCATTTCAGGCTGATGGTGCATCTTGTTTACCTGGCAGGGTCTGAGTGATCTATCTGAGAAGTGTTAAGGCTGTTGTGAGGTTCTGTGGACTGACCCGAGTTCAGAGGGTCTCTGTCTTTGGCATGTTTGCTTTATATAGATGAATGTCAGAGACCCACAGCAAAGCAGCTCAGACTCACACATGGTGCCCTGCATGGACAGATAGGCTTGATATTTGAGGACTAGAAAAAAAAACAAAAAAAAAGAAAAAAAAAAGGGGGGGGGGTGTCAATGTAACAAGACTCGGCTGCAAGATTTTCTTTTAACAATGCTCCTGTAAAGCTGGAGCTCCTGTAAAGCTTCTTTCAGCCTTTATTTTGATCAGAAACACTAAAATCATTAAAAAAAATTCTGGAATATTACTTAAATTTAAAATAACTCTTTTCTTTTCAATAGATTTTGAGGCGTTATTTATTCCGACAAAGCTGGCTTCTATTTGTTTTATATTCATAAGGGTTGCTTCAATACAGCAGACTTCTGAAAGCCTTTTAAGGATTTATTTAAATGTAACTTTGTATTATTTGCAACACTGCAAGCGTTAGCTGTAGCATGCAAAAAGCATTGGTTTTAAAAATACATTTTATTATTCAATGAAAAGCAACAAGAGTTGAACAATGAGACTGGTGACAGAGTGGTTTAATGAACATGAAAGTGAAGTTAAACATCTCCCATGGCCTGCACAGTCACCTGATCTAAATATTATTGAGCTACTTAGGTGTGTTTTGGAGGAATGAGTATCATGTAGTGATCTGGCCACTATTCTGCAGGAAGAATGGCTCAAAATCCCTCTGGCCACTGTGCAGTGCTTGTGTCTGTCATTTACAAAACAAATTCAAGCTGCAATGGCCCCAAAAAGAGGCCCTAGACCAGGGACGGGCGAACTTGATCCTCGAGGGCCGGTGTCCCTGCAGAGTTTTGTTCCAACACTAGTCAAATACACCTGAACATGCTAATCAGTGTCTTTAAGATCACAAGATATCTATAAGCAGGTGTGTTTGATTAAGGTTGGAGCTAAACTGTGCAGGACACCGGCCCTCCAGGACCGAGTTTGCCCATCCCTACCCTAGACCATACTAATGGATTATTGTGGTGTAAAACCAGGCATTTCAGTTTCATTGTCTAACCTCTGTATTTATATCAAGACTGCAAAGTACTTGCAATTGTTAAATTGTATAAAAATAAAATAAAATAAAATTGTAGTAATTTAATCTATAAAATCTATATTTTTGTTAACACTGCACCATGTGGAAATTATTGCTTTAGGACATACATTAAAAATAGTATAAATCTACTTTAATACAGATTATAAATGCAGGCATAAACACCATTTTTGGGTGAAATTATTTTTAATTGGCTGTCAATAATGACATACTCTCTAATCTGTATAATAAAAGACAGCTAACAAGAACGCAACCTGCTAAGAGTCTAAGCATATAGATAGACAGTGTGCTCTTCTAATAAACAGAAGAATCCTACACTCTGGTATGGATGCTAATATTGTTATTGTTAAAAATAAATTATAGTGCTAAAGTTCATTTAGTGTGATTGTCAGAGTGTATTTTTCAGGGTTTACAGCTGTCAGTTTTGCCTAAAACTATAACAAATTTGCTATCTGTAAATAAATAAGTCTGCAAGCACTCTTTGCTGATAAAAAAGTATTGCACAGTCCCCCAGCGCAACACTAAATGCAAGCCTGCATTCACACGTCCTTGTAGTCTTTTAATCATGTACTCTAAATGCATGATAATTTTCCTCCATCAACAGTTTTCTGACAGTTTGACACCAGTCACGACCTATAAAATGCAGCAAACGCTGGCGTCCGTAGGCCGTGTAGTAATGAATGTGTCAGAAATTTTACCACTTAATTACCAGTCACAGAAGACCGGAGGATGTGCTATTGCCTATGAACCCGTTTTTTGGGGCTGCTTAGCACAGACGTGTACAGATTACAGAGAGGGGAAACTCTAATGACAATTCACAAGGCGAATGGGAATTTGTCCGGTGAGGAAGGCTCAAGAGAATAGGAGACTATTCAACCCTTTATTCCTTCCCGTTTTAAAATTATACATATAAATCTAAATGTGGTCTCCCCATTAAAAACCCTTCAAATGGTCAATGAACGGATAAAACCTTGAAGAAGCAGCTGTGACCTTTCATTTCATAGGTCAAGCAATTAAATAAATTAAACTGGAAGGCAATATTGACCTGCTCCTGTCAAGCCTACCAATGAGGGTCGCAAGGGCATTGGCCTCATTCTCATTTTCGCCTATTACTCATGTCCATGTGACATCGTCCAGGGTCAGCACATATTTCCCATAAGTGAAGGCTCTATTAACGTCAAGCCCTAAAATGATGATCGATAATCTGCGCGTGGGTCCTTAAGAAAACAATAAGTGATGCTGCATTACACTGAGTTTGAGGGCAGAATCAAATAGTATCTGTTAGTAGTAAATGTTAAAGACAAATCTGTTATGAGCTCTGAGGCTGTTTAATAACCTTATAAACCTTTGATGAAGCCATCTGATCAGATTTATTAAAATATCATGTTTAATAGTAGAAATTGTGCAGAAGAACTACATTACCCAAAATGCTGTGCAGAAAATTCTACCAATCAGAGATGAGAAAAGCACAAGGGTATAAGTTATTTTTTAGCTTCTACCACTCCCATGAAGCACGTGCTTTCAAAATAAACTATGTGTATATATTTTTTGCAATGAGTTCAAATTTGTTTCCAACATAAGCTCATTGTAATCATGTACCCCCATACACATTTCTGGAGAGCGCGAATTATGTAGCCAGAGCTACGCACGTCTTTAAAACAAATGATACAGGGTGGTAAGATGTCGCCGTAAATCTTCGTTTATTTTTGTGCTACTAGCTGACCGCTTACCTCTGTGTGGACGGCTTTTATGCTGTTACGAGTTTGCCCAGTGGCTCACCGTGTACGTCGACAGACTTGAGACACAGAGCAAAGTGCAGTGCGGAGTTGACCGTGACGACGGGGTTAGATTATGGCAAAGAACTGTTCCAGAAAGCAGGTAAAACAAAAACAAAACTCAAAAAATTAAATAAACCAGTAAATAACAAGGCGAGAATGTTGTAAGATCTGACAACGTAGTGAAAATCAGGAGGCCACGAGGGCTTTTCTTTTTCTGGATTGCTTTTGAAAACACTATCAGTTGGGTTTAGGGAAGGGGGTGAGGGGACCGATTGGTCGGTTAGTCAGTCAGTCAACAGTGGCCACCAGTGGATTTATGTGAGAACAGAAGGGCAGCCAATGCCACTCAAAGGAGAAATTTGAGATCTGAAAAAGCATACACAGCTAGGTTCAACCATCAACTTTAACCAAATAATTTTATTTATATATATAAAAATATATATATTTTCAACTAATTGTGTCATTCACAATGCTTTTGGATTGTGGTATTTTCCTTGAGGTTATAGTACACAGTCTTATACCACTTTTTTGTGTATTTTTCATATATTTCTTTGATTTAAATTACAATTGTTCTCCTCATTGGTGGTTGGCATGGTTATATGATGCATAAAAACTAACAGATAATCTATGTTATGTTACAATATAAATGCAATATGTTATAATATAAATGTTATGCTACAATAAAAAAATCTGTCATCATATATTTATCTTCATATCTTTCCAAACCCACATGATTTTTATATTCATTGATTTTTTTTTCTGTGGAACTCTCTGTCTATAGTACACTATGCTGTTGAATAGTACAGTATATACTGTGAAAGTCTATTGGGTTCAATATAGTGCCATGTAATTAATCGATTCACATTCAATTTTGACCTCCAACAATTATGAAAAACATTAATCGAGATAAAAGTATTTTTCCATCACATCCCTCACCCTTTCCAGCAGTCTGCATTCATTCCTCAGCAAAGCTCAGTTTTACATGGAAATCAGTAAAATCAATGTGTAATGTGGTTTTTGCAGCATGAGACTTTAAATCATTAATGTTTGTAAGAGCATGAAAATAACTTGTGTTGTTGTGTGCATATGCTCTGTCTTAGAGATGAAGCAGAAGGCAGACATGTGAAGACATCTATTAGCTTAACATGCATACCTAAACATCAGATACATGCAAAATGTGTTAGAAGATGGCATTTAGTGATTATTTCACATGGACCCTCGTTTGATATGTAATAAATTAACATAATGAGTTAAGACTGAACAGATATGTTTAACTGTAAATTGGAGCTGTGCACCTCTTAAAGTGACAGCGAGTATATCCCTGCAACCAATGGTGTCTAACAATATTAATCAAATAAAAAGGACAACCACAAAAGTCACTCACTGCTCTAGACTGAAGGATTTTAAGACTTGAAGTAGCTTTAATACGAAAACAAATCAATTTGTATTTTTTACAGTGAAGATGCTTAAAGCTTTCCCAGAGATGGATAAGTTGACGGTTCATTCCGCTGTGGCGAACCCAGATTAATAAAGGGACTAAGCCGAAAAGAAAATGAATGAATGAAGAAGCACAGTTTGTTTAATTTGTATATTTTTATTCTTTTGTATATATTTTTATTCCTTTCCATTATTTTGAGGACTTTTTATGTAGTTTCTTTTTTTATTAGTTACTTTGTCCTATTTTACTTTGTGCTGTTTCATTATATGTATAGTGACAATACATATATTTTATAGAGAAAAAAAAGATATATAAAGGGTTTTAATGCTCCACCTCCTATGTTTCTTTGCTGTAAAATTAAAATCACAAAACCTACTGGACACACAGAAAAATACTCATTGATTTTGCATCTAAAGTCTTCATATTATCATATACTGTAACATCTTGGTCACATGGCCCACAGATAATCATTTTAAATAAGCGTGATTATGATTCAATGTGGGCGAAGCAGTGGCGCAGTAGGTAGTGCTTTCGCCTTACAGCAAGAAGGTCACTGGGTCGCTGGTTCGAGCCTCAGCTCAGTTGGCGTTTCTGTGTGGAGTTTGCATGTTCTCCCTGCGTTCGCGTGGGTTTCCTCCGGGTGCTCCGGTTTCCCCCACAGTCCAAAGACATGCGGTACAGGTGAATTGGGTAGGCTAAATTGTCCATAGGGTATGAGTGTGTGTGTGAATGTGTGTGTGAATGCTTCCCAGAGATGGGTTGCGGCTGGAAGGGCATCCGCTGCGTAAAAACTTGCTGGATAAGTTGGCGGTTCATTCCGCTGTGGCGACCCCGGATTAATAAAGGGACTAAGCCGACAAGAAAATGAATGAATGATTCAATGTTGCCTGGATATCTAAGCTCTTTGAGAGATTTTATTTTGTGTTCATACAGGTTTTGATTGGCATTTATGCTTGGGTGAACTATTCATATGTAATGCTATTCAGTCCATACAAAGTTTTCTTGTGTTTGACACTGGCTTACATGGCTTTATTTTAGCTTACGGAGAACATAATACCAGAGAGTTATGTTAAACTAGGTAAACACAAACAGCATTGTACACATTCTCATGAAAGCCTGTCTTGAATCTAAACTTTAAAGAATCTGTCAGAAATAAGATGTTACAATTATGCAAGTCTAAGGATATGAAATCACTTCAATCCCTGCAATAAACATGTGCAGCAGATATTGGTGCCACACTTCGGGACTTGAAAAATGTATATTTTATACAGTACATTTTTACAAGCTTAGGTGGAAGAACAGAAACCTCCAACTGCAACAGTGAATCTGTGGTGTCCTCTTCTTCTCAAAGTTAGAAAAAATTTGACTTTCTAAAGGTTCATCTAACTAATTTAAGAAAATTAATTTAGGAAATGTATCAAAGAACATATTTTATTGTCAGATTGAATCATTGTTCCAGCAAATTGATTAATTTTCTTTCCGAAGTTCAAAGTAGAGTGTATGATACAGATTGTACAATTGTAGTTTTGTTAAGCCACATTATCACTTACTTTTTATTTGTTGGTATGTTTTTTTATAATTTCACTGTATGTACTTAAGTTAATACTATCTACACTTTTTGAAATATAATTGTTAATATCTCTTTTTACTGTAGTTTGCCATATAATTCTTTTTTTAAATATAATAAAAATACATAATTACAATATTACATTTGTATTAAACCAAAAACATACAGAAGCCACAGACTTGAACTGTGCTGTCTGCAATTTACTTTTTGCCATGCCATGCCAAAAAAAAAAAAAAAAAACAGACTTTGCAATATAAACACTGTAAAAAAAATGCTGGGTTCCACATAATTGATTTGTATTAGGGGAACAAGGTGACAAAAGTCTTGTGGCCAATCCCAGTAGTAAGATTAATCTATAATAACTTGACTTCTAGTGGATCATTCGGAAAAGTGGCAGAAAGTAGATTTGTCCATTGAACCATCTATTGAACTGCATCCCAATCATCACAAATACTGCAGAAGACCGATTGAAACCAGCATGGACCCAAGATTCTTACAGAATTCAGTCAAGTTTGGTGAAGTAAAAATCATGGTTTAGGATTACATTCAATATGGGGGAGTGTGAGAGATCTGCAGAGTGAATGGCAACATCAACAGCCTGAGATGTCAGAACATTTGTGCTGCCTATTACATTACAAAACACAGGAGAGGGCAAATTCTTCGGCAGGATAGCGCTCCTTATACATAGTTCCTGAAAGCAAAGAAGGTCAGGGTGCTACAGGATGGGACAGTACAGTTACCAAACATGAATATTATTGAGGATGTCTTGGGTAAGATGATGTAGGAGGCATAGAACATGACTTTATATTCTATAATGTACATTATTTCTTTTAACAAGACTTTTGGTTAAGCAAAGTCAGACCTTACTGTCCTAATTCAATAATTAAAAAAAAAAAAAATCAAGGCATGATCATATTTTATTTTGGTAAAAAAGGTGTTTGCCTTTCATATAAGCCACTTTTAATACCAAATGATCAACAAGAGGACAAGTAATTATTTGCTGTTTCTAAAACATGGATAGGCAACTAGACTTTTGTTAGGTAATGTATTAGTTTTTTTAAGTAGATTGAACAATTACAATTAAGTTATTCCCTCAAAAAACCCAAGAATTGTATTTTTTAAATAAGTAGTTTGTACAAACAGTACAGCAAATGTCATTTTTTGTGTGTAACGAGCCTAATTTACATAAAAATGAGAAATGCAATGACTACAATGTAAATACTAGTGTCTTGCTAATGTGTTTTAGATGCTTTGTAAATAAAATGTTATGTGCTCTAACTGTCACGACTGTTTATGGTGATTCCACTCCAAAAGCAACCAAAAAGAGTATCAAGATCCACTAAAACACCTAATGAACAGAAGAGCACAATATTTTCATTACAACTACAATAAAAACATCATGATGACTAAAAACACAACGAAGCCCACAAAACATCAGGAATTCAACAGTAAATTTCAACAAACTATCACTGCTTTCTACGCATGCTAGCATTCCTTGTCTTATTCCTCAGTAATATACTCAGATTTAAGGTAAAATATGATGGGAAACTTATTTCTCTCTCTCTCTCTCTCTCTCTCTCTCTCTCTCTCAAATACTTAAAGCCTGAAAAGGTGATGCATGTACATCCATTTCTCAGCTCAGTAGCGACAGCTGTATCTGCTGACAGGGATGTATACGTCTAATCCTCAACAAACTGGGACAGATTGACAGTGCGACACTGATGTGTGGCATCCCTGTAAGTTTCCACCCCTGCATTCACGGCTACAGTCATGTCTTCCACTTTATGCAACATACTGGTCTCACTGTCAAAGTAGCTGAAGATCCTATACCAGTAACAAAGGTAAAACCAGCCAAGGTATCTGTGAACAAAACCATCCAACCTCAGTGCATGAACAAATGAAATGGTAAAATACCATTTTAAAATGCTTTTCTTACACTGGTTTTTGTTTTGTTTCCAGTCCAAATATTTAAAATTTCTGTTATCAAGAAGCATTTTCTTGAGTAAAAAAAGTAATGTCTTGTTTTGGAAATAATGTGTCAAAATTAATTGAGTTTTTCTTTAAAACAAGCAAAATAATCTTCTAATGTCCTTTGCTTTGAAAAAAAATTATTTGCTTACCCATTAGCAGATTATTTTGCTTTCTTTAATGGAAAAACTCACTTAATTTTGACACATTATTTACAAAAACAAGTCAATATTTTTACATTAGATTTTGGATAATAAATATATAGATATTTGTACTAGAAACCAGACAAAAACTCAAAGCAAAAAAGGCATTTTGAACTGTAGAAAATTTGATATAAGGTAATCATTCTTTTTGATACTAAAAATACATAAATAAGAACAGAAGTAGAATAGAATAGAATGACAGAAAGAATGTTTAGGACAACAAACAATCGATAAAACAATAGAAATACTGATTAAAATGTGATAGAATAACAACACATTTGAAAGAATGATAGATAAAAGTGTAACAAAAACACACACATACACACACACACACACACACACACACACACACATACATACACATATACACAAAATCAAAATGTCATGACAAAATAAGATTTTATATTACTTTAACCTATTTAAATAAGTTAATCAGGTTAATTCAAGTTTTACGAATTTTTACTTGATTTTTTAATTTACAGTCTAATTACTGTAGTTTGAAATAACTTACAAATTAGAGGCAGGAACAAATTTATAAGTGCACTGTAAAAAAATACTTTTTTAGTTTAACCAAATGACAGTTTTTCTCAGTCGCTTTGGTGCATTTTTCACAACATTATTTACATTTGCACAACAGTTAATGCATTTCTCAAAACAATTAGTCATTTGTGCACATCATAGTAGCAGTTTCTCATTCCTTCCAACAAATTGCAAATGCTTTTGGACATACATCAGTTGCTTTCATACAACTCTCTGCTGTTTATAACATTATCATTAACTTATGTCATGTCAGTCAAAATTAACTAAACTTGTTAATGCTGAATAATCATTCCATATAAAACTAATAGTCCTCATTTCATTACTTGAGTCATTACATCCAAGAATGTTAAACTAGTTGTCAAAATCTGTCAAGAAAAAAAAATGTAAATCTTTTTTTTTTTTTTTTTACCTGAAAATGTTTTCTAAATTGAATGAATTTGAATTTGATGAATGATTTACAGACCTACAGTATGTGCTGTAGGTTCAGTTCAAATATGAACTGCAGTATTGCTTACAGTTGTGCACAGCTCTACGCAAAGGAAGTTTATGCTTGTTGTAAATAAGGGTGTGTTTATTATTTTGCACAATGCTGTGAATAAATTAGAATTGCAAAGAGCAAATGCAGTAAAAATGTGAAACATACAGATTCAGTGGCTTGTACTCAGATCCCTCACTAAATGCAGTGATGTCTAACTTTACTGTAGTTTTCAAACGGCTGTGCAAGTAGTATATAGTGTATAGTATTATTAATATCATTATTATTATAAATAGAACAATAGATAGAATTATAGATAGATAGAACGATAGATCTAATTTTTTATAAAACTTCAATTCATCTTCTCCTGTAGGTAAAGTGTAGTCACTTCATTCTATGGACAGTAAAGCCACAGGAAACTTCTGGACAGGTTTAATCCACCGCTAGTGAAGTTCTAGGCTATTAGCAAGTTGAGATCTCAATTTAGCTCGACTGGCTGTAGCGTCAGCAGGACACAGGGAACAATAATGGCAGCTGACATGCCTGACCTTTCCCATTAAAAGAGCCTGGCTGTGTAATAGCGGCTGCCTCCACATCTCATTAGCCAGCTCAGCACCTTGCTCTGTGACTGAACCCAGCAACTTGAGCCGCCACTCGTTAATTAATTTCTGCCCATTATACACCTCTCTAGCTCTCGTTTCTAGAGTTTGCGTGTAAATGTGAGTCTATATATATTTATAAAATGTTGTGTTTGTGTGTGTGTGTGTGTGTGTGTGTGGTGATTTTCTCATTTTATAAAGCAGTTTTTCTTCCTCAATTCTCTCTTTCACACATATGATGAACAAAATGCTCATGCTGTTATCAGTGATTATACGAGCTTGTGTTGTTCCTTGTGACACCTTGGCAGGAAATGAGGGGAATTATTTATGTATATATGCAAACAAATGCAAATGTGCAAACATCAATTTAAGAAGCATATATTAAAAAATTCACACTATAAGAAAACTAAATATCTCAGGAGCAATTTAAGGGCTATATATTAATATATAAAAAAATCAACAAAAATATTTCAAAGGACAGATTAATCCTTTTTTATTAAACTTTTTAGAATATTTCTAAAATACAATTCTTTCAAACTTTCTATACTACTACTACTACTGATAATAATATAGAGCGGCACGGTGGCTCAGTGGTTAGCACTGTCGTCTCACAGCAAGAAGGTCACTGGTTCAAGTCCCGGCTAGGTCAGTTGGCATTTTTGTGTTTAGTTTGCATTTTCTCCCCATTTTCTCTGCATAAAACATATGCTGGAGTAGTTGGCAGTTCATTCCGCTGTGGCGACCCTAGATGATAATAATAATAATAATAATAAATATTTCTAACACATCAATTTAGAGTATTAGAATTTAGTGTATCAGTTTACCCAAACTTACATTACATTTTAATATCAATCAAAATATAATCCATTATTTTTAGAGATATTTATAAATATTTATAATTTATAAATTATAATTCCCTAAATTTGACTGTAATCTCAACAAAATCTCAACTCAACTCAATAATTCAGAATATTTTTATTCAGAGCATTTAGCTATAAAAAAATGACAATTAAAAAAACTAAATATGACATTTTTTTTTTTACCTTTTCTACAAAAAAAAAAAGGTGAAAAAAGATGGCAAACTTTATACTAAATATAATTTTCTAAAAATAAATGCTCTACATTGTAATACAGAGGTCCCTCGCTATAACGCGGTTCACCTTTCGTGGCCTCACAGTTTCGCTGATTAATTAATTTTTTTTGTGCAGTCTGACATGATTTTTCTTTTTATTACAGTGCGTTATGTTATGCGCCCTGATTGGCTTTAGACCATTGTCAGTCAATCTCCTTGGTGTCTCCTGTACAGTACAGAATGCGCTCGGCTTGCCAAATTAACCTAAATCTTCAATCATTAGCAGTGTGAGCTTCAACAAGGATGCAAAAAGGCTTGTAACTGTCCGCAGCAAGACCATTGTAAAGGGGGGTCTAAAACAACACACTACACATCGCCATGCATTTTAGAATTGTAAACATATGTTTATATCAGTGTACTCACACCGGCACCACAAGTCTGTGGCTGTCTGTGGTGTCCAGCTATGACTCAGGACACTGTTCATATTTCTGCCATGCCACAGAGCGCCATCTGAATATTTTCATTTAAATAACATGCCAATCCGGTGTGTTTTTACTTCCAACTGTCATGTGAGCGGCACACTCGGTGTGCAAAACCCTTAAGGATGGAGTTTGCTTCAGCTTTGTGGATCTGTGACTGCAGGAAAAAGAACATTTTGCTGGATGGCAACAATTTCCACACAAAAGCTAAAAAGCTTTAGGAATTCACTAGCAATGAATGTTTGTTTTTTTTCCATTCTGTAATACTGGACTTATTTTCTACGAAAGTTTGAACTTTAAGAGTGTTTAAACAAGAGAGAAAAGTGTGAAAATGTAAATGCCTGTCTGAGAAAGGTGTATAAAGTGTGTTGTGAGAGGTTTTGCAGCCTTTAAATATCTATAATAATTGTTAAAAAAAAAAGCTACTTCGCGGATTTTCGCCTATTGCTAGTTATTTTTAGAACGTAACTCCCGTGAAAAACGTGGGACCACTGTATTAGAATTTGTCGGTAGTTGCTAAAAAACACATATACTCCACAGAACGAATAACTGAAGTGATTTTTTTTTTCAGAATTATGTATTTCCACATATAGCATTGATACCTTATAATAACTTAAAGTATTTTCCAGTTCAATTCATAACCTTTTTTGATGGAAAAAAATGTTCAACCAAAGTAAAAGAAAAGTTGAATCCCAATAAATCTAACTGTAAAATGACACAGCATGGTATTTTAGGATTTTCTGCAGCTCTTTTACCATAAAATGAAGAAGGTTTTTTCTTTAAAATCCCCACTCCACAGAGTCTTTCCCAGCAGGGCGACAGACAAGCATCATAAACACAAGGAAATCCATCATTCCTGACCACTTCCTCAAGTCCCACAAGGTCACTGCGTTGAACCAGGCGGTCTGATGCTGCCTCTGTCACCTCCAATACAATCCCAACCTCCCCGCAGCGGCACACGGCTCACAGCTTTCAAGGAAATTATATTTATGAGCCACAGACAGCCATCACTTCTCCACTGGGCACTTCTGACACCCAGAACAATGGCAACAACATGCGGGTGGGCCACTCACGATCATTGTTTGTTTGAGATTTCTAGGATGAGGCGCTTTGGGTATTGAGAAGAGAAGTCCACAAACCACCTTACAAATGATGAAGGAGAAAAAAAATGGGTCAACAGCAAGCATTTATAACTGAAAAGCAGTGTTTGTGAGTGTGTTGGGTAATAAAAAATAGGGGTACGAGTGTTAAATTACCTTTCCCAAAGGATGCTTTTTTTTGTAGCTCAGGAGAGTTAATCAAGATGGCATATCCTTAAGTGCTTTAAAACAGCCTAAAGTAGTTTATTGGCCTTCAAGTATGGAGAAGCTGGTCAATTGGGTCAAATTTCATTAAAATTTTTTCGATTGCATTTATTATACATGTGATGGGACACTGTAAGATAAGTAAGGCATAAAGTACATCCAGGCGGTTGGTATCGCAGAATAAATCCCTACAGATATGTCGGCAGACCAATAAGAGATGATTATCTCTTTTAAAATATTTTAATGCACAGCAAGTCGTTGAATAACCAAATATTGTGTGTCATTTGCGCGCGGGCCACTCACGATCATTGTTTTTTTGAGATTTCTAAGATGAGGCGCTTTGGGTATTAAGAAGAGACGTCCACAAACCACCTTACAAATGATGAAGGAGAAGAAAAAAAATGGGTCAACAGCAAGCACTAACAACTGGAAAGCAGTGTTTTTGAGTGTGTTGGGTAATAAAAAAATAGGGGTACGAGTGTTAAATTACCTTTCCCAAAGGATGCTTTTTTGTAGCTCAGGAGAGTTAATCAAGATGGCATATCCTTAAGTGCTTTAAAACAGCCTAAGGTAGTTTATTGGCCTTCAAGTATGGAGAAGCTGGTCAGTTGGGTCAAATTTCATTCAAATTTTCCAGATTGCATATATTATACATGTGATGGGACACTGTAAGATAAGTAAGGCATAAAGTACATCCAGGCGGTTGGTATCGCAGAATAAATCCCTACAGATATGTCGGCAGACCAATAAGAGATGATTATCTCTTTTAAAATATTTTAACACACAGCAAGTCGTTGATTAACCAAATATTGTGTCTCATTTGCCAGGTTATAGACATGTTAGATCTGCCCGCTTTGAAAAAGTCATAGACATGGAAAGAGGCATATAAATGACATGGGCATATCTAATATCTCATAGTAGCATGTGTTAATTCTAAGATGAGGCACTTTGGGTATTGAGAAGGGACGCCCACAAACCACCTAACAAATGATGAAGGAGAAAGAAAGAAAAATGGGTCAACAGCGAGCATTTATAACAGGAAAACAATATATGTGAGTGTGTGTTGGGTAAAAAAAAAAAAAAAGAATAGGAGTCTAAGTTTTAAATTACCCTTCCCAAAGGAAAAAAGTTAATGCTCACATGTTTATTTTGTAGCTCAGGAGAGTTAATCAAAATGGCATTTGCTTAAGTGCTTTAAAAGAGCTTAAAGTAGTTTACTGGTCTTCTAGTATGGAGAAGCTGGTCAGTTGGGCCACATTTCATTACAATTTCCTGAATTTAAATATATTATATGTGTAATGGGACAGTGTAAGATAATGAAGGCATAAGATACATCCAGGCGGTTGTTATCGCAGAATAAAGCCTTACTTGTCAGCCAAATTTGTTGTGGAGGGCTGTTGTATACGACTGAAGGGATTTATTCTGTTAAAACAACCACCTGGATGTATTTTATCCCATTTATTACATAACTTATTTATGCAAAATGTACAAATTAAACAAAAAAACATTGTTCTTAGTTGAATTGTTTATTCTTTAATTAAAGCAAAGCTGACAGAAATAAAACCGGCGGAATAGAGTATACAATACCCTAAGAATTACTTAGTCATGAGTGTACGCTAAATGCAGAGGTCTGTTGTATAAGACTGAAGGGCTTTATTCTGTTAAATCAATGGACTGGATGTGCTTTATCCTACTTTTTCATAGCTACTTTCATAGCTACAAAACGTTAAAATTAGACACAACATTGTTCTGTGCAGAAGGAATGCACCGATATGGATTTTCTGGCCGATATCGATAACGATAATTCTCAAGATTTGGAGGCTGATAGCCGATACTATAGCCGATAATTATAAATATTTCAAAATGTTATGTTTGTATACATTGTACAACTGATATGAATTTAAAAACTGCAAAAGGTTTGAACTAATCTTATGAACTGAATAGCGCTGCTCAAAGCAAAACAGCTATAATTTCTAAAGGTGATTATAAAGACTTATATTTAGGTTTTTTTTTTAGCATGCTAAAAAAAAAAACAATTTCCTTTTATTCCCATACCAGATTAACATGCAACTTGACTGTTGTATAAAAATAATAGGTTAAATAAAAAATTTGCACTTAATTAACTAACAATTTTATTAAATATTTCTTAATTAAATTGAAAATGAAAGAACTAAGAACTGAAACCAGCTCAAACGTTCTTGAATAAAAGGTTTTACAGTAATTTGCATATGCAGAAATATACAATGTCTGAAAAGGCATTTTAGGAGGAGTTTTGACAGTTCAGAGCCACCATATTAAGTGAACAGCTATTAAGATAGTATTACTTTAGAAAATGTGGCATAAATTAATCCTATTCTGCGTTTTAGA
This sequence comes from Danio rerio, assembly GCF_052040795.2. Classification (NCBI taxonomy): domain Eukaryota; kingdom Metazoa; phylum Chordata; class Actinopteri; order Cypriniformes; family Danionidae; genus Danio; species Danio rerio. Next base: position 44,345,535 of record NC_141040.1, read on the forward strand.
TTATTTTGAACACATGTAGGTGCTGCTTGTCAATCAGACAATGCTTCTATGTTTGTTCTTGCTGTCGATTACGGGAAAAATGATGGATGAAAGGTTTATGATAAAACCGCTGTGAGTTAAAACTAACTGAAGGCGCAGAATTGTCCTAGAAAGTCAGATTTTGATTCAATACCTGAGCATTGAGCACAGATGACTTTATGACAAACACAGAGCATAATATAAAGCCTAAATGTGATGATCGGTTGATCATCACATTCACATTCACCCTGTGCTAGAGTGACTGGCGCACCTCACCCCTATGCGGCTGTGAAGGCTCTGTCAACTCACTATGTGTGTGCGCTCGTGGTAATAGCCATCACAAGTGCTCATTATAGTCATTATAAACATGCAGATCAAACTGAACCAACAACACATCAACAACACATCATCTTACATCAACAACACAGGGCAAGCATAGCCCCATTCTTCACATACAAACGCTTACAACAGATGTGATCTCCCAATGAGACATCCCCACCCCCTTACCTCGCTCCTCAGCCTCTTAACAGGTTATTATAGTCTACAGATTGTTGAGTGCTGCTTTTGGGTTTTCAGCTGATTTTAGAGCTGGAATCAGTCAGCTACATCTGGCAACACTGGTCTAAACAAGTTCAACTCACGTAAGTGTGAGGCAGGTAATTTTGCACAATTACGTAATTTATTGGTTTGTATTTTATTGGTTTGTATTTAATTTATTGGTATATCTGCCTAATTTTGAGATCAGACCGATAATGATAACCTTAAAAATAGCATTTATCAGCCAATAACGATATGGCCGCCTATATATCGTGCATCCATACTGTGCTGTAATAGTTTATCAATTTGTAGGCAAAGCTGACAGAAACAAAAATGGTTGGATGAGGCTAAAGGAGCATATACTACCCTGCATAATTTTCAGTCACAAAATAGCCCCAAACCGTGAAAAACAGTGACAGACAATCATATAAATGAATGTAAACATCTTTATTGACCATTAAGACCATTTAAAACAGTGTTTGCCAACCTTGTTCCTGAAGGCACACCACCAGTACACATTTTCCTGGATAAGCCTGTGTTATTAAGTGATTGTTATCTGAGAATAGCATACAGTACCTTGAAATATCACGACTGACCAGTCAGAATCAAGTATTGCAGCCATGTAATAAGTAAGGGATAATCAATGGATTGAACTGCTTCAAAGTATTTTAAATGCACAAGATGATTGCCTCTTTTAAAATATTTTAATGCACAGCAAGCCGTTGATTAACCCAATTATTTTGAGTCATTTGCCAAGCTATAGACATATAGACATGTATAGACAAGTCACAGCCAGACATAAAAAGAGGGATATAAATGACATGGGCATATCTAGTAGCTCATAGTAGCATGCGTTAGCTACTTCTTAGCATTTTTTTAAGCATATTGGCCAGTTGGTTAATCTTCATCAGCTCCATAGTGAGGCACAAGTTGGTGTCTCCGAGATTACATCGATAAATGAAGGCTGAGTTACTATAGTTGGAACTAATGTTTAAGGGTAGCACAATAATTTTGAATGGTGATCTGACTCGAAATACCTGTGCTTTAAATCATTTTTTTGCACACCTTTCAACCAATTAGAAACAAGAATTTCAACAGACCACATAATAATAGGGATGTATCCATGTTAATATTTCTTGATTATATTGTAATCTTATAAATAAAAATTAAGTCTAATCAATTGAATTCATAAAATTTTAGTTATCAATAATTTAATTTAATAATAACTGTGTCATACAATTTCTGTTTGGGACCTAAACATCTTCATTTACTAAAGCAACTAAGATATTACAGAGATACAGATGATATTGCATAGACATATGTATGCAATCAGCAGAAGACACCCTACTGTGAGCGTAGACTTGACTTGATTCCTTAATATTTTAAATGAGTGCTAAATGGTATATCTCAAAATATAGGTTAGATGATGAACACACTGGGGTGTATCCACTGCATCTGAAAATCTAAACACGCCTCCTACCAAGCCCAGCGGCAGTCATGACGCCTGAAAACAATAATTAAAGTGCAGCTACTGCATGAAGAGCCTATCTCAGCATGGCTAACCAGCTGAGCTGTCAACACTAGTCAACCAACATGGCCTTTTGAATTAAAGGTCGTCTGAAGTGGCTTAAGATGCACAGCTTTGTTCAACGTGTAATGTATTTTATTCACTGAAACATAAAGACAGGGTAGGGAATATTGACTAGCCCCACCTCTTTTTAAAGTTTCGTTCATATCAAAGTTCAGCAAATCAGAGTTGGTGAGCTAAAGCTCATCTGACTCATGACACCCATAGTCAAAAACAAATACACTGAGCTTCTGACATTAGCACAAAACCAGCAATTACAGTTGAACTTGTTGGGGATCAGAACACTTTAGACTCTAGAGAATATTTTGATTGGTCAGATGAGAAGCTGGAGGACTCTGTGATGACATAAAAACCCTTGGTTCATTTTGACATAATTTGGCATTTTGTGATTTGTCTTTGTTTGAGAGCACACATGCTCATAGATAACCACAAGACTAAAGGGTTGTGCACTGACGATTTTCACTCCCACTTATCATCAACATTTTTCTAGATGCTTTTGGACATTCATACCAACACATTTTCACAGGCAATGAGCAGAGCGAACATGTAAAATCATTCCCTAAAGTCAGATAGTGGTTAATGAATATAGAAAAACACCAGGACACAAGATGGTGTTGTGCAACTTTGCACTTCTAACACTCAGAACATGCACAGAACATGTCACCCCCATGCTTTTACCTTATTTATCGCTTTAGCTTTTTCACTTCTGTTTAAGGTCCTCCTCCGCTTAAAAACACCTGTTCGAAAGTTTGCGGGAAAAACTTTACAAGCCATGAAAAAATCTCATTGTTCGACCAGTATTTAACGTATTTAATATCCAAGACTTTTTTTTTTACTTATTTATACTTGCCATTTTATTAATTGGTGTGCACATTTACATTGTCAAGAGTTGCTAAGTCACAGGGCATTAAACATCTGTGATAAGCATGGGTGAAAATAATATGTTAAAGCCCTAAATGGCCCTAAATATTTATACTAACACCCCCAAAAAACTATCAGTTAGGTTTCAAGAGAATAAGTATATGTCTATATGTATACTTAAAGTTTAGTATATTATATATGCATAGTTTAGTACATGTTAGTTATGCATAGTTTTTTTTAAGTAGCTCTTATGTCTAGTGCTGTGTTTGTATTTATGATTAATTTATATAGCCCTGTTGTTCTGCAAGACATGACATTTGTTGTTCTGTATGTGTCCACACATGTAGCGAAATGACAATAAAGCTTCACTTAACTTGACTTAGGGCTTGTGGACCAATGTTGCTTGTATTGCAAAATTGACATTTTGGATGCACTTGATCGAAAGCCAAACTAAAACTGAAAATGCTTTTTAACAAGTATTTTTTATTTTATTAAAAAATTCAAAAAAGTAATTTAGTAAGACTTTTGAATTTAATTCAACAACCTAAATTATACCAATAAAGTATACACAGCAAAATAATATTGACAGTGAACTAATTCGAGAGGTGTCATTTTACCAGTGTTGCTATGACAGCACAGTAGAGATTTTGCAGGCAGCAGGAACAAGTATACTACATAAAATTGTCCCGTTAATGCATTATTTGAGCAGACTATAGTGCACGTCTTTGGACTGTAGGTAAAACCGGAGCACCCAAAGGAAACTCATGCCAACACGGAGAGAACATGCAAACCCACAAAGAAATGCCGATTGGCTCAGCCGGGACTAAAACCAGCAACTTTCTTGCTGTGAGGCGACAGTGCTAACCACTGAGCCACCCTGCCACCACTTTGCAACATGTTTCACCATATTTCTACCACATTTTTTCACTTAATGAGACAAGCCAAAAACAACAACAATCAATTAGTGAGTTTCGCTTTCAAGCCAAGCCCATAAACAGATCAGTAAAGCTCCGTTTGAATTTATCTGGTAAAAAGTGTCTAATACAGCTAATATATTCCATAAAGGCTACTCTTGCTGTGCTAAGAATGTAATTATATTTTCACACTGTAATACGAAGCCATTGGCAATGGCCTGAGGCACATTAAAATGTGTGATCTGCCATTGTGTGCACAGGCTAACAATGCCTTCAGTCCCCATAACCTGCCTCCATCAAAAGTGGAGGAGGACGGCACACATCTGCTCCTCTCAGTCTAATAGCGCTGATGAAAACCTATAGGTGCCTTTAAGAAGTCAAGGAAATTAGGCTAGAGAACAGAGCCTTATGGAGCCAGTTCCCATATATATCTTCTCAAAACTGCCAATTATTCAATTCAATTCACCTTTATTTGTATAGCGCTTTTACAATGTAAATTGTGTCAAAGCAGCTTAACATAGAAGATCATAGTAAATTGAAACAATGTAGTTCAGTTTTTATTGTTTAAGTTCAGTTTAGCTCAGTTTAGTGTGGTTAATTATCACAACTGAGAGTCAAAACACTGAAGAGCAAATCCATCGATGCGCAGCTCTACATATCCCGAATTATGAAAGGTAGTAGCGACAGCGGCGAGGAAAAAACTTCACCAATTGGCGAAAGTGAACAATTAAAAAACCTGAAGAGAAACCAGGCTCACTTGGGCTCGACCATTTCTCATATGACCAAACGGCTTGTGCAGAGCTGCAGTCTAGGCACTGGAGACTAAAGATTATCTCACCTAATAGACAAAATGTGGACATGTGATTGAATTCTCCTGTACAGGTGATTGTGTTTGAAAGTATACCAGATAGTAGACTCACAATGGCATAGACCAACTTAGTGTGAAGGCTAGTTAAAGGCAGATTTGGGTGAAATTTTGAATATAGAAGTCAGCACATTTTTAATTAAATTAGTCGCACTTGGAAAGCTGAATTAAGATTCAGGAACTGAAATTAGTAGATCTGTGGGTGGCAATCTAAATCTAAAACCAATTTAAAACTATATGCGAATAACTGCACATGATGCTATAAATAATACACTGCAAAATAATTTTATTTTGTACAAACTATAAAATAAAACTAAGAATGTGTTATATATATATATATATATATATATATATATATATATATATATATATATATATATATATATATATATATATATATATATAAGATATACAGTATTCACTCACCGACCACTTTATTAGATACACCTGTTCAACTGCTCGTTAACGCAAATTTCCAATCAACCAATCACATGGCAGCAACTCAATGCATTTAGGCATGTAGACATGTTCAAGACGATCTGCTGCAGTTTAAACTGAGCATCAGAATGGGGCAGAAAGGTGATTGAAGTGACTTTGAATGTGGCATGGTTATTGGTGCCAGACAGGCTGGTCTAAGTATTTCAGAAACTGCTGATCTACTGGGATTTTTCACACACAACCATCTGCACAACATATCGAACCTTGAGGCAGATGGGCTACAGCAGCAGAAGACCACGCCAGGTGCCACTCTTGTCAGCTAAGAACAGGAAACTGAGGCTACAAATCACACAAGCTCACTAATAGAGTCTCGATTTCTGCTGTGACATTCAGGTGGTAGGGTCAGAATTTGAATTTGTTTAAGAATTACCTTGTTGAATCTATGCCACAAAGAATTTAGGCAGTTCTGAAAGCAAAAGGGGGTCCAAACCAGTACTAGTAGGGTGTACCTAATAAAGTGGCCGGTGAGTGTATACATATACCTTTTTTATTTGATCATTTTATAGTTTAAATAATAGATTTAATATATACAGTAAAAATTATATATATATATATATATATATATATATATATATATATATATATATATATATATATATATATATATATATATATATTATTTTTTACTATATAATATATATTAATTACATATTTATATATTAATATATATATATATATAAATATATATTATTTTTACTATATATATTAAATATATCATATATAAATTTAAATACTGCAAAATAATTTAATGATGATTACAATTAACAAAAATTGTTCTATCTTTCTCTTGTCTGTTCTACCCTAAAATAATTTAATTATAATCTGAATAAAATATATTACATATTTAAAGATAATTTACTAAAACTAAACATTAAAAATTTATTATAAATATTATTATACATAAATATAAATAATTTTACTTATTTATTTGATTCATGATAAAACTATTCTATTCACATTTTCTATTCCTTTCGATTTTACTTCTCTATACATTCAAACAGAACTGGTTAAAAAGACCCCCGTTAAAAAAAACGAGCAGGTTTTGCTCAGAAAACATTGCCAATAAAGACTGATGGCTGTATGGTATGTGCTGGATATGGGCTTTGACCCTTCAGACCTGCAGACTCTCAGCTGACCTGAACAGATGTGAAACAGCCCACCTCATCAGCGAGAGCGTTTCTTCATCTGAGCCGTGACACACTGACAGATCAAACATCGGTACAGGCCTCGCGGCTCCGTCCTTGACCAGGCATCCCCAAATCTCTTATCATGCTAGCAAATGCAGAAGCACAGTCGTAATCAGGCTAAGTGCCATGCTGAGGCGTGAACCCTGCTAAAATGCCATTCCAGGCACCCATAAAGCACTTTATGGAAAATAAAGACCAATCTCACTAGTAAGTATCGATCGTAAATTATTGTAGCATTTGCAGGCAGTCAGCAGAGAGGTACAGTATTAACCACTATAAGTAGTGTGTGTGTGTGTGGATGTTCATACTGCTTGTTGGCATATGATGGCATATTTATTTTGTAAATGCAATAATTGCTTTTAGCACTGTATAAATTCTCATTATATATTGACATAAGCTAAAATAGAGTTATTTGAACAGGTATGATAACAAAGAGAACTCTATATTTTTGTGTATTGCTGTGTTGTACATTAGGCAAGACATTATCATAACCTTAACACAGACCTCTCAGTTTTGTGCAAAAATAAATAAATAAATCAAAACAAAACAAAACAGAAGGCTTTGGATGTGCTGCATAAGAAGCTATTACAGAAGCTGTTTGAGAAAATCCTGACAGCTATCTTGAAACACAACATCTGTCTTCAGATAGTAACCACAGCATCTGTTGAATTATTATTTTTTATATTATTTATTGATTTTCCTTCAGCTTTGTCCCTTATTTATCAGGAATCACCACAGTGGAATTAACCACCAACTATTCCAGCATGTTTTATGCAGCGGATACCCTTCCAGCAGCAACCCAGTACTGGGAAACACCCATACGCTCTCACCTTCACACATGCACTCATACACTGGGGCCAATTTAGTTTATTCAACTCACTTACAGACCATTTTGAGGGATGTAAACAATATCAAATGTCCTGACGTATTTCCTGTTTTACATTTTTAATTTCCATGGATCCTGAGAATCCAAAAAGGTCTGCATATTGATAAATAATGACATGATAGCTGTTTTAAGTTAGCATTTACTGTTTTAGTTGAATTGTCTCTTGTTATAGTTATGAAATAGTTTGACAACAAGCAGGAAATGTTCATGGGCCAATGACGTTCCCACATTGAAATGGTCAGTGTTGGGCAGTAGCGTCACTAGCTTAACTACATATTTCAGTATCATGACGATAGTGTCGCTACTTTCTAAATCAAAGAGCTTTTCAGTAGCGAAGCTATTTTTTTCGTCAGGTAGCGCAGTAGCGTCCACACAATCTACATTTACCAATCGCCGATCAATAAGTGACAGCACCAACATTCACAGAGCTTTAAGGCTTCGTCTATAGCTGAAGAAAGTAAATCCATATGATATCGAGAATGACAATTTTTTCTTTTTTCTGTTTTACGATGGTCCACAACAAACTTTTTGGTTTGTTACTGCCACCTCTCGCTCTGTTTGGTGACGTAGGGAACCAATTAGGCCAACACAAGAACATATACAATGTTCTTGTGAATATATATATATATATATATATATATATATATATATATATATATATATATATAAAGTTTACAGTAGTAAAGGATAAAGTATACTATGGTAATTACTATTAGTTCATGATAGTAACTAATGACATTATGTAGTGTAATTCATTAATAAAGTGTAGTAAATATATATACAATATTATGCGTATTCCTATATATTTGCCTTTACTATAAATTACTATAGTATTTTAAATGTGTGAAACCTTGGTTTTCTTGAATTTTTGGATTTGCTATTATTTGCAGTAAATATTGAACTGAACATTGACAAATTTATTCATTACTAAGATATGATTGACTCAGATTTAAGTTGCTTCAATTTAAACATAAAAATTGCACAATTGGTTTAGATGTAGCTAAGCTACTTTTGCCAAGTAACTTTAAGCTTAGCTTGCTACATTCCCCAGAGGGTAGCTTTTAGTGTAGATAAGCTACATTTTAAGTGGAGTAGCTAATAGCTTAGTTTACTACATTTTTCAAGTAGCTTGCCCAACACTGGAAAAAGTCTATAGCGCATATCTCTGGACTGTGGGTGAAACCGGAGCACCTGGAGAAAATGCATAAGAACATGGGGAGAACATGCAAACTCCACACAGAAACGCCAACCCAGCCGGGACTCGAACCAGCGACCTTCTTGCTGTGAGGCAACAGTACCGACCACTGAGCCACCGAGCCACCCTTTTTGCATATTAAATTTAAAATAATTCAATGGCCCATCATCAACTACTTACTGTATATATTGTATCATAGAATATGTGTCAATTCAGCTTTTGGTTTTGGTCTGGATTACATGTTATTCATATTACAGCTACATGCAATCAGTTAAAAGGTACAGTTCATCACAAGAAATAAAAATCTGTCATTTATTCATCTTCATGTCATTCCAAATGAGTATGGCAATCTTCCTGGGTGAAAAAAGATGACAGGATTGAACAGTCCCTTTACTGTTAGTTGAAACTGAAATGGTAATAAGCAAACAAGAATTAGATAGCTGTAAGATTACGTATACATTGAAGGTAAAGGCAAACAAAGAAACGATAAACCTAGATTTCAGCTTGGTTAAATATTTATGATTCCTCTGGCATCAAAAAGCACTCATCCTAAAAGCTTTCCTTGTAACAGTATGTTCCCTTTTGGATTACAGGGCTGCATGCTTTAAACAATAGAGTTAATACATTATCTCGCAATCACTTTACGAAAATGTAAAGTACTACGGTACTGTGATAATGTATTGGTCACCTTTATTCATATGCAATGGCTTTTACATGGGGCTCCAAGGCAAGGGTTTTCAATTTTTTTGATATCAGACTCTCCAAATATGATCATCCTAAGACTTTCACTCTAAAATGTAAAAAGCATCGACATAATTTCTTGTATAAAGACCTAGCTTGATTAATGATTAATATTGTGCATGTATCTAAAATAGTATATGCTAAATAAATGTTGTTTAGGATAGATTGTTAATGCTTGATCTCAGTGCTGCATTTGACACTGAAGATCACAGCATACTTCTGGATAGGTTGCTGGTTTAAGCTGTCTGGGATGGTCCTCAAATGGTTCAGATCTTACTTTGAAGGGAGAGGTTACGATGTCAGTATAGGTGACCATAGGTCGAGGTGCACACCCATGACATATGGAGTACTACAAGGCTCATTTCTGGCACCTCTCCTGTTCAACCTCTATATGCTCCTGCTGAGCTGAATACTGAGAAAGAACCAAATCTCCTTTTACAGCTATACTCAGATCTACTTAGCCTTACTGCCTAATGACTACAGCCCCATGGAACCCTCTGCCAGTGCATTGATGAAATGAACAGTTGGATGTGCCAAAACTTTACTAAGAGAAAACTGAAGTCATTGCGTTTGGGAACAGGGATAAGGTTTTCAAGGTGAACGAGCACACTGTCTCTAAGGGTCAAGCAACAAAAAATAAGGTCAAGAATCTTGGTGTGATTCTGGAGTCAGATCTGAGTCTCAATAGTCATGTCAAAGCAGCTAGTAAATTAGCATACTATCATCTCAAAAACATTGCAAGAATTAGATGCTTCATCTCCAGTGAGGACTTAGAGAAACTTGTTCATGCTTTTATCAGCAGTAGGGTGGATTACTGTAATGGACTTCTCATTGAACTTCACAAAAGACAGTCAGACATTTGCAGCTTATCCAAAACACAGCGGCCAGGATTCTGACCAGAACCAGAAACTCAGAGCACATCACACCTGTCCACCTTTACACTTCCAGTTACATTCAGAATAGATTTTAAAGTACTATTACTTGACTAAAAATCACTACAACCTCAATACATTACAGATATGCTGACTAACAGACCACTCAGATCTTTAGGATAATATAAACTAGAAATTCTAAGAGTTCAGTCAAAGAAGGGTGAATCGGCCTTCAGCTACTGTGCCCCCCGCTGCTGGAATCATCTTCCAGAAATGATCAGATGTGCTCCAACATTAGGCACATGAAACAGGGGAAAAATATACAAGGGGTTTATAATCTAGGAGGGCTAATAATTCTGACTTCAACTGTATATAAAATACAAATATTAACCTTTTTAAGACCATGAAGAATAAAATTTCAGACTTTTATATGGCTAAACGATGTATATAAAATATATTTTTATGGTCCATAAGGGACAAAAAATGTACTTGCCTTATCTAATAAGAAATAATTCTAAATTAGTATGAAATAATTTATATAAATTCTGATATAATCTAAAAATAATAAAAGTCTAATTAGTTATTTCCAAGTCACATATTTTAAATAATGTGTCAAAACAAACAGACCCTAGTTATTTACAGTTGAAGTCAGAATTATAAGCCCCCCTAAATTATTACCCCCCCCCCTTTTTTCCCCCCCCAATTTCTGTTTAACGGAGATACATTTTTTTCAACACAATTCTAAACATAATAGTTTTAATAATTCATTTATAATAACTGAGAGGACAATGCTGATGTGCTAAAATATTGTCAACAACATTATCAGCAGTCTAACAGCGAGAAACAGAAATTGTCATGTTAACCATTACGCAGGAAAAGACTGTGACCTGAAATGTCATGAACACTGTGCATATAAAAATCTGTATTAATAGCAAATGCGCAAGCTTGATTGCAAGCACATGGCAACAGCATACGATAACAAACTCTTCGTTTTACTTCAACTGCACACATACAGTAGCAAAAATAATGCTTTCATACACATCCATTATACTGCCCTGCCTGGTTTGGTTCTGCTAAAGCGCATTTGTCTGAAACCTCTTTGTCTGCATTCCCATGAGATCACATCCTCCAGGCTCTACTGCTGCAGTCAGGTAAAAAAAAAAAAAAAAAAACAGCAACACTGAGGATTTATCAGACAGGTGATTCAAAAGCGTTATGGGTATTCATATTTCCAGACAATAACACAAGGGACTGTTTATTATTAGATCAAAAACTATAGGCAACCGCATTAGGGAGAAGATGTTCTAACAAAGTTTGCTGAAACACTGCCAAGCCGCAAAAGATGATGGCTGTATTCCCAGATGCAATGCGAGGCTTTACCGTAAAACGACTTTCACAAATTGTGGTCACATGCCGCCTGGTGTGATGGAGAATAACATGATGGTTTTACCAACGAAAGACAGTAGCAGTGACAGGCATATGCCGAGAACCGGTAGGCTGTCACTCTTAACAGTCTAATTAACAGAACTGATTACACAGCTTGAATCTAACAGCAATTACAAATCTGACATTAAAACACACATTAAAGATGCAGTGTGTAAACTTGTGAGGTACTTTAAAGTGCACTGATTATGTTTTTTAAAAGTTTCCGCATTATTTTGGTCTCTTCTATGGATCTAATGTCATTAAAGAGCCCATATTATGGGTTTTTGAAAATTCCCTTCCATGTAGTTTGTAACACAGCTCTAAGTGAAGTGAAGTATCCAGCTAAGGCTTAAATCTGTTAGTGTACAGTGTTTAAAACTGTTGATTCATCTATAAAAGAGTCGACTCATAGTGCCTCAAACGAGTCGCCTTGATACCGAGTCATTAGGTGTTTCGCCATGACGTACGAATGGAACCAAGTTATTCACGTGCACGTGCAAACTGCAAACCCGGGAGATTTCAAACCTGCGGCCCCGCCCTCTGACATAGAAACCCAGACACACACACACATACACCCACAAACACACACTCAAACATGCCGGTCGATTGAAGTCACACTGCAGATGGATATATTGAGTGTCTACCCAAAGATGAAACCTCAGCATTATAGCCAAGCAGTTGGAAACTACTGGAAACTACATGCTACAAAGAATACTTCATCGGCGTTTGTTAAAGGAAGGATCAGTAAAGAGTAACTTACTGATGGACGTAAGGATGGGTTTCTTCCTCCATTTCTCAAGTGTAAGTACGTGCGATTAAAGTTGCCTCGTTGACTCTAGCTTGCAAATGTATTTAGTTGTGATTTGTTATTTGTAACCGCGTGTACTGTATCAGGTTAACTCGCTTTATTCTCATATCGGGTGCAAAGCCACGTTTAAAACGTGACGCGTGCTGCTTTGTTTACGGAGCTCCATGGAGGAGGATTAGTGTGTGTGTCTGTGTGTGCATGTGTGTGTGCGTGCGTGTGCGCCTTGTCGTCCGGAGCAGGGTTAAGTGCGTGTGTGTGTGTGTGCAATATGTGTGTGTGTGTGTCTGTGAAAAGAGCAGAGTGAGAAGCTAGGAGATCTCCTCAACTGTTTTTGGAGTTTTTGCTCAATAAAATAGTTAGTCATCTGTTTTTTCAAATCCATAGTCTGTATTTACATTGACCCACTGGCAGCTAAAATCCACGCCTACACTATCGAGCGTGTATGAACTGTGATTACTTTTATATTGCTGATTAGCTGTTGGACATTTCACTCTCTCACTGAAGGCAGTCGACCAATCGCAACAGACTGTCATTGGTCCAATCAGCGCAGATTAGCTTCGTGCTAAGGAGGGGTTTGGGAACAAATGAATCACTGAACGATTCATATGGGAGTCTCTGGGATAATTAGGTAAAAATAAATGCAGATTATAAGACCATGAAAGTGTTTTTTGACCTTGCATGCATATTAGACTGTTGTTGGAGACCCTTACAACCAAGATATGACCCTATTTCATGTATAATATGGGCTCTTTAACCACAAATATTCTCATACATTTAATATCATTTAATTTATCAAAGATTCCAAAACTATTCATTCTTTCTTAACCTCTCTTTTCTGAGAGCCTGCTCTACTCTGATTGGTCAGATGGCCCAGTCTGTTGTGAGTGGTTTACATCTTACAGCATATATCGAAACAACAATACACTCATTTTCAGGAATTCAATTATTTTTATTGATCTATTTATTCTTTAAAAGTTTGTAGACCTTTTGTATTCACAAATAGCTAGATTTACTGTAAAAAAAAAACAAAATCCACATAATTCCATCATGTTTTCCCAACACAAATCGATTAGGTTAACTTAAATCGTTTTTAAAAATTCAAGTGGATTAAACATAAAACAATCAGGTTGTCCCAAATTCTTTTTTTTTTAATAAAATAAAGCGGAATGAACCGCCAATTATTTCAGCATGTTTTACGCAGCGGAAACACCAATACACATTCATTCTCTCACACACACACACTCTTACACTACGACCAGTTTAGTTTGCTCAATTCACCTATAGCGCATGTCTTTGGACTGTGGGGGAAACCAGAGCACCTGGAGGAAACCCGGGGACAACAAGTAAACTCCACACAGAAATGGCAACTGGCCCAGTCTGGACTCGAATCAGTGACCTTCTTGCTGTAAGGCGATAGTGCTAACCACTGAGTCACCGTGCCACCCCATAGTTATCATTACAACTAAATAAAACGTATGAAACAAACAAACAAACAAAAGAAAATCACAAACCAACAGTCCCTGCTAACTTCCTTACGAGGTCTTTCTGATCTAATGCCAAAGATTTAATTTCCGAAATCTATTTGTATTCCCTGCAACCTGTCCCGAAACAACCATTAATGTGATTTGTGCACTTTATTACGGGAACGCCTTGGTTAGAAAGCCTCTGCCAAGAACATAAAATGCAAATTCGAATCAAATAGCTTTAACCAACAAAAGCAGCCAAAAGGCATCATGCTACACAGAAATGCATTTCTTATGCAGTTCTGGGCTTTGGCGGGTCAAAAGAGCAGCTCCAGTAGAACGAGCAGTCCAGATCCTCTGCGTTCAGTTCTGGGCAAAATTCCAGCATTCATACCTATTGTTGCTAGGAGACATTCCCGCTAATGTTTATGGCTCTCCTCAATCAAATGGGAAGCTGGCAAAATGCGTTCGGCACAGCACAGGTATCATCACCGTAACCTTTTGTGTTCTCAAATCTCACGACTATGAAAAAGGCATCCGGGGCGGGAGAAGAAAGGTTAATTTAATGCCGAACGAAGGAGAGATGCATGAAAAAAAATGTCCTGCGGCGAAGGCTTATTCCCACCACACCTTTGCAGCACTCGTGTTTATTGGTTTTGTTAAGCTGGGACTGATTTATAACATTTGAGAAGCCATTAAATCTTTCTGCCTTTTTAGATTTGGATTGTGGTGTGGAGAAGCCAATTCAATTCACTTGCCAAATATCAAGGACTTCTTTCCCTGAGAGGCAGCTCTTCAGTCACCGTCACAAAGCCAGAGAGCTTCATTTGTTCATGATGCTATGCAGTCTTTATTCTGCTTGTCACTCTGAGACTCTTTAGTCACATTTGTTACAATATTATTAGCAAACAAAACGATCTGATTCAACAGTCCCACATTTATATGATAAATCAATGGATTCACACCAAGCATGATGCAAAAGGTTTTCAGCGATGCATCTTTTGTTTGTCAACGACAGCGAAAGTTATTGATCTGGATGTACTGAATTTTATTATACGAATGAGGTTATATGATGTTAGAGTTACCCAAATCGATTACATTATACATACAGTGCATAATGTTGCAAAGAAAACAAAAAACAGATATCATTCCCTTATCATTCTTCTTATCGTTCTTCTTATTGGTATTGAGGTTTAAGTCAGATAGTAAGTTCGTGTTTAACAAAGCATACAGAAAATACTTTTTTTCTGCTAATTTATTCACCCATTCAGATTGAAGTTCCTTTGTGTGTGTGTGTGTGTGTGTGTGTATGTGTGCGTGTGTGTGTGTGTGTGTGTGTGTGTGTGTGTGTGTGTGTGTGAGTGTGTGTGTGTGTGTGTGTGTATATATATATATGAGCAATATCACACGAGTACCAGTGCGATATGGCTATACCTGTATATGTATACAGTAGGGTTGTAACAATATACCGGTATGACGGTCTACCACGATTTGAACGTGCACGATTATCATACCATGAACAATTGCATATCAACGGTTTTAACCCTTAAAGACCGAGACAGCCGCCCGCGGCTAAAAATAAATATTGCTCTTAAATGTTTAATAACTTTTGATCCGCTGATCAGATTCATACAATTCAAAGATTGGCATAAAGAAGAGAATCTCGGCTTTCCAGTGCATAACATTCGCGGACTTTCAGAGGCTCCGGAATCAGTGCGATTACGTCATCAAAATTTGACAACGCTGATTTGACAAAGAAACGCTCGTCACTGTGTCTCCGGACAAACCAGACATGATACATTGATGCATTGTCCCTCCTCCATGCCCAGATTGGTTCAAACTCGCTATATCACAACCAATAAGCATAGGTTTCGCTTTTGTTTGTGGACCATCAATGAGTTTTTTGAACAACACGGAATGAGAGATAGGCATACATTTATGCGCGGCTAAATAAAACGCAAAAAAAAGTTTTGCATGAAATAATTCTCATACTAAGTACTTTTGCATGCACAGCAGCACAGAAACATGACAAAACAGTGACACAGCAAAGACGAACTGCTGCTCTTGCTGTTTTCAAAAGACGCAAATGAAGGTGCAGCTGTTTGTCTGCATTGCAGACAACCATATCCAAATCCATATCCACAGACAACCATATCCATGCTGACACATAAACCCTAAGGATGTTCCATATTGAATCTAGTTTTGTTATGCAACTATTTATAGTATAGTAAATATTTATATCTATTTTTTACTGAGGATTTGCACCATGTTTATTTGGACTTTGACACATTATTTATTATTTTCTTATTTTTTTATTTGTTCATTGTACAAGTGGACACATTCTCTCACCTCAGCGGTCAAGATTAAGTCCTGAAAATCTCAACATGCTTACATTTCTTCATCACAACCTAGACTGAAAAAAACAACGCTTTAAATACATGTTTACAGCCATAAACTTGGTATTGCACTTTTGGTCTCCCATTTATCCTGCTTATAAGGAAGGACAGTTTAAGTTTATTTTTGTCTAATCTTAAAAGACCCTGCTTGTTTATTCCTTCTAATTTAATTTATTAAAATGGTAAATTTTTCAGTTTATTTTTATAAAAGACTTCTATAGTTCTATTAAAATGGTTCTTTCAAAAGTTTATTGAAATAAAACCTTTGTTCAGTCAGAAAACGTGTTTTATTCTTTTCAGGGTCTTTGCTATGAGAATTACTATTTAACACCGTATACCGCGAAACCGTCAAACCGTGGTATTGTTTTAGACGATTATCATACCGTAAAAAATTCATACAACCCTATTCTATTCCTATACTAAATTCGTTACAACCCTAGTATACAGCCATATCGCACTGCTACTCGTGTGATATTGCATTTATACAACAGTTTGACGGCATTATTGTATATGTAAAAACAATGAGTCTCAAAAACCCAGAAGTTTACATACTGTACATTCTAAAAAAAGGAACATAACCATTTTTTTTACATATCTGATGATAAATCAGACTAAACATTTACTATTTTAGGTCTGTTAGGATTACCAAAATGATTTACATTTGCTAAATGCCAGAATAATGAGAATGATACTTTTTTTTTGAGAATGTTTTATTTATTTCTAGACAGTCAAACATTTACATACATTTCCTTGGTATTTTTATAGCTTTGCTTTTAAACTGTATAACTTTGGTCAAATGTTTTGACAATGCTTATGCAAATAAATCCCAAATTGTGGCATGTTGCTAAAACATTTGCATCTTGTGCTTTATTAATGACGTTACCACCAACTAATCAGTACCTTAAATATCTTCTATGTGAAGCTGCTTTGACACAATCTACACTGTAAAAGCGATGTACAAATAAAAATAAATAATCAATGTCGACTTGACTGATAAAATAAAATTCAACTTCCAAAAATCTAAAGTCGTTCAAGCCCTAACTGAAACTGTGATTACTAATCAAAAAATTAAGCATAGGAAATTTACTAAATGTCTTCATCTTTACTTAATTTTCTTAATGATTGTTGACACAAAAGAAAATTAGACCCATAAAATGTATTGTTGGCTATTCCTACAAATATAGCTATGCAACTTTTGACTGGTTTTGTAATCACATGCATAACATATACAGGCAAAGCAAAGTGCATCCCTAGTGATCCTGACTGTGTTATGAAATGAAACAATTAGTCTGTGCAAGAAAGTGACCATTATTTACAGCACTGCCTTCGATCCATAGCATCGGCAGACAGTCCTAAGCTTGCATACTTCATTACGCAACAAATAGCTTGACTGCCGTAAAAACATTTCCCAAGGGTAAGCTGTGGATTGAAAGTAATAACGTTGTAGATAAAAACCAATCACTTCATAATATATCAATGTATTTCCAGGACCCACTAGTATTAATTTAGTTTTACCTGCGTATGTCCCAAAACCACAATTTCAGCTTAAATATTTGTTACTGTTCTACTGAAGGAAAAAAAAAACATATATCTTGGATGGACTGACGGTGAGTAAATTAACAGCAGATTTTCATTTTTGGGAGAGAACTGGCTTTTTAATTACTGAGTTTAAATTCATGCTGTACAAAAACATTCAATTATACACTGTGGAGTTATGGCTTGAATGCTTCGATGAGACAGAATGTAAATATTTGGATTCGTTATGCAAAACAGCTTCCTAAACCATCTGTTAGTTTTGGGAAAAATGCAAGGTCACATCGCAAAGGCATTGCACCGCAATTTAGAACCATATTCTGCCAACGTGATTGTTTTGTCTGGCAAATGAAAGGCTTTTCTATCCCTATACTCTAAAAATCTGGTTACTTCTAATTAATAAAAAAGTAGTAAGAGCTCTTTTACACATTAATGGATAAACTCGAATTTTATACGCGACCTAAAACAATTCAAATCTGCATTTGGCAAATCACCTGCATTCAGGAGAGTAATTAAATTCAAGCCTTTCTCCTGCATACAGCTGATTACGTTGAAGGAAAACAACAATTAAACCTTTGTCTTTGTGTTGTTCCAAGAGGACAAAAATGACAGCAGACATTCATACCAGTTTGAAAACAAAGCAATTATAGAAATGCGTAGCACCAGGTGGAGAATATTTCAAGAGAGTTTAGAAATAAACCCAGTTCATGACCTCCAGAACAACAGGTGCCTGACAGTCTCTGGGCAATCTGTTATTTGCAAATGAGGACACAAGCAATCTGAGAGGGAGTTATTTCCTTCCTTTTTTTTCAATTTAACCATTCTATTTTTACTACTTGGGTAACATTTGAGTTAATCAACTGTGGGTTTATTTGGGTAAACATACATTTGTGTGTGAGAATAATTTGTTTCCTAAGATAGTACAAGGTGCAGCACAAAAAGCATAAACAAAAAGGGAGGAAAAAGACAGATGAACAACATGATCCAAAGCTAGTTTGATTTCTCAAATTATCAACATAGAAGTAAATTGAACATATATATTGCATCTCATTCAGCAGTATATTGGACATGTGAGAGATCTGCAGAATGGATGGCAACATTAACAGCCTGAGGTATCAAGACATTTGTGCTGGTCATTACATTACAAACCACAGGAGAGGGTCAATTCTTCAGCGGGATTAGAGTTCTTCTCATGCTTCAGTCTCCACATCAAAGTTACTGAAGGCGAAGAAGGTCAAGGTGCTCAAGGATTGGCCAGACCAGTCACCAGATATGAAAACTTTTGAGCATGTTTGGGGTAAGATGAAGGAGGACGCATTGAAGATGAATCAAAAGAATCTTGATGAACTCTGGGAGTCCTGCAAAATTTGCTTTCTTTGCCATTCCAGATTACTTAATTAATAAGTTATTTGAGTCATTGCAGAGATGTATGAATGCAGTCCTCCAAGCTCATAGGACAATATTAACTCCACTGGACCATTACTTTATATTCTGCACTCTCAAAAAATAAAGCTACACAAGCTGTCACTGGGGTACCTTTTCAAAAGGTACACATTTGTACTTAAAGGGTTTATATTGGTACCTCAAAATTTTTTTTTTTAAATTTTAGTACCTAAAAATGTTAAGAGGAACACTTTTGTACTTTTTAATTATTAATATGTACCCTCGATTTATTAATATGGACCTTTAAGGTACAAATTTGTACTCTTTGAAAAGGTACCACCCCAGTGACAACTTGCGTATGCGTACCTTTATTTTTTAAAAGTGTATACTGTACATTATTCCTGTTAAGTGATAAGACTTTTGTCTAAGCAAAGTCAGACTTCACTATCCTAATTAAATCAGTAAAAATCAAGGCATGATCATATTTTATTTTGGTAAAATAAGCATAATCTAGAGGCCTTTGTCTTTCATATAAGCCACTTCTGATACCAAATGATCAACTAGTAGCCAAGCTATAGTTTGTTGTTCCTAAAACTTGGATAGGCGACAGGTCAGGTAGTGTGTATATTTACACAAACAGTTGAAGTCAGAATTATTAGCCCACCTTTGATTTTTTTTCTTTTTTAAAATTTTTCCCAAATGATGTTTAACAGAGCAAGGATATTTTCACAGTATGTCTAATAATATTTTTTTCTTCTGGAGAAAGTCTTATTTGTTTTATTTGGCTTGAAAAAAAGAAGTTTTACATTTTTTAAGAACTATTTTAGGGTCAAAATTATTAGCCCCATTAAGCTATTTTTTGATAATCTACAGAACAAACCATCTTTATACAATAATCTGCCTAAATACCCTAACCTGCCTAGTTAAACAAATTTACCTAGTTAGGCCTTTAAGTTTAAATTTAAATGTATCAGTTGTTAGAAATTAGTTATTTAAAGTATTATGTTTAATAATGTGTTGAAAAAAAGCTGCTCTCCGTTAAACAGAAATTGGGGAAAACATAAACAGGGGGCTAATAATTCTGACTTCAACTATATATATATATATATATATATATATATATATATATATATATATATATATATATATATATATAAATAAAATTTGCTAAATCCCACAAACATGTACTTTGACCTGACACCACAAAACAAAAAAAGATTGATTGCCAAACTCTTTAAACTCTTGTCAAATTCTATTTTTGACTTCAATAACATTGAAAACAAACTAATAATTGACTTCTTAAGCCACTTCCTTGTCCTTTCTGTCAAGTCATCTGCCACAGTACTATCATCAATTAAAGCACTTTTCCCTGAAAAAAAACAGCTATGCATCATTAACTGTGGATTTAATGTGAGTAGTTTGATTATTCAGCATATTGTTTAATTAACTAAATTGAATCATTTAGTCTTGGTTTGCTTTTAACACCAGAAATTCTATGTTTCGGCAGAAATATAAACATACAGTACTGCAAAGTAGAAAGCCCAGTATATTGAAATGAAATCACAATATGATTAATCAAATGCTGCAATTGTCATGTACATTTCTTTAGGGAAGCGCAGGTGTTTGATCAGAAGTAAGAGGAGCTACTATGTTTCAGCTGAAATTTTCACACGATGAACACAAATGCTAATTTTAAAACACTTCACAGGATCTTAACAAAGATAACAAAGAAACAGATAATGCAGTCAGCCATAATCCAGACAGACTCCAAGTCACGTTTTTGACTACTGCCACAAAATCTGCTGCAAACTGTAGTTTACTCCAGCCAAGAACTGCCCACTTATAAAATGACCAACTGTTTTTGAAAAGGGTGTTCAGGGGCAGACAAATCTGAAATCGATGCAGCCACAACAACAGACCGGCTTACGACAACGTGGCAAAACATTTAAATAATGATGCCTGCCTTTCTTCAAAAAGATCAGAAAGACAGTAACAAGCACATTAGGGCAAAATTTGAGTAATCTGCATTGTCAGATCTTGGTTCAAGGGCATATCAGAAGATACAGAAAGTCTAAAACAAAACTCTTGAATCAGTTCATGAAACAGCAGCAGCATGTAAACAACAACAACAAACTGCACGCCTGATTCCCTGAAGTCCCACTGCGGGCAACCGGTTGGAACGGGCGGATTTCACCAGCTGTATTCATCTCAGTGTACAATATGGTCCATAGGGAGGCTGAAGCTAAGAGGGCCACTTTGACGACTGCTATCAGTTTTTTCATCATCCATAATAGTCAAACTATATCACCAGATGTCCTTCCTATAAATGCATCTCTGAGCAATCACTATGAACACATCCCTAGAGTGTACGATATTCTTTTCTTTTCCTCAGTGTCAGAATGTTGGACCACAGGCATTTATACTCGCCAGACACAAAAACCACCAGAGAGAAAACTCTCATAAATGCTTTAACTATGGACGTTTTAGCTGCATTATAGCCTTAGGCAATAAAAAGAATGGTCTGCTTGGTAATTTAGCAGAGCTGGGTGCATTAGCTCCATTTGATTCGTTTTTCTACAGCCGCTCTTACAAAAGAAACAAACATTTCATTTACTGTATTTCACGTCATAATGTGAAATGGATGTCCTACTTTGGTAAGCCAAAATTGATAAAGAAAAACCTTATGATTTTCAAGTTAAGGTCTTTAAACACTGAAGTCTGGAATTTCCATATGTTTTGTTTTTTTTTGCATTCATGTGCGAAAAATTCATCACGTAAACAAACCTTGCACACTGAGTTTGATGCATATTAATCAATTCAGTAGGAAAAAAAAAGCAAAACATTTTGGAGTCAGTTTAAGCAGTGATACTTTGTCCTGCTCTCTTCTCCAAAGTAGAAAAAGAAAGAGAAATAGGCTACATTTTGTGCTCATCCAGCATAGAGAAGAAGGAGAGTTCAGCTCATTATCAAAGAGCTGGATTATCCTAAAGTGCAAAGTTTATTTCAGGAAGTCAGTGGAATTTTAATACATTGCTTGTGATACTTCACACATTTGCGCACGTAAACAAATCCTGAACATTGGTAGTAGGTTACTATAGACATTATTATACAAGGTGGCCGTGTTGACCTGTCCGAAAGCGGACGATGCTTTCTATTATTACGTCTATGAGCAGTATGTTAAGTGTATAGACACACACAAACACACACCAAACAGTAGCAGGGCAGAGGTGCATCAGCTGAATCCATGGTTCTCAACTGTTCGCCACATTGTCTTTATTTTATGCAGTGTGTTTGTCACAAAGTTATCTGTAGCTCAAATGACAGCATTCTGTATTTTCACTTGAACGGTGGCTCTGAACTGTCAAAACACCTCTCAAATCGATTTTTCTCATGCGAAAAGCATAAAAACTAAATTAAACCCGGTTTGAATTTTTTTTATGACGGATGAAAGTTTCGGAGACAGTGTGTCAATACAATTCACACAAAGTGAGGTCGAATATATATTTTTAATGTGCGAAATTTACAGATGAGCATTCAGATTCAGTGTGTAATAATCATTAAGGTTTTTGCACACTGACTGAAATACAATACGTGTAAGTTTTTTTCGTATTGACATGTAAATAATTTATCACGTAAACAAACCTTGCACTCTGAGTTTGATGCGTATTAATCAATCCATTACAAAAAAACGCAAAACATTTCGGAGTCAATCTAAGCAGTGATACGTTATCCTTTCTTCTCCAAAGTAGAAACAGAAAGAGGAATAGGCTACATATTGTGCTCATCCAGTACTACATAGAGAAGAAGGAGAGTTAAGCTCATTATCAAAGAGCTGCGCTGGATTATCCTGAAATGCAAAGTTTATTTCAGGAAATCAGTGGAATTTTGATACATTGCTTGTGATGCTTCACACATTCGCGTACATAAACAAATCCTGAACATTGGTAGTAGGCTACTATAGACATTAAAATTCATGGTGGCTGATGTGTTGAAGCAACAAACCGAAAGCGGACAATGTTTTCTATTATAATGTCTTTGCGCAGTATGTCAAGTGTATGGACACACACACACACACAAACCAAACAGTAGCAGGGCAGAGGTGCTTCAGTCACTGAATCCAGCATATAAGGGTCTTTATTTTATGCAAAAGTTGTTTTGAGGGGGAAGAGAAGGTTATGGATTTTACCAAACAAAATTTTACAAAATAATGAAGTGCACATAAACACTGTTTATAACAAGCCCGGAAACGGAACTGCTATTAGATTTCTTGTTCATGTTTCAGCCCCTCAATACACCATTTCAATGTAAATTCACACACTTATCTGAAAACCTATTTAAATAAAATATTTTTTAATGGAAGGTTTACATGTCGCATCAAAAAAAAGGGTGGAAATCATGTTTTCTCTTTCTTTGAAAAAAGGCCCAGAAAAAGTTTGTTCTTTAGTAGTTGTCATGGAATGGGAGATGAAGACTGGATGGTTCCTGTCAGTTGCCCTGAAATTCATTCTGTAAAGCTGGGATGTTTTCATCTTGTCTATTAAGCGTGCTTTTCACTGGCCTACATTTGAAATAAGTTTGCAACATCCAAAAGATACTGCATTCTACATTAGATCAAGTTTGCAATATTTATGTATAAGAAAAAACAAATAAAATGCATACTGTAAGTAGTTTGGCAAATGCTCAAGACATCCACGAAGAAGTCAACTATAAACCAAAAACTTCAAACCAAAACTTCAAAATAAACATCGATTTTATGGCATAAAAATACATTAGATGCTTTATAAGGCTTTTTCTCAAACAATCACCATTCATTTCCTTCTGAAGAGAGAGAACATTACTCAGCATTCAGCAAGTACTGTGCATTTAGTGCCTGCCTGGCTCAGTATTACACAAGAAATACAGAAAAACAGCAAGAATGTGTTTTCAATAGGGCTGCACAATACAGTATATAATTTCAGCATTGTCATCACAATGCACACATCCGCAATAGTAAATAATGTCAAGTGGAGATGACGACTGACCAGGCACAACAGTTTACAATAGGGGTGCCAAAACTCTGTCCTGGAGGGCCGGTATCCTGCATATTTTAGCTCCAACCCCAATTAAACACACCTGAAGCAGCTAATCAAGCTCTTTCTAGGTATACAAAAACTTGCAGGCAAGTCTGTTAAAGGAAGTTGAAGCTAAACTATGCAGGACACCGGCCCTCCAGGACTGAGTTTAGACACCCCTGGTTCACAATAAATATGTCGTGTCGATTAAATAATTGGGGGAAACTTGATCATTTGCACATTCTTTTTAAGAGTTGTACCATGTAAGCATTAAGGAAGTTAAATCATATATATGAAAGAAATAATCATGTCTGTATTTACAGTAGGGCTGGGCGATAAAATCGGTATCGTTATTTATTGACCGATTACCATTGTTAATAACAATTTTTAAAAAAATTTGTTGTAAAATTTCGTTATAAAGGCTATAGTTTTATTAAATGTAGCTGCTGAGTGCGCCTTGGAAGAAACTCTAATAAGCTTAGTGTGTAAGTTTGTCATTTCGAATGAAGACGCGCGACTTGCACGATGCACATATGGTTTCCTAATGCCCAACGCGATTCATGTAAGTAGAACTAACCAAACTGCTTCACACTTTGTATGGATAATGCACATTTCAGTGATAACGGTTAACTAATTACCTCAGACAAACACAGCGCATCCAAACACTGCAGTGCTTTTTATTTTTCTACACAAACTTGCATCAGAGCTGCAGCAATGGTTTGTCCGTTTGTCATCCTCTGAGAAAATGGTTGATGGTCGCCTAGTTACGAGAGAGGAAAAAGGAAAGCACACACTCGCACTTGTCACTTCAGTTTAGAATAACAACACATGAGAAATGAATGCTGTATAGCAGCATTGAGGAGATTGTGAATAAAATAGGATGTAAGGATGTCGCCAGAGTGGCTTTTTGGTTTCTTTTCTTGTGCATCCCAGCCACTAGCCCACCATCTGAAAGCGTTTACAGCATAGGGGGTAATATGGTCATTCAACTTCACAATTTGTAATGTTGCAGTATGTATTTGAATAATGATGGTTGGTTCCTTTACTTCAAAGCTTAGATTTGATTATCATAATTTGCACTGTTTACAGAATTTAAGGTTTACTGTATTATTATTTTTATTGACACCCTAAAATTTGCTTTGATTGTTAAGAGTTTGCATTTTTATGACACTTTGTAACATTTTTTTCATAAAGTTTAAGAATCTCTTACACTTCTGTTTATTTTATTATAAAGAGATCAGATATTTTGTTTAAATGTTTTTGTTTTTGACTATTAAATCAATAATAATTATTGATATTAAATGATATGGAACATGATATTGTGATAATTTTTGCAATTTCGTCCAGCCCCACACTGAAATGTTATTTCTCACAAAATTCGTCTACCTGAATTCTGTTAGACCACCCAGGAAAAACATAAAGCACTGTTCATTTAATCTGTATCTTTGTTCTATTGTTTGCTTGTAATTTGTTAATCATGCAGATGCACTCCTTCACAAAATCACTCTGACAATTATAAAATAATGAGTTATTTCAGAACAGAGCTGTTTTGAAATCCGACATTTCTTTTCATATCGCAATACATTCTGGAGAAAGACAAAATATCACAATGCCAGTTTTATTTTTTCTCCAGAATCTAATATTCCAGCGCTATAATGGTTTCCAAATCTTAAGAGCATCCAGCTGTGGGCATCTCAGTAGTGGTCAGAAAGAAGTCTCTCTCAGAATAGCAGCAAACATGTGGAAAAGAGGATTGAAAAAGGTCAGAGAAAAAGAGATGAAAAGAGAGGCCAGAAGAGAGCTCCGATCAGTTCACCACAGCAAACAAACTGTGAACTCCCTCCAAAAAACCATCCTAATTCAACAACATCCAAACAAGACGATGGCTACTTAACTCTGTAGCCTATGACATCAGCCCCTTCAAAAACCTTACTCATGACATCCTCATGTCTAGTTATGAACACTGAGTAAAGTATGAATAATAGACAGCAGGTGGTGATATCATCCACTACGTCTGATTCTTCGGGTTAATGACCAGCGCAATACATTAACCTACAAACGTCTATTTGGATTAGTGTACTCACGCTCACCAGTCGTCATGTGATCTATCACACACACACACACACGTGCCTGATTCACTATGCCAGCTGGTTGGCATGGTGAGACTGTCGCTGGCCGCTATCCATTACTGTAACTGAAAGAGTGATTCAGAAAGGTGTCATATAGTTAGTCTGCGAGGAGTAAAATTACTCAGTCCTGTGAATTTTCACAGAGCGCAATGTTGCTGCACAAACACCAGACCAGACTGAAATCATCTTCTTTTTTAAATGGGACTAGATTACAAAACATTACAAGAAATAAAGGGATAAAAACCACTCTCATGTTCTACCGGAAGCAGTAAGTCATCGTATTCTGCTTTAGTAGGTCAATGAGACTTGGCTTAGCTTCTTTAACTTAAAACTCCTAATTGGCTGTCAGGATCCGTGGTGTAGTGGAGAGATAAGCATAAATGATAGTGGCCCCAGGCTAATGACACAAGCCCTACCTTCATGAGCATCATCATCCCTCCGGTGTAATATAACAAGGCAGGGTTTCCACATATAGCCCTGCATCATTCCCACTAAGATTACTCACAGCCACATACATCTTAATGCACTATCACTGATCACTTGTCAGATGGACACTTGAGTTAAGTTTACAGGTTCACTTCTGGGAGACATGCCAGTATTTTTTTATGACTGTGCAAGTGACAGCTGCATAAAAACATGTTAACAAGCCAAATTAGATTAATACATAATTTAAAAATTATAAAAAAAAATATGCAATTTAAAAATAATAATCAACCCCCTAGTGAAACTCAACACAGCATTACTCCATTGAGTTTAATCACAAATTCACCTGTTTTTATGAGATAAAGCTTAGCAACTGAATCTTTTGAGTGTAAGCTGAAAGGTTGTAGGTTCGAGTCCACGAGTTCATCGCAGGTTAAGAACAAATCACTTAAAGCATAATCACTTACCAATTGCATGCCACATATAAACGCCAGCGTACATCTGCCACTGCAGCAGCCCATCTTGCTCTCCGTCGAGTCCGTGTTTCCACGTGGATCGCTGTAACTCCACAAAAACGATACCCAGGTAACGGGTTTAAACGGATCTTTCTTCACTCCGGAGGCGAGAGACGCGAATCAAATACGCCCTTCCGATAAAAGCATCCCAAGCGGTTCACCGTGTAGGAAGAAAGATGTGAAGGAAACTGCATGTGCTGTTTGGAAAAGTAGAATTGACGCGTACGCAAAGTCAAAGAGACGCGGACAACACTTCCTTAAGTTAGTGTAGAAATAACGCTATCTCCAAATCCAGCGCTGAAAAACATGTTAATGTGATCTTCCACGGGTCCGGGTGTGAAAAACAAAGCCAGCCAGTGTTGTTTACGCTCTCATTGCTCCTCCCTCGTGCGAAAGAAACCGAATTAACACATTTTAAAGCGCAAAAGCTTTGCTTTCTTTCTCTGGAAGCCGCTTCTCGTGCGTTTAGTTGTCCAGCAGGAAATCCACGGGAACGGTGATACGAGGACAATAATCCGAGCGCGCGTCCTGGAGCAGCCTTTCAGTGCAGCTGAGACGTGTCTTCACGGGTCCCTCAACTACTACTGGTCCCTTCCACTGTTAACTTGCTCAGTCCGGGTGTACAAGAGGACAAAGAAGCGGCGCATCCTGCACCATCTGACGCTCCAGATTGAATGAAGCGCACGCACGCGGCGCTGCACTCGGCAGGGATGCGACTCGGTTTGTTTCTCACGCAGCGGCTGGTGCTGATGCTGATGCTGTACAGACAGAGCGCAGATGAGGAGCTGGACGTCCCTCAATGCGCCGGATGAGTCTCTGCTCTTTCTCTCTCTCCCTCGCTCTCTCTCTCAGTGGGCGTGAGAGCAACACGATATGGAAATAATGACTGTGTGGCGCTGGGGGGTCAGTCGGCAAGATGCAGATATATAACGGGCTGTAATTGCTTCGGTCGCCCTTAGGAAATTCCAGGTCTGAATTTAAATAGATCCCTCGGGTTTCGAAGTCTACGATGAAAAGAAATCTTCTTGTTAGTACATAATTCGTTTCGTAATCTTCTTCCTTTTTTGTAGCTTAGACTCTTTTTTTTGACAAAACACTTCTTTTGTTTCCTTAAAAGGTTTAGCTGTTTATACCTGACAACGACTGGCTGCAGGGATATCTTTATTCTTAGATAGGCTAGCTAATCCAAATTGATCTATCTATCTTGGCCTATCTAGGCCAATCCATCTATGTAAATCTATCTATCTATCTATCTATCTATCTATCTATCTATCTATCTATCTATCTATCTATCTATCTATCTATCTATCTATCTATCTATCTATCTATCTTACAACAGTTTACTTGAATCGCGTCCTACAAAGAGTAAACACAAACGGCTGGCAGAAAAACAAACAAACAAACAAACAAACAAACGATCAGGCTAGTCTTCTTAATTTGAAAGTAGCGCTGAATGTAGATCCCTTAGCGGATTAATACATGAAAATATGGGACTGTCTAACCGCTAAAAGTCGCATTGACCAATCAGAATCGAGTATCAAGCGAAATCTCATAGTTCCCACAGTATGTCACAAAAACAAATTTATACACAGTGTCGTGAATTAATTAGGCTAAATTTAAATGCGTAACATATAGAATAATAATAATAATAATTACTAAGCCCTAACATATAAATGTGTAATTAGTTACTTGTAAAAATTGTAACAATTACAAAGGGGTTACACTGAATATTTTCAGTAAAAAACTAAGATACAGTGTGTCGAATAATATGAATTTGTTGTTCTGCCTGTGTTAGATGGACATGATGACTTTTAAATGTGTGACAAACCCAGGATACCAGTTTGAATGAGGCAGATCCTGATTGGATACCTGCTTGCTCACCAAATTATTTAATGTATAAAAATAAGAGTGTTGTGCTAGAAGTGTTGTTTAGTGTGTCTGGAGGAAGGTGTGGCTACTTGGACATTCTCGTGTCAAGACCATCTCTTTCATTCTGTAATCTGGTTTCGTTTTGCATAATTTATAGTTAAGTTAGTTGTGATTATATCTTTCTTCTTCTTGATTCAATCCCTAGACATTTGTTTGATTTGTTGTTGTATTAGTTTTTTTGTATAATAAATAAGTTATTTTGTTGTCTGAGCTTTTTATGTTCAAACAAGGGGACCGTAACAAATGCCATTTAGTAAAGCGATGCCATTCTGATGTTTTTGATTGGTTCTGATGTTGTATTTTTTTAACATTAGGTACCAGATCGACAACATGCAGAATACATTTAAAATGCAAACATTTACTGTATAGAATTCACTTTTGGTTAATTTTTAGTGGCTGTGAAGTAATTCCAAATTAAAATAAATAAAAAAGTACCTACTCAAGCAAGTACTATGCTTACTGTAAGTCTGACACTACATGCCACTGATTTCATTGTATCAGATGCCAAAAGCAAACAACAAACCATAATAAACATCATAATCCTAAACTTTATTCTCCATATCGAAATCTCAAATTTAGACAGAGATTCATCTTTCATAAATCAATAAAAAATTGGTGTCCTGGACTGTACACTGTATCTACACCACAAGTTTTTAAAGATTCGCTCAAATATGTGATGTGAATAAATATCAGCCCTAAACCTCTGAGATACTGTAGTATTCTCATTTCAGACGAGTAGAGGATTTGACCTAGAAACAGTAGACCTATTCTTTATGTCACGATTTAACAAGAGGACAAGAATAAAAGTGTACTTGTGTGCACAGTATAGCCTGTTTTCATACTTAGAATTAATCTTAGTGCAATGCAAGTTAACAAACACGAACCCACACCGACAAAGAATACACATACAATCAGTCTCTCTATCAATGTTTAGGACATGCTTTAATTTTCCCAGCAATCTTGAGTGGCAGTAGCATGTATTTACTTTCCGATTTCCTGAGGTAATGACTTTGGGGACCAAATTGCAAACCCCTTCTTCCTGTCATTCTCGTCCTCTGGACAGATTCAATCTCAGGATTTGTTACAATTTTAAGTGATGGAATTAGCGATACTGCGTTATGTTTGTCCCACATGACTTATCTGAGTCTTCCAGCCATCATATCTCGTCCAAGCTTTTGCCATGTTTCAGCAATGCACAAACAAGTAAAGGTTTGTAGACAAATATGGTGGTTTTATGGTTGCAAGAACTTACAAAATACCAAGTAACAAGAGTAAGAAAAACTGTAATAAAATTCCAAAAAAGAAATCTGGTGGAAACGAAAGCCAATAATCTCATTTTACGACAAACAATTATTTTTATTAACAAGTTTTTACTAGTTCTACATTTTTCAATAATTACCAAACAACACAAGAACAATAAAAAAACTAAATGAGCATACTAATACAAAGAAAATAATGGTAATAATAAAATAAAAAAATAATTATTAGTAAAAAAAAATTAGAGCTGGAGGTGCGGATCCATATGCAGGATTATTAGCGAGGTCAGGTAAGCAATGGTCAACACAGACACAAACAGATGTATACAGGGAATCCAGAGTTGTAGTCAGATACACAGGCAGATGATTAGTAGGCAGGCAGCAGACAGAGATAAACAGACAAACAAGGCTAGGGTCAAAGCACGGCAAAACAAGACAAAGGAAATGCGTTGTAATGTCACAAAATGTAAACAAGACTCAGCAATGAAGTGTGTGTGCACTCAGTTTAAAGTCCATGTAATCAGTTCGTAATGATCCTCCGGCTGTGAGAATGTAATCAGTCAGAATTAGGAACCAGTTGTGTGTGTGTGTGTGTGTGTGTGTGTGTGTGTGTGTGTGTGTGTGTGTGTGTGTGTGTGTGTGGTGCATGACTGGGTTTTGTAGTCCATGAAATGGCGGATTTGTTGTCCGTTAGCGAGCAGTGTATTTACCAGTGATCTGCTAAGGTTGGATCGCTGGTGACCGTGACATAAACGATTTCGAAGAAAATACAAAAAGGAAGTCAATACCAGCACTACACTGCTGGTCAGAATCAGCATTATATTTGACCAGGTGATCAAGAAATGGTTGCCATATATTGTATAACTTATCAAGGTTACCAATAACTACATACCGGACTCTTATCATATGTAATGTTTGATCAAGATAAGTTAACCATGTCTTAAATTGAGGAAGAGAATACGATACTTGTAACCAGAATCCTGCTTTTTGGCATTCTTGCGTGTAATTTATTTATTTTTTTGTTCTCTTAAAGATGACCTACTGTATATCCCCCTTTTTACAGAATTTTTAGATCTAAAGTAAGTCTCCGATGTCTCCATGTGTTTATGTGAAGTTTCAGCTTAAAATTTCCCACAAATATTTATTTTTCCTAACTTATTGAAACTGTCCCGTTTATGCTTCGATCCAAATTGTGCCAAATTGTGAGTGACACTTTAAAGAGTTAATATGCAGTTATTTTTACCTAATTATCCCAGCGACTCCAATATGATTCGTTTAGTTGTTCATTTGTTCCCAAACCCCTCCTTAGCGCAAAGCTAATTTGTGCTGATTGGACCCATGATAGTTTGTTGTGATTGGTCAACAGCGTTCAGCAGAAGACAGCATGAAATGCCCACCACAGCTTATCAACAATATTGAAGTAATCAGAATGCATGTGTGAGCATACCTGCCAAAAACCCCTGTTTTTCCTGGCAGACTCCCGTATTTCAGACCCATCTCCCGCATTTCAGACCCATCTCCCGCCACCCTCCCATTTAGTTATTTATCCCGGAAAACTCTTGTAATTTCAATCACCAGGGGCCTCATGTATCAACGCTGCGTACGCACAAAAACTTTGTGTACGCCAGGTTTCACGCTCAGAATCGCTCACGTTTGGATTTACTAACAATGAACTGAACGTGAGAATGTGCGCACCTTCACGGCAGCTTTCTGGCAGGCGTACGCACATTTTTTTATTGTTTTCCCAATGTAATCTGAGCGATCTACCGCACGCACATTGCTATAAAGACACAATCTGAAGATGAATTTGCATGCGTGAATCAGAAACATTTCCATTCAATAAATGTGCAAATAAAATATGATGCTTATTGATATGAACTTATTGATGATTCCTACTTGTCTTTCTCGTGATAAATAGTTGGCAAAATCTGATATGTAGCGGGGGTAAAACCAAGAAAGAGTTCATCAGACGCTGGATTCGAGCCGAGTTCATGCTCGAACGTATCAATTCATGATCACATAAGTCTTACGAGCGCGCCACTGAGACTGTTTAGCGTACTTCAACAGTTTACAGATATAAACCACACTATTTCTTTTTTTTTTTTAATGCACTCAGTGCGATATGTTCAGACCCGACTGTGTTGACCGCATCAGCTAAACTCTCCCACTCTATTTTTTTCTTTTGTTGTTAATTCCGGAGAACAAACTTGCAAATAACACCGCTTTTCTCCGGTCTACCTCCGAAAGCAGCACCTCCAATTCACATTCTGTTCAAAGTTTCTCTTTTTGCTTGATTTTGCCGTTGCTTTTTCGTTGGGTTTTGCCATTAGCATAGTCATTAGCATATTCATACGGGGGAGGAGGCAGGGAGGGGTTTTGTGCTCGTGCATGTTGCGCTCAGTTTCACGTTCATTCAGATGTACAAAAGAATATGCGTGAGATTCGGCGTACGCAGTGTTTCATACATCTGAAATTTTTTCTGCGTACGCACATTTACAGCTTCGTGCGTACGCAATGTTTTAGTAAGATTTCCACGCAAGTCTTCGTACATGAGGCCCCTGGTCCTCAGCATTTTGGTACGGTCAGTGAAACCCCCATTTCCCCAACATTAGTATAAAATCCAATCGTAATGGCTGCCCGAAACACGCTTTATAGTAGTTAGCAACACCACAGTACACAGTACCCGGTTCTCAACAGTGTTATTCAGACACCTCAACCCCCCGAACCTAACCCCCTTCTAACGAACCGAACCCCGCGTTGTAAACGGATAGATTACAGAAGCACTCGTCAGAAAAATGAGGGCTATAATGCTAAGATAATTTTGCAAAAATAAACCTCTACCACTGACTCGTCACAGTTCCATCTTTGGGTAAAGAACTTGCCGCTCACACTTCCAAAAATATCCAGCTGAGAACAGCGTCTTCACGAGATGATTTAACCGGGATCTGCTACAGTGCTTGTCTTCCTCTTTTTCTTTGCTACCGTGTTTGTGGGCAGGGCCAGGGGTTAATATTTTCCCAGGTTTGCGTGCACAAGTTTTCTATCGACATCACGCCGAAACGGCTAAAGGCTCGTTATCAAGACGATTCATTTAAAGCACTATGAGTCGACTCTTTTATAAATGAATCAATAGTTTTTTTTTTTAACAATGTGCGCTTTCAGATTTAGGCCCTTGGCAGATATTTCACTTCAATTATGGAAGGTGGAAGGAACATGGAAGGTCATTTTTAAAAACCTGTAATATAGGGGCTCTTTAAATTCATATGGGATTGTGCTCCCAGCCCTCTTTTCAATAAAAGGTGGAGCAACAAATGCCTATGCATCACCATTGCAACAGATTCGAAACAGGACTACCGTTATCTTTGTGGAAAACTGAAAATGTTAAAAGAAGTGGCTCAGAGGATGGCATGTGGCCTCTTACACTGAGCTCAGTCTGCACGATTTACAAAGTAGTCAAGTCATAAATGTTTTCACACTGAATGACTATCTGGGGTTGCATTTCATCGCTGCTGTGTTTACACTAAAAGATGGATAAGTGACATGGGGTTTCACACTGCATGACTTTACTTTAGGAGGAATCTTAGTCTACTTTGTTTCGGTCCGCAAACTATCTTTCGCATACAAACACACATGAAAAGTGACATGTAAGCAGTGCAAGGTCACATAGTATATAGTTTGCTATTAACTAGCCTTCTTAGAGGAAGAAGCCTTTAATGGGGTAGAAAATGCATTTATTTTGCTCAGCTGGATTTTAAAGGGAATAATTTCACCTCCACCTTTTTCCTTTTTGACTTGGTTGTGATATTGCTCAGATGACAAGCCAAACAGCTGCTTCTGCCAAAATGTCCACTAGTTTCTCCTCCATTTCTTGGGTCCGAATAGACCAAAAGGAGCCCTTTTAACTCCTTTCACAACCTTCCGCTGACATTCAGACACCCATACCCAGTGGATGCTGCTCTCTCATTGGCTGTAGGTGATCGCCAATGTTATTTTCAATGAGAAGACATTTCACACGGCATGATTTTGAATCGCAGATAGGTCCAGATTTTTAGCATGCCAAATATCTCACAGGTGTCAGTGACTAATTGGCGATTCTCTTAAATCGCGTCTTTGATAGTTCACACTGAGTGATTCCTCACGTGAACAAGCTCAGATTTGCCTCTGATTTCAGGCATTTGTCTGTGATTTCTCAAAACCTGTTGCCGTTTTGTCACCTGCATCAATCGATGACATCTTTAGGTATGGTGTGAAGAAATCATCACTAATGGACGTGGCTTTCTTCTTCTGATCACATGTATAAAGGGAAAACATCACTCGAAGTGTTTCTGCATACTGTTTTAATGAAGTGTGATTATAAAAATATAGAAATAATACAATTGTAACCATTAGAAGCTGGCTATATTTACACACTGTTACAACACAACTATGTATAAAATGATTTTTTGCATAATAGGTCCCCTTTAAGTGTCATTAAAGCTCTTTCAGACACCGCTGTCTTCGATTCAGATCTGTGATTTGACTTAACTTCATTCACGTCGCAAAATGTTTAATTATCCGCCTGAAAGTGTCACGCAGCTCTTATCTGATAGCTTTTTTAAATTTGAATCTAAATTGGGAAAACTGGGGCGAACTATTAAAGAATACGGAATTAAGGAGGACTGCACATCTGTAGCAGCTGTACGGGGAGATATCGATCCTTTAAAAATTCATGAGCTACCGCAGAGCCCCTGACTTCTATCCCTTTAAATTGGACACCAGACGGATGCACTTTCCTGCTTTGTGCTTTAGTGAGGTCCAACTTTGGATTCTCCTGAATGTTTTATTTGATCTGCTCTTATTCCATCAGCATGCCATTATAAGATTTTCACCCCACTTTAATGGCGGAAAAAAATCAGGACATTATTCTTTCAGTGGTACCTTTGCACTTCAGATGAAAAAAAAACTCTTGTTGGAAGGCTTTAGCAGTGTGTTATGGTTGTATAGGATCATTTAAATCACACCAAGATTATTTAATACATTTACAGAACTGATACCACAGTCATTTGAATGCATTTATAGGCTGACTTCACAACAAACCACCATATGCTTGTTGTGTTATGCTAATATATTGTGTTGGTTTCCACTACATCCCATATGTAAATCTCAAGCAACTGTGTAGCAGTGTTAATTGTAATAATATTATTTGTTCGCTGAGATGGAATACTGAAATTTTGATGGCATGTGAGCAGATGGTTGCCAGATATTTGGTTGTTTTTTAGTTAAAGTGGGTTCAGAATTAAATACACTTATTTTAGAAGCTCCCCATTTAAAAGTCAGCATTAAATAAAATTACCAAAAGTGATTTTATATACATAAAAATGCACAATAAAGCCTATTTTGATGTTTCAAACAACTTTTGAAAAAAAACAAAATGCCAAATGTTTCATGTTGTGCAATTTACTATAACCTATATATTTGTATATATATATATATATATATATATATATATATATATATATATATATATATATATATATATATATATATATATATATATATATAAATCATAATAATTTAGTTGAATTTAATTTTGTTTGTTTTATATTTCCATATACATTTATGTAAAAATTAAACAACATCCTGTAATTTTAAAATATATAATTGATCACACTTTTTTTTATTAAAACCTAACAAATGGGTAAATCCTAGTGACTTGATGGCTGATAGCAAAGTGTAAATATTTAAATGACAATAATTATAATAAATGTTTTTAAAGATTTTGCTACATATTAATTATTACTACGTTAAACACAGAAATAAAATAAATATTTTTTTATTTAATTTTGCTGTGTCAACAAATACCTATTCTACACCCTTTTACATTACCTCAAGTAACTCTAATTCCCACACAACTACTAATATGCATGACTGCAGTGAGGTACAGTATATTAGAGGTAATTAGTTCACAAAGCCAGCATTAACAAACAGTAGCAGCCTTGCTTTACGCTACCTGTCGGTGTGTCTTAATAAGTGTAACACCGAGAGCTGATTACATAAGCTCCAATAATGAGGTGTTCAATAACAGCCTGCAGAAGGTTTGTTCAATTAATTTTTTAATAAGCCTGTGATTGGCCCCTCTGGGTGTTTCACTGCCCCCTTGTGGATGTAGGATTGCATTCCAGCATGCTTTTTTTACAGCTACGCATTAAAAGCTGCCATTTATTACATGCCAGAGCTGTCAAATGGCCATTAACGTGTGTTGATTATGTAATTTTTAAATAATAATAACTTCTTTATAGCTTAATGTTCCCCACCTGGACCAAAACTGCATATGCTCCTTAATGAAATCAGCACATACAGTTGAAGTCAGAATTATTGGTCCACCCGAATTATTAGCCCCCCTGTATATTTTTCTCCCAATTTCTGTTTAACGGAAAACATATTTTTAGACACAATAGTTTTAAGAACTCATTTCTAGTAACAAATTCATTTTATCTTTGCCATAATGACAGTATGTAATATTTTAGACATTTTTCAAGACACTAGTATTCAGCTTAAAGTGCAATTTAAAGGCTTAACTAAGTGAATTAGGCAATTAGTTAATTAAGTTAAGGTAATTAGGCAGGTCATTGTATAACGATGGTTTGTTCTGTAGAAAATTGAAAAATATATATATTGCTTGAAAGGCTAATAATATTGACCTTAAAACGAGATTAGCTGAGTATAAAAATTCGATACGTACTTGTAATCAAAAATATCCAATAGCTTTATATAATACAAATCAAGGTCACGGCAATCCCAGTTCATTAAAAATGTTTGGTATAGAGCATATTTTTAATTCTACAAGGGAACAAGACAGGAGAAATAGATTAAAACAAAGAGACACCTTTTGAATCTATACATTAAAAGCGACTAGACTTCCAGGCTTAAATGACGAATTCGATTTTTATCCTTTTTTGTAAAAATGTTCTCTCTTTTATATATATTCTACAGACTTTCATTATATATTGTTGAATATGTATTCATGTATGCGCAAATATGCATATATATATATATATATATATATATATATATATATATATATATATATATATATATATATATATTTATGTGTGTGTGTGTGTGTGTGTGTGTGTGTGTGTGTGTGTGTGTGTGTGTGTGTGTGTGTGTGTGTGTGTGTGTGTGTTTGTGTGTGTATAAATTTATATATGTGAATTACCTTTGAATTTTTTTTTCTTTTTTTAAAAACTTCCCAAATGATGTTTAACAGAGCATTAAATCTTACACAGTAAGTTTAATATATATATATATTTTTTAACTTCTGGAGAAGGTCTTATTTGTTTTATTTCAACTGCTTTCACAGTTTTAAATTTTTAAAACACCATTTAAGCTCAAAATTATTTGCCCTTTTAAGCTATATTGGAGCTTGGAGATGTGAGTTTCCAACACAATCTCACAGCAATTGGTAACTTTTTAATAAGTGGCTAATTCGTACGATCTAATTCGTACAATTTAGTACAATTTGCTCATCCCCCAATGACGGTTGGGGTTAGGGGTGAGGTTAGGTGCTACGCCTCCTTTTTAAAAATCTTACAACTGAACTCGTACAAATTCGCCACTAAACTGGCAAAACATAAAATACTTACGTTTTCTCGTGAGATCAAGCTGGAGTTTCTGCAGATTTTGGCCCAATCCCAATTTGTTTTGCGCGTTCCTGTGAAGGGGTAGGGGTGTCCGAATTTTCTTTAGCTTGAAGGCGTAGGGCTAAGGGGAAGAGGTAGATAGCCCTTCGAACTGAGATTTTTGAGGACCACACTCGAAACCAAGGGGTAATAAAATTTACCAGAATGCACCAGCCACAACGGCATCATGACTGCACCTAAAAGTAAGGAGATCCACAAAATTTATTATATATATTTTTTGGCATTATTACGATTTTTTACAACAAACAAGTATGTGTTAATACATTTATAACCGTGTACATGTTTTACTTTCATGCTTAAAAAAAAAACGCCAAAAATAAAAACTGCTAAATTTCGCTATCTATAATCCATAATAAGTTATTATTATGGATTATAGATAGGGAAATTTATCGGTTTTATTTTTGACGTTTTTTTTGTCTGTATAGTCATCCCACAACATTCTGTGACACTCGAATACCCTGTCAGAAAAGTCTTGTGGCTGGTAATGTGCTTTTTACAGTGTCTGCTATAATGCTAATGTTGTTTTCATGCGTTTACATAGATGAATATAGCCACTGTGTAAATGCACAGTGGAGTTACAAGCTTATTGCCACAATAGATTGTTATGATAACATGATATATGCCTTCAATGATTTCCAGAAGATAACTACCAAAAAATAACAAAACTGGAACAACTACCGCAGTCACGATTGTCTAATTTCATAAAGCAAGAGATCTCGATGACATATGATGATGTGTGCAGGTGCTGTAGTGCTGTCCCAATTCTTAGGGGTAAATTTTAAAGCCCTTTCCCTTCACACTCAGTTTTACGGTCCAAGGGGAAGGAGTAGGGGTTAAAAAAAGAATTGGGATTGGGCCTTTGTGTGATTTGAACATTTAGTAATGTAAGTCATGAGACAGTTGTTGTTTAGTTTTATTGGTGAATTCTAAAATTAAATTCAATAATAAGCTTGGCAAGTAGTTTTGAAGAATTTGATGTTTCCCCATTCAGACAGAAGGCTCAAGCATACTGCCCAAGAGGCGTTACAATGATGGCTGCTGAATAAAATGACTTGCCATAAAGGGACTTTGGTATTGCTTAGATATTCTAATGAGTCATGAGTAGGGCCAGACAGAATCTGTGGACACTTTTTGCTATTTCAGCAAAGAGTTTTGTAAAAAATCTGCTAATTGATGCGGAATGATTTTAGGAGTATTTTAGTATAACTAAAAACGTACTATAATACATTTATACAAAAAACAAACTATAATAAATTTTTTTTACATTTATTTAAGGTTTACAATGCAAATCCAGTTAGATCCACTTATTTGGTAAACAAATCAAGTCTGTTATATAATGTATCTAACAAAAGACAGAACATTTTTCTTTATTAAGTGTATTATAAATAAATTAGATGAACATTTTAATATTACAATTATTATATCACACTAATATTGGTGAAGTGCATTTAAAAACCAAATAAATATAAATTCACACAAGTAGATACATAGACTCAATGATGGGCTGAATATCTGGGAAAATCTGCGGATTTCAGATTCCGTGTGGGCCTAGTCATGAGACCGTAGCATTCTAATGAAACACTAGACGCACCTGATCACTGTTACCCTGATGAAAGCTGTTGTTTGCCAAAACGGTTTATCATTTGGGAAATATTAAAATAAGAAAAAAAAAATCACAGAAGGGCTAATAATTTTGACTTCAACTGTACATGCAAATATTTCAATATGCATACAGTAAAGTCTAAAACGAGAACACAAAAAGCATAATTCGTTATTTTAACACATGCACAAGAGATGCACTATGCTCTGTCTGCCTAGTATACTGGCATAAGATAAACACAGCACACAATGTCTGCTGCTGTGCAAAGGAAACCACAGCGCTTTTACAGCTCGCTGCCAGTTTGAATCATTTAAAAGCTGCATTCCAGAGGGCCATCAGATATTGATGATAATTTCCTGCCCCCAGTTTGTTTGCGGCTGCTCTGCGACAGACTGCTTGATCAAAGTTTGCAAGTGATGCAAGTGGCTGCTTATGTGAAGCAACCCTCAAGTCGACAGGAGGGCGAATAACACTCAGAAGTTGAGGAACGGTTCACTAAAACGTGCATTCGGTAATTTACTCACAATCCTGCTATATTGAAGCTGTATTTCACTATTCTTTTTAAATTTGTAGACGGTATTGATTTTGTCAACTCCATCTCTACAGGCATTAATGACTCTGAAAAAATTAGTTTGTCCAAACTACTTACACTCGCTGGCCACTTTATTAGGTACACCTGTCTAACAGCTCGTTAATGCAAATTTCTAATCAGCCAATCGCATAGCAGCAACTCAATGTATTTAGGCATGTAAACATGGTCAAGATAATCTGCAGTTCAAACCGAGCTTCAGAATGGGGAATAAAGGTGATTTAAGTGACTTTGAACATGGCATGGTTGTTGGTGACAGACAGGCTTGTCTGAGTATTTCAGAAACGCACAAGCATCTCTAGGGTTTACAGAGAATGAAAAAGAGAAAATATCTAGTTAGCGGCAGTGCTGTGAGTGCAAATGCCAAGTTGATGCCAGAGGTCAGAGAAGAACAGACTGGTTTGAGCTGATAGAAAGGCAACAGTAACTCAAATAAAGTACAATTTTGCTGCATGTAAATATGTGTGACAAATAAAGGCTTCATCATCATCATCATCATCCAAAAACCAATTGTTACAACCAAGGTACGAAGAAGAGCATCTTTGAATGCACAACACATTGAACCTTGAGGTGGAGAAGACCACACCGGATGCCACTCCAGTCAGCTAAGAACAGGAAACTGAGGCTACAATTTGCACAGGCTCACCAAAATTGGACAATAGAAGATTGGAAAAACGTTGCCTGGTCTGATGAGTCTCAGTTTCTGCTGCGACATTTAGATGGTAGGGTCAGAATTTGGCGTCAACAACATGAAAGTATGTATCCATCCTGCTTTGTATCAACGTTTCAGGCTGGTGGCGGTGGTGTAATGGTGTGCGGGATATTTTCTTGGCACATTTTTTGGCCTATTAGTACCAATTGGGCATCGTGTCAACGCCACAGCCTACACGAGTATTGTTACTGACCATGTCCATCCCTTTATGACCACAATGCACCCATCTTCTGATGGCTACTTCCAGCAGGATAATCCGTCAAAGAGAACAAAATCATCACTTTCTAATAACCTGCTGCCA
This sequence comes from Danio rerio, assembly GCF_052040795.2. Classification (NCBI taxonomy): domain Eukaryota; kingdom Metazoa; phylum Chordata; class Actinopteri; order Cypriniformes; family Danionidae; genus Danio; species Danio rerio. The sequence goes on from NC_141040.1 coordinate 44,386,892, forward strand.
TATATTTTAAAAATGTAAAAAGGTCTGATGAAACTTGATGTGATAGGAGCCACCCTGGGCCTTTTTTTTTATATAATAAATGACTTGCACCTCATAAGACAAAGACGCAATGCAAGAAAGTTCTGGAAGGTAATAATGCTCAATCACATTAATGAGGGACTTAGGGTAAGGGTTTTTAGAATGACTAAAACAACAATTCAAATATTAATTTCATCTTATTTATCACATAATCTGACGAGGTTAGATGCAAAAACCTTTCAATACCATCTGAAATGTTCTCCTAAAGTGACCATTTTTGTCAGTCTTCTATGCTTGTGTTCAGTTTATTCACATTAAAGGCAATGTAAATAATGTATTCATCACTATAAGTGTAAAATTACACAAGAGTTGGAGAACATGCTAATTTTAGAAGAAAATAACAGATGGCTTTTAGAGGTTTTTGCATCTAAACTCTTCATCTGTTAAAACAAAATCTTTTTTGATGCGCATAAAAAGTTAATTCTATTCAGTTGTGAACATACAATCAAAAATGAATTTTACTGCGTGCTTAAACTACTTATTCAAAATGAATTGAAACAACACAATTCTTAATTTAGTTTTTGAGACAACTGTTTTATGTTTACTCCGCTTACAGTAAATTTGTACATACTATTAACTTAACCATTTCATGTTGTCCCAATACAAAATTGGTAAATGTGTTTCCAGCAGAGGTTATACAAATGTTTTCATAATAGATATAAAGTCATTCCTATTCAGTTGTGAACATACACTCAAATGAGTTGAAATACCATAATTCTTTTTTGGAGACAACTTAATTGTTTCTAAAATGTTCAATCAACTTAAATTTTTAAATAAGTTTACTTAATCGATTTGTGTTGGAACAGCATGAAGGAATTTTGTGGAACCCAGCATTTTTTACAGTGCATGTACATTATCTAATTGTATGCACGTCTTGGCATTTCCAGCAAGCATTTCTTTATGTGATATTCCAAAATGTTGCTAAAATTGCTTAATGGAAACATAGCAATTATCTTTAAAAAAATAAAATACTGCCACACATTAGTCATTAATTTTGGCTATTGTGACCTTCTGGTCTGGTCTTTAGTTTTTTTGTTTTTTGTTGTTTGTTTTTGTATGCGTTTTATCTATTTGTGCTTCGTTTCATTTCATTTCATTTTGCTTCGTTGTGTTATTTTATTTCATTTCATCTCATCTCCGAATAGTTCACCCAAAAAATGTAATATTTACTGACTACACTTAAAAAAATAACTCATTGGATGAACTCAGTTTAACTGAGGGCAGGATTTTCATCCAATAAATTTATACAGCACCAACTAAAAAAAAAAAAACTATTTACACAATTAAATGCAATTGGGTTGGTGCAACAGGATTTTATCAAATAACAGTTAAAATACATTTCTATTTTTAGTATTTGTATTTTTTGAAGTCTCTTAGTTTTATTTGAAGTTATCCCAAATTAACTAAAAGAGCCATTTTGAAGCATATTTTCTGAGTTACACATACAGTTGATTGAGACTGATCTCAGAACTCAGTTTAGAACAGTTACAGCTCACTGAGTTGGACACAATTCCTGCATGTTGTCCCAACAAAGAACGCTTAAGTAAACATAATGGTTTACAAATTTAAGTAGACTGAACATAAAACAAATAAATTGGCCAATGTAACTACAAGAATTGTGTTGTTTCAGCTCATTTTAAACAGGCAGTTTGAACAAGCAGAAGTAATCATTTTTTTAAGTGTACTTACTTGCCCTCAATAATTCAAAACCTTTTTGAGTTTCTTTATTCTGTTTAACACAGAAGATATAAAACATGGAACAACTGACTTCCATAGTAGGACAAATTAAAAGTACTGTAAACTGTTACAGATTACCAGTATTCTTCAAAATAGCAGAAAGAAACTCAAACAGGTTTGAAACAAGAGAGTAATATTTCATTTTTGTGTCAACTATTGCTTTAAATTTGATAGTTTGAAGTAGAATGATTGAAACAGTTTTAAATAAATGAAGCATTACTGCATTGCGTTTTCAAAAACATGCTAAAGTTAAATCCTTTTACAGTCTAATGACAGAACTTTCATATTTAGCTGACTTATTCCTTTGAGTCGAGTCTAAACAACCACAGCGCAGTTCACTCAGCTTTTTCTCTTCAGATTTGTTAAGCGTTTGCCTTACAAACACAGCTGACCTGTCAGCCCAGACATTACACATTACCACTGAATGAAGTCGTTTACACAACCTCCGCAATTATCCTACACTTTTAAAGTGTGCATTTACAGCCTAGTGTTTTTCGCTGCGTTTTCAATCCCGAGGCCTCCACATCTGCTTCTATTGATAGCTGCCAGTGAACTTGAGAGGGAGAGAGATTGGTTGAACTTTCAGTGTGACACTCTTAGTGCTGCTTTTTAGTGGAGCGCTTTGAAAATGAATGAATGCCAGAAGAGTGTCTGCAATGCAGGGGTTTTTAATTGACGATATGGTATCGGAACAAAGAAAGGCTCCATTCAGGTTTTCCTAAAGCAGGACTCAGTGATGCATTGGGTTGCCCATCTCAGCACTTCAATATGGGATGTTTTGGAGCCTTCAACTCTAATTACTTACAAGCGAACATCATTCAGTTCAGAGGGATTGCCATAATGCATGCCGTGTGGCCAAATCTGTACACAACTCCAATAATACTGTAGACTTTACAATGATGGAATGCTAGCAATTTAGCCAGCAGGAGCATTCCCAGTTGAGTCGCTATCAATATCCAGCGAGCTTTTAAGATGGGCCTTTATGGATTGGTGCTGTGAATGAGACCCTCATAATGTGGTTGCAACTCAAAGAAAGGATAGATATTTGTTGTTTTCTCTTATTAGTCATCATTCTTTACAACTTAATAATAATAATAATGAATAATTCCTTACATTTATAAAGCGCTTTTCTGAAGCGCTTTACACATTGGGGGGGATTCTCCTCATCCACCACCAGTGTGCAGAATCCACCAGGATGACATGACGGCAGCCAAATTGTGCCAGACCGCACATCACACACAAGCTAATTGGTGGAGAGGAGACAGAGTGATAAAGACAATTAAGATATGGGGATAGTTTGGAGGCCATGATGGACAGAGGCCAGTGGGCAAATTTGGTCAGAACTAAACCGCTACTCTTTTCGAAGGACATACTGGGATTTTTAACGACAACAGAGAGTCAGGATCTCACTTTAAAGGTTCAGGACACCCTGGAGACCTTTTTTTTATATTAACAGATGTGTGTGTGTTGAGCATCAGTTAAGACAATGTTAGCACCTGTCAGCTTTAATTGTGGGGAAAACAGGATAATTTAAAACTTTTGTCAGCTCATTTCAGCTTCCGGGTTTAAAATGATTTTTGGGGCGGGATCAAAATCGGCAACGTAGCGCAGAACTGCAAGTGCAATGATGACGCGTTGGTTTCTCATTATTATTCATAGCGGAGTTTCCTTATCCTATGAGAAGAGCCGGCTGCTTACTTATTGATGAGAGCACGTGCTTTCCGAAGGCAGACCTGCCAGTTTCAAGCAAGCTGTGAGTGAGACACAGACCAACGGCACGTAGCCGTTTATGAAGGCTCGTATGTGTTTGTTTCCATGATCCACGGGGTTTGTTGCATGTTTTTTCTCTGCGATCCTGTCAGGGCCGATCATACAGCAAAGCTGTGTGTGTGCTGCAAGCATTTTTGTCGGGAGAGCAGCAAGAGAATTGAAGAATGGCGGACGTTGACTTTTATCAGGAGTTCGTTCACATTCAGACACATCGCCGTGCTGCTGTGTTTGCCTAAATCCTCTATATTACCAGCAGGGCTAATGGTTAAAATAGGCAGGTCAGGAGACCTGCTGCACTGAGTCTGCATTCAAGATCTATAAATTACACACGGGGATCGAGGAAGAATCCTCATTTATAGTGTTTACATGAACACACTTATCTTTATAATGATATAAATTGTGGTTATGTGTATATGAAATTACGAATAACAAATGTAGCAGGGCATTAAATTACTGTTTATTTCTTTCCATTTTAACTTTGTGAACTATAAACTCATGCGTCTCCTCACGGTTTGTGTCTCAGTTTGTGAGCTAACTGCCAACAACAGTTATTCACTCCCCTTCTCCCCTGCTGGCCACGCCCACTCCTGCCCGATGCTTGCGGAGCTCCACGCCCATTAATCATGCATCTTTTGAAAAAATTCTGAAGTAGACTTTAACCGAAAGTGGGGGGTGTCATGGCCCTTTAACAGTGCTCACGGAGCATTGTAGAGTGCCCTCCACTATACTGGGGCATTAGGACCCAGGTTGAGCACCCTCTGCTGCCCTCTCTAACACCACTTCCAGCAGCAACCTAGCTTTCCCATGTGGTCTCCCATCCAGATACTGACCATGGCGCAGCCCTGCTTAGCTTCAGTGGGCAGCTGCCAACTTGACTACCTAAATTACTTAGTTCAATTTAGTTTGGAAATGTTTTGGCATGACTTTTGTATTGCCAAAGCATTAAAGATTAAACAAAACAATTAATAAAATTGTAAAGAGATATGTATTCATACAGAAAAAAAACACAATTAGATTTCTGACAAATACATACACAAAATTAAAAATAATAATAATAATATGATTATTAAAAAGATAATGGAAGCACATTAAGACAGCTTGGGACATGGATTTGAATTAAGAAGTGGCTGATGAGATCTGGGAAGAAGCCCTGTTGAGAATAAAGAAAGGTTTGATAAAATCGAGACTTAAATTAATCCAATTTAATGTTTTACATCACCTTTATTTCTCTAAACCTCGATTAAGTAAAATATTTGCACCGGTGCACACGGAGGAAACCCACACCAACACAAGGAAAACATGCAAACTCCACACAGAAATGCCTACTGACACAGTCAGGACTTGAACCAGCTATCTTCTTGCTTCTAGCTAACCCCTGAGCCACTTTGCCACCAGTAAAAATTTGATCTTAAGTTAATGTTACCTGATCAATTTAATGTATTTTAATATAAAAATAACAATAAAAACAGAACAAGCAAAACATAAATACTAATTAAAGCTGCAAGCAAAGATGAAAAGGGCCCTCGCACCTGAGCTCACCACCACCCAGTGGCCTCAGGATGACAGAGAACAGTGAACAATAATTTAAGCTGATATACTGTACATAAAAAAACCTAAGAATATATTGGCATGACGATGTCTTCAGTAGAGGAATCTCATCAAACAGGTGAATTTTCAGGCAGTTCGGACACTGTATGACATTGAGTTATAAGTACTTCCTCCTCCATGGCGAAGTACTGAACTTTGTCAGTCCACCACGGACACACCCTTCAACGAAAAAATCTAGACCTTTACAATTTCACATCTCAAATGCCTTTGGATTTTACTGAAAAAAATCATGGATGCAATCTGATCAAATTTGTTGAAGCAGTTTGTTACACTGTAAAACGTAATTTGCTGTTGCCAGCAGGTGGGGCTATAACTGTAACTGGATATTGGCATGTTAACGTCTTCAGGCTTCAGATCAGGACTGTTATCAAATGTGTGGATTTTGAGGCAGATCAGAGAATGCATGCCTGAATTATAACAAGTTTGAGAGGCCGCCATTGACGTGCCTTTTGACGAAAACTTTAGATCTTCAAAATCGCCAATGTCTTTAGATAACAATGCCCAGTTTTTGGTGTTGATCGGATAAAATCCCCAGGAGGAGTTTGTTAAAAAACAATACTTGCTAAAACCTGCACTATTTCAACAGAGTAAGTTGAAAATTTCCGACATCCTGTTGGATTTGAGATTCGCTCTAAGAGACTTTTTTAAAGTATTTGGCATGTTTGACGTGTGTGCCAATTTTCGCATGTATGCGTGAAACATAACTCGGGGGCCACTCTGTCAAAAGTGGCACTGTCGAGTCATTTTGCCACACCCACTTCCGAAACCTTCAACCAATCTTTGTAACTTCTGGGGTGTGTTAATTTTTTAGGCATGTTTATACCCACAAAATCATGATTTGTTCTAGAGAAGGAGGAGGAATAGGAGAAGAACCACTAACACACTGACACTAAACAATTCTAACACAACAAAGCAGTCATTCGTCAGTTTGTCTTTCAGAAAAAAAAGATGTTTTTGTTTTTTGACAACACAATAGTAGTTTCAATATTAACATATGAGGTAATCTGGGTGTGATTTAAGTTACAGACACTATGTTCTACTAATTTCAACCGCAGCATTTAGTTTATTTATTTATTTTTTTGCACTTATAAACTTAAAACTACCAATAAAAAAAAATCAACTCTAAAAAAGAAAGCCCATGCCTAAAAAAAAGGCCAATTCACTTCTGGTATAATGACTATGAACAGCTCTATAAAAGAGATTCAAGCCTCCCAAAAAAGAGCTCATTATTTGTACAGTACAATCCCATCAATCCCCTGCATCACCCATATTCTTCCTTGTTTATAGCCCTGTTGTTGCCGAGTACAGCGAGCATCCAGATGGCCAGTTAAAGCTGACAGGACTAAATTATGATTAGGTTTGGCATGGCATAACAGGGGTTTGATGCACTCAGAACATCCATAACACCCCCTCCCCGAGAAGCACAATGACAGAGCCCATTAGGCCAATTTTTTGCTCCTTTCTTTTTTTTTTTCCCTCTCCCTAAATTCCTGTTCTCCGAAAGCATTTGAATCAGGGCCTGACCTCTCCTCCCATTACGGTCATTTAGCGCTGCTTGTTATTGCACTCCAGACAGACCGTCTTTAAGTATTAATGACTTCATCAGCAGTTCTTTTAAATTACCCATTAAGATGCAGTTTTGTCCGATCCGTTACTGCTGGGTCTGCTTCCTCTCAGCAGCAGCTACAGAGAAGAACAAAACCTGATGTTTATTAGAGAGAGACGAGCGCTTCTTTAAGGCAGCTGAAGGATTATTTTTCCAATGAAGCGGCCAGAATTTGTACCATGCCAGGTCAGTAATGCAACTTTTACTAAATGATTAGGGCTGGTTTTGTTCTGTCTGACAAAAGCTAACTGTAAAAATGCAGAGCAAAGTGAGCGCTTTGCTTTTATAGACAAGTTTATGCTTTACGTTTTTTCCCCTGCTGGTTTATTGCTTTATTCAGAAATCAGTAGGGCTCACAAAAAAAGTCATTTCTTTTTCTAAATTTCTCAGGAATTGAATGGAAATCTAGCTACTTTGTAGAATGTTTCATCATTTTAGACTCATTAGTTCTTTCCTGCTTTATTTCGTAGCTTTTATTCAAACTGTACATCACAAATCAAGAATATCTTTGAATATCTTTCAAACTTCTAATGTTTGTTTCGTATTTTAATCTGCTTTACCAGAAAATAGAGACTGAAAATGTATATTTATTCACACAAATAAAAAATGACAGTCAGAATTTTGTAATTATACAATTCATGCTATTAACAAACCATTAAGACAGACTTTTAGCTCAATAAAGTACTAATTAGCTGCTTATTATTAGTTAAAAATTAGTGGTTGGGTTTAGATATTGGGTAGGAGTGCTGCAAGATTATGCATGTCCACAAATTATGTGAACAGAATCTGCAAGGGCCGTGAATAACAGGTTATGAAGTTGTAAATAGTATTTAGTTTGTTGCAGAGAGATCGTTTGTGAGCCGCGCAGAAAGTATGATTTGCATGTATGTTTTTATCCTTAAAGTGACAGTAGCCATGACATTAGCACATTTGGCAGTGAAAGTAAAATCGTGCACATCACTTAAATGATCATATCGCATTTTAGAGTTATGATTATGACAAGGATTTGGATACGTCTTCTTTGTGTGCTTGAGAATAAATGTTTAACAGTGTCAGTAATTAGTCGAGCCCAGGGGTGTCCAAATTCAATCCTGGAGGGCCGGTGTCCTGCACAGTTTAGCTTCAACTTCCTTTAACACACCTGCCTGGAAGTTTCTAGTATACCTAGAAAGAGCTTGATCAGCTAGTTCAGGTGTGTTTAATTGGGGTTGGAACTAATATATGCAGGACACTGGCCCTCCAGGACTGACTTTGGACAACCTTGCTCTAGCCTATATAACGTTGAATATAAATCAAGAGGGAATCTAATAATGACAAATTTTACCAGTGAAAATAATGGTCTAATAATATTGTTGTGAGAAAGAAAAATGTGATTCTCATTTTAGCCAGAATCGTGCAGCCCTTAGTAGTATTAGGGATGTAAAATAAGACCATACTTTATAAGTGCTAATAAACAGTTCATATCTTAATATTAGGTAGATAATAAGGCAGATGGCTGCCAAAATAACACTACGAAAATCGTCGAACAAATTAGTACACATGGGACTGGATTAGGCGAATGTGCAACATTTATATAACATGGCACATAGAAATGATAGTTTAGTAGATTTCAAAAGTAGTCATTTTCCTAAATTAGTTCTTTAAAACCATTCATGGATGGAAGTCTTGCAACTTTGTTGAACGTTTTGTGATTATAGACTCATCAGCTCTTTTCTACTTTTTTTGTAGCTTTTGTTCAAACTATACATCACAAACCAAGAAAGGTAAACAGATGATCTAAAAATACAAACAAACCTGCATATCTTTTAGGCATCTATTGTTTGTTTTGTATTTTAAAATGTTTTATCAAAAAATAGAGACTGAACATGTATATTTATTTACCCAATTAAAAAAATAACAGTCAGACTTTATTATAGTTGTACAATTCATGCTATTAGCAAACCATTAAGTAAGACTTTAAGCTCAATAAAGTCTTAATTAGTTGTTAATTAAGAGTTAAATAATTAGTGGTTGGGTTTAGGTATTGGGTAGAACGCAAGGCTGCACGATTAATCAAAATAAGATCACGATCTTGATTCGACCCCGCACACGATCGTAATCCAGCATCTCTACAATTCGACCCCGCACACGATCGTAATCCAGCATCTCTAAAATTCAGCCAATTATATTGTCAAGCTCGGGAGAAGCATAAAGATGGTCGCACAAGTCTTCACATTGTTTTACACATGTTGCTCAGCAATGTGAACACCTCCAAATAGTGTTAAAGAGCTACATACTTTATTTCTGACATTACATTTCTGTCTTAATATAACGATGTATTCATGGCCGCAAACGACATGTGAGCAGACGCGCAGTTTGTTTACTACTGAAAGGACGCCTGCATGTCCACAAATGATGTGAACAGAATCTGCAAAAGCCATGAATAACAGGTAATAAAGTTGTAAATAGCTTTCAGTTAGTTGCAGAGCGATCATTTGTGAGCTGCGCAGAAAGTAGGACTTGCATGTTTGTTTTTATGCTCAAAGTTACGCAGCAATGACACGAGTGCATTCAGCAGAGAAAGTGAAACCAAAAGCGTGCACATCATTTAAAATATCATATCGCATTTTAGAGTAATAATTATAACAAGTAGAGCTGCACAATTGTGGCTAAAATGAGAATCACGATTTTTTTGCTTAAAATAAAGATCACGATTCTCGCACGATTCGGTAGATGTAAAATAAAGCTTGGTATGAGATTACTATTTATTGTCAAACATATGGTCAAACAACAATATTAATATTATGTGTAGGTCTACTGGTTTCTATAAATAATTATGTTCTACATATAGTAATTTTGATGTTGAATTATGTTTGAGATATAGGCCTATGCTTGCAATCTGTCATTGAGAACATTATTAGACCATTTAATACACTGGTAAAATCATTATACAGGCTATTATATAGGCTAGAGTAGTTATACTAACACTGTAAACATTTATTTTCAGGCACAACTGTTTGTTCGCTATGAAAGAAAAAACATATCAGATGCTTGTCGTAGTCATTACTCTAAAATGTGATACGATTATTTAAATGATATGCTTGCTTTCGGTTTTATTTTCACTGCTAAGTGCAGTTCATACTTCTTGCGCGGCTCTCAAACGATCACTCTGTGCCAAAAACTGAATATTATTTACAACTTTATTACCTGTTACTCACAGAATATGCAGGTTCTGTTCTTTAAAGTATACGTGCGCGCGTTTGTCATTAAGCAGGGCGTGTGCCCGCACAGTCAGCAGCTTACGTCATGTGTGATTTCCCGGACGCGAATACATCATTATATGAAGACAAAAAATACATTTTTGGGTGAATTATACCTTGTTAATACAGTATGTGACTCTTTTAAAATCATTTGGAGGTGTCCATGTCGCTGAGCAACGTGTGTGAAACAATGAAAAGACTCGTGCGGCCGCCTTTTCTTCTATCTTAAACTTGAAAATATGATTGGCAGAATCGTAGAAATGCTGGATTAAGATCCAGGGGTCGAATCGAGATCACAATATTTTTTCGATTAATTGTGCAGCTCTTACGACAAGCATTTGAAATGTCTTTTGTGCGTGCTTGAGAATAGATTTTTAACAGTGTCAGTATAATTACTCTAGCTTAAATGAACTGTATTTTACTGTAGGACAGTTATGCCGTATGTTGCTGTATTTAAAAGTTGCATTGTGAAAATTACTGTACATTTTACAGTAAAGATATACAATACTGTAAAAACATATAGAGCAAGATAAATGGTGCTGAAAATACAGTATTTTGCTGTAAATGATTTACAGTAAGTTACTGTCAAATTGCTGCAGTTACTGTAGATTCCAAGGGATATTAGTGCATGTAAAATCAAAATTTATGATTATTTTACCAGTGAACATTGTTATTCTTTAGGTCAGGGGTCACCAATCTCGGTCCTGGACGGACCCTGCAGAGTTTAGCTCCAACTTGCCTCAACACACTTGCCTGGATGTTTCAAGTATACCTAGTAAGACCTTGATTAGCTTGTTCAGGTGTGTTTGATTAGGATTGGAGCTGAAATCTGCAGGACAACAGCCCTCCAGGAACAAGTTTGGTGACCACTGCTTTAGGTGAACAATTAATTTGTGTAAGTTAATCACTCAAATACACACACACACAAAATTATTTTTTAAAATAATTTAAAAATTAATTTTTACAATTAATTGTAGTACATTTTTAATAATCTTTAATCAAATTTTGCCAATTTGCTACGGCGTCTAGACTTGTGGTTTTTCTCTGATGTGGTCAGTTTGACGATTTCAGACACAATATTCTTAACCATGCCCCTTATACCATTAGTTTGCTACAAGCAAATGATGCACAAAAAGAAAGCCCCACCCACTACTCAATATTCCATTTTAGGTAGAAGTACATCAACATATAAAAATAACATCTCAGCAACTTCCGGTCCACACAGTCTTTAAAGTCAAAATTATCAAACAACTCAACCTTGATTCCTTTCAAATCGACTTTCGCTTTCAGATTTAAAGGGCTAGCGTTGCACCAGACCCCCGTAAGTGGTGTCGTTTGAAAGTGTAGAATCTATATTTTATGCACATATGCATCACTTTTGTTTTTATTCTACTGTATAAAAGTTATTTACACTTAAATACACTGTATTTTGGATACCCGAGCTGGGTATTTTACATTGGTTCATTTTCATATTTTTTATATGACACATGTACAAGTTATAGCTCAAATGAAAGCTCTTGCCGGTGCTCATACAGTTCTAGCATTCTTTTTACTGAATCATATTCACATAACAAACAGTTGTTGAATGAATTGTGGTGTTTCCATGGCGCAGAAATGTAAACAATACATTTATGATCAATAAGCAGCCCCAGATAGCACAGACAGCTGTCATCTCTTACCTTATGCTGTGCCCTTTAGGGCCATTCTCCTCTGTTTTTGAGGTGATGTGCATAAGTAATCCTTTTATATGTCTGATGTGGTCCAAACACAGTGAATTATGTTTGATCAAACAAAAGAATAGTGAAATATATATACAAGGATCGGTCTCTGTGGCTTGTACGGCACTTCTCATAAGTTGGAATGCAATAACTTTTGCATAGATTATGGTAGAGACTTTTTTCTTTTTTTCCTATTATTACAGACATGTGGAGGAACCACCTAAATTAATTACAGCACGCTAGACCACACAGAACCTAAAAGGTACACTTTCAAATTTGAGTTTATAAAAAAAAAATACAAAAAGCGCCTCTTTTTTTAGGTGTTTATTATAACACAGACAACATATACAACTATTTTAAACACTTTTAATAGTGTTTTATGAAAATTCAAAGGGTTTTCTTTAAAATGATACCAAATTTTTGCATTTACACCTCTGCATATGGATTTGGGAAGCTTTTAAATTTGGGTAGGCAAAATCCAGGTGGAAATCCCCAAATAGCAGCAGGGTTTAAGTGGTTAAAGCCACGACTAGTCATTCAACTTCCACTTTTCTCCTATGACAGCAGTCCCAAAACCACTGACTGAGCCGTCTGCAAAATACAATGCTTTATTTATCACTTTTGCACCACAGATAGAGATGCAGATAGTTTATCCAAACCCTCTGCAAAGTCTTTTCTCATTTCAGGGCCTTGAGAAGCTATTCACAGAGGCAGCATTTAGATGTAAATCTGGCTGATATAAAACCCCGCTATTGTGAGATAAGGGGGTCACAGATGTCATCGCAGCGTCTTTTATGTGATAGCTGTTCAGAGACGACGAGCCAGGATTGAACCCTGAGGTGACATAGCGGTGCACTAAACAGGACAGAATGCATCTGCGTCAACTTTCTTTCCCAGCATGGGCTCCGCACACACACAAACACGCTCACATGTGAAAAACACCCGCGATTCACATCACAATGCCAGTCATTTTTGCTCCTCATTGCACCCGATTTCGTCAGACCTGCATGTTTCATCCTGACCTGCAAAAGGGTTGACTGACTACGACAGCAATGCAGATGAGTGGGTGAGAAGTGCGAAGCTTCTTTTGCATACTCTGCTCTTAAGGGACCTGGAGAACGATTGCAAGATTGTTTCAGAGCATATGGGTCTTCCGATAAAATTTGGGAGGGAGATTCGGGAGTCTTCTTTGAGATTGAATGTTTTTAGCTATTTCAGCTTTAGTTTAACGGTGAATGGTCTAGTTTATACACATCTAACCGTAGTTTACTTATGGACAATTAATTTTTTTCCTGTATTCATTCATTCATTTATCTTTGGCTTAGGTCCTTATATATCAGGGGTCGCCACTGCAGAATGAACCACCAACTATTCCAGCATATATTCTATGCATCCTTCCAGCCACAACCTAGAACTGGGAAACACCCAGACATACTTATTCACACACTCATACACTATGGCCAATTTAGTTCACCGAATTTACCTATATGTCTTTGGACTGGAGGGCAAACCCACGCAAACACAGGGAGAACATGCAAACTCCACACAGAAATGCCAACTGGCACAGTCAGGATTCAAATCGGCAACCTTCTTGGTGTGAGATGACGGTGCTAACCACTGAGCCACCATGCTGCCCCATTTACATTTTTTGTATTTAATTAATATTTATCATTATGGGTTTGTACATGCAAACAGCATACCCAAATTTAAAGTCCTCATTCCCTTTGGTAAAAACGTTTTTACACTATACCAAATGTTTTAAACTCAAGACCTCAAGGGAAAACATGTTGTCATTTGAATCCATAAAATTATTATTATTATTATTATTATTACATCCATTACATTTGTACTAATTTGCAGTAATTTTGTCAGGTTTGACCTATGAAGCAACTGGTTTATTGGTTTTCTGGTCTTCTGCAGGCTACGTTTAGTTAAATAACATAATAATAATGATATGGGTATATTAGTAGTGTGGATATCAGAGATTGTTTCACATAATATGTACTTGTGTATGTGGTAGTATCATTAAAACCAACTGGAGCAAAATACAATCAAACTGTGAGGTAAAAAACTCAAAATGAATGAGAGGATTAGAATTAATACTTTTAAAGTACTATATGTCATTAAATTAAAAAAATAATAATTAAAAATTTAAATCAGGTCAAATTATAAGCCCCTTTAGGCTGTATTTTTTTCCGATGTCTACGGAACAAACCATCGTTATAGAATAACTTTAGAATAACCCTATAGAATAACTAGAATAACCTTGGAAAATATCTAGTATAATCTTATTTACTGTTATCATGGGAAAGATAAAATAATCTGTTATTAGAAATGAGTTATTAAAACTATTATTGCTAGAAATTTGTTTTAAAAAAATCTACCCTCCTTTAAACAGAAATTGGGGAAAAAAATAAACAGGGGGCTCATAATAATTCTGACTTCAACTGTTTACATATTTTTTCTTTAAGTGCATGCAGGTTTTCCATTTGTACTACTATACTAAATTCACTGGTCTTTACCAATGTTGCTTCATTTTTTTACAGTTTTATAGTTCTTATGCTACACGATGATGGATCTTTTTTACCCATATTTTAATTTCATTCATTTATTTTATTAAGAATTTTTTAAATCATCAGATTTTTTTTTAACGATTTATGGATTGACTAGATTCTTAAAACTGCTCGAGTAATAATTATTCATTTTAGAATGTAGATTTTTAATTTCAAAATTGCTCATCAACTTCTTCAAAATGAAGCTGTATAACTGAGCCAAACCTAAATCTTCTAGTTTTAAATGAAAGAATGTAATGTTAAAATTGCATTTCTTTTGCTTTAAGCATGTATTGAAGGGATAAATCAGCAAAAAAAATTAAATTCTGGAATTGGAAAGAAAACTATTTCAATTTACTATGTTTTTGTAAATGTAATGCAGCAGTGTTTTATTTATTTGAAATTAAATTTAAAAATAAAAGTTCTGTTATCAATTACCCACCATTTACTTGTTTCAAACCTGCCTGAATTTATTTCAGCTATTGAACACAAAAGAAGCTGGTTTAAAGAATGATGGTAACCTGTCACCATTGACTTTCATTGTATTCGTTTTTCTTACAATGGAAGTCAATGATTTCAGGGTTTCAGCTTTCTTCGAAATATCTTCTTTTGTGTATAACAGAGGACACAAACTCCATATCCATATCCAAAGATATAGAACCACTTCAGAGTGGGTAAATAGTACAAACATTTTAATTGTGGGGTAAACTATCCCTTTAACTTTGAGGTCACATATATGCTCATATGCAGCTTGAAATTGGCATCAATGAAAAATGATGATGACTCAATTTTGTGGCCAAAATTCAGTCCAATAAAATAATAGATGTAAAGTGAGAGACTAGAAATCGAAAATCTCAATAATAACAAAACACACCTGATTCAGACCACCAGCTCATTAGCAGAGACTCAAAGACTTGTAATGGGTGTCACAGACAAAGGAAACATACAAAACATGCAGTGCTGGTGGAGCTTCAGGAAAGTGGTTGAGAAACACTGTGCTAAATGACGATGGAACATTATTTTACCTATAATTTCATCTATTTATTTTGAGAAAAGTTTTGTGTATAACAGAGGAAAGAAACTATGGAGCCACATGAGTGTTACTTAATAGTGAGTACATTTTAATTTTGGTAATAAACTAATCGCTTAAACTTTTAAGACTGCCTTTATCTGCTTGATTTAAATTAAACGTTATGACGACTCATGTCCTAAATTCGGTCCAATAAAATAATAGTTATAAAGTGAGAGCATGACTAGAAATAGAAAATCACAGTAATAAATAGTTATGACATAAAGCCGTTTGCCTATTCCGGTCATATAAATGAATAAATATCCCGACCCAACTTCTTGTTTTAATAGAAAATACATAAACCTTAAAAACTAGAAAGAAGCCCCTGCTCATAATGCAACTTCATACAACATTTAACGGTGAAAAGCACAGTTATACTCTGACATCTCTTCCTATTCCCTGAAATACAGAGCAGGTAGAGCTGAGAGAACAAAATGCTATTTGCTTTTTAAAGGTCAGCTTTCTAAATGTTCCATTTGCACGGCTTATGAAAAAGGTTTCGCTTGATTTGCATGAATATTTAACAAGCCGCCGTAAACAGCTTAACCCGAGTTTATCACGGGCTCCGTTTCTTACATGCATTCATTTACTTGTGCGCCTAAGAATCTCGGCCACGAAATCTCCATTAAAGACATCTTTATACAGTACGCCATGCTTTTAATGTATAAAGTGGCATATTTCATTATGCAAATCAGCAGAAAACGCTGCTAAAACGGATTAAACGGCACATTTCTGAGGTGTGCTTTGTGGTGTGTGGTTAGTTTCCGCACACACTCACCCGATGACAGCCCAGCTCCACTTCAGGGGTAACACCCCTGGCCTAAAAAGGCAAAACATAATGCCGTTGCTGCCGGGGACTCTAAGAATAAACCACACAGTCCACTCACAGATAAGGTTACCTTGAAACCCGTCCTCCCTTCTCTCCCATGTTTCCTGACCCCCACACATACACACATCATAGGCTGCTAACAAACATAAGGACAACCTAGGGCTTGATTTGCTCTTTTGACAGCCTAGCCGTGTGTTTTTTCCCTTCCCTGCTGGTACTCGGTCCCAGTTGGTGGTGTATTGTTTTTTCTCATATGTCACTTTAAGCAACAGGTGCCATTTTTTGCTGCTTTGTAGGAGCCCTGGCACAAGCGCGAGTTTTATTGGGACTCTAACAGGAAAGGCACACAGAGACACAGTGGTGTTTCGATTGGAAAACTATTCTGGACCCGGGGAATTGACTCTTGAGATTGTGTTTTCAGCCTGTTAGTGCATGAGAGAGATGGAAGGTACTGTGAACTTCATTTTCGGTTATGTTTTTATGTGTGTTATAAGATGGTTTAAGTCAAACATATGTTGTATGCTACATAAATGATGCTACTAATTGTATAATTACAATTAGTAAGAACTCTCTTCCTGAAATTGTTCCAAACAAGTATAAGTTTCTTTCTTCAATGGTTTTTGATAACCATATACATACAGTAGAAGATAATGGCTACCATGTTCATTGCTCAGCATTCCTCTTAAACATGCGAATATCGTCTTTTTTTTCTTCAGCAGAAGATGACAGAACTACTCCTTTAAATTTTTCCCCGAGTAAAGTTAATTTAGACAGAAGCAATCTGCTTTGCAGGGGAATTTTGTGCTTGAAAGCTTCTAAAAATACATCATATCATATGGCTCTATGGGAGTCAGTAGTCCTTTGAAGCAGGCCTGTGATGTTAGCGCAGCTTTTTTTAAGGGTTTAGGAGTTTTTATAGTTATGAACTGCAGAAGTTCAATCAGCTAGAGAAAATGTAGTTGAAGGAACAGTTCATTCAGAAATGTGAATTACTGTCATTCACAGTGCAAATGATTTATGAGCTGTTTTACTTACCCTCATGTCATTTCTATAACCACTACATCTTTCTGTCTTCCGTGGAGCACAATAGAAGAAATTGTGAAGATCCTAGTCACTTTTTGTGCAAAAACAATTAGACTGCAGCTTCAGATTGGACCAAATGACAGAATTCAAGATTATCAGTAGAAAACAACTTGCATCTCGGTAGCTCTTTTATATACATTTTGGCATTTGAAGATATAAAAAGCACCTATTTTACCTCTTTTTCAAGATTTAGGATGCATATTTTATGTCTCCAGAATGTGTCTGTAAAGTTTCAGCTCAAAACACTGATCAGATTATGTATTATACCTTTCAGAATGTTGGATTTTCTGCTCTGAACACAATGTAGCTGTTTTTGTTGCCCTTGCCTTTAATGCTAGTGCTCCCCGCCCACCGTGCCCACTGGCCTGTCAGAGTGTGCCTCAATCTCCGCCTCACCTGCGTCAGATAAACAGTGATGTGTCAGATAACACAGTGATAGACATGAAGAAAGCAGATCTCACCTAAGAACTTTTCCAATAATTATTTGATATATCTGCTGTGGAGTTAATTCAAGCCTTTCTGCAACGATGAGTCACAAACAATGTTGCTACAAATTTCATGCACACGAACACAGACAAACACACACAGTGAGCAAGTTTACCTTGGACATTTTTTTCACTGCAAATGTGAAGGGATACACGTTAGTATCCACTGCTGTATGGATATCCGTTATGTTAAAGCACAAAATTAACCTGATTTAATGTCCACAAACCGGGACTGAAGCATCTGACATGCGGCTGTGGTGATAAAAACAGTAAAAGTGCTGTAATTCATTACAAACATGCATTGTTTAAAAAAGTTTTAAACTTGTAAAAATCACTCTTGATCACATTTGATGATGGCTGATGATCACAGAGAGCTGAACAGATCTTTTAATCCCAGTTGCTTTGCGCACATCCTGTCTTATTGATATGATTATACACGTCACTACACAGACATGTTAATATGCGGCTGTCAATTAATTCAGTGGGTGAGGAAACAACACTCCTATATTATGTTGTGGTCTACCTCAAAATTGGAGGGATTTGGATCCATTTTTAACTTCAGAAAATAAAAATAAAATAGACTTATTGTGTTTATATCACGCCAATATGACTGTGGACCCACTATACCTACACACAGTTCTGTCCGAACAGCTTACAAAAGATGATTTTCATTCTAGGTGCCCTTTAAGATACCGCAAGGCCACTTTTAAGGCTCCTGAAAAGCCACAATCCTCATAGAAAGCTTAAGGTTGAACTGTATCTTACCATCTACAGTATATTTCCACTGACAGCTAATGTCATTTAACTCCTAGATTTAGAAGTGCAATATTCTCAAAGGATTTTCAAACACACTAAAATCCTGTCAGTTTCTGAAGGGAATAAAAAATGTCTTTAAAAAGCACAAAACCTTTTTAGTTATTTTTAATGACTTGCGCTAGACCTCCCCCTAAAAAAGCCAATTATTGACGTCAAAGGCCTGCATAAATGAGCCTCAGTCTTGCGTGAAATGGCTTAATGTTGCAAAGACTTAAAAGTAAATCTGAAATTCTGATTAAACGGTGAAAAGACTCTTAGATCAGCCCGAATAAATCATATTGAAAGTGATACTTCAAAATTTTTTTATTTTTGCTAACTTCATTGTCTCAACAGCTTGCTAACATAGGATTAGTTGCCATCAGTTTTGGGTAAGTTACTTTAAAAGTAAATAAAGTAATAGATCATAAAATTGCTGACTACTACTGGAAAATTGTAATCTAATTCCATTACTAAGTGAATTTTATTTATAAACTAATGTCAAGAGGATCACATGCTTATGATTGCTTCGAGCCAGTCGCGTAATATTCAATTTGTTCACCAATCAGACGATTTCTAAGCCACTATAAATACCCTAAGTTCCATATAACAGCCATCTTCGTTTTAAAGAATCCCACCTTCCACCCCTTCTCCTCCTCCTTTCCTAGATGGGTGGCACAGTGGCTTAGTGGTTAGCACTGTTGTCTCACAGCAAGAACGTCACTGGTTCTAGTCTTTACTAAGCTAGCCGACATTTCTGTGAGGAGTTTACACATTCTCTCCATGCTCACGTGGCTTTCCCCAGGGTTACCAGGTTTTCTCCCACCGTCAAAATACCGGCAACTTAAGCTAATTGACTAATCCAAATCGGCTTCATAGACATGCTCCTAGTTAGTAGTTAGCTCTTAAGAGCAATCACTATCTGTTCATTAGCTACTATAGCAGGGGAGTTCTCATGATCTACCTGAGCCCAAACTCCCCTATCGCCTGCAAATGGGAGGGGGCCCCAGGCTCGAGGATCTTATGAGCTTAGGGCTCTCTCCCGGGACAGCATGCCAAACAAGCTTTATAATCAATCATCAGCTAACTGTGAACTCTTGAATTACTTAATGTAAAAAGCAATCAGATTACTAATTACTTTACTTTGAAGTTACTTTTAAAACATATGAAATATACCTATAAAATACTAAATAAACTGCAGCTCTTTCAGTCATTTAATATTCACTTTGAATCTTTATAATGGGTTGATGATAGCAGCTTGATATATTCAATTAAAGACTTAAGGAGTTTGCCCAAAACTAAAAGATCTCTCATCGTTCACTTGTTCCAAACCTGTTTATCTTTTTTTAAACACAAAAGAAGAAAGATATTTAGAAGAAAACTGGATACCTGTTATCATTAGCTATATTTTCATCCAAAAATGCAAATTAGCTTTATGCGCAAAACTGGAATATTGCATAAAAGATGTGTGAATAAAGCAGCGTTTCCATCCATCAAGTAAAAGTAAACAAAATAGTCACTTCCTGATTATCTGGTGCCAAATATCAACAGTATAAATGGAATTTGCTTAAGTAAGAGAAGCTGCATGAATCTTGTCTTTATTTAATAAATGTTCTAAAAGACAATCCCGACACGCAGTGAATGTGCGGTGGCATTTGAAGGCGTGAGATACGGAGCACAGACGCTTTTGATTCTGGAGGTCATTAATAACATAATAATACTAATACTGAGATGGTTAAGGCATTTTAGAATGACCAAAACAACATTTCAGATGTTTTACAATGTGATCAACCAGCTGGTTTGTCCATTCACACATATTTTTTATCATCACATGATCTCTTATATAAAATGACATGACCTTTTTAATGCACATACTGGAATTTAGTCGGTAAAAGTATTTCCATTGTAGTTTATGCTCATCTTTTCTTATAGAATAAAAAGTTTATCCTACTCAGATATGCACATATGTTTTTATGCGCATTTTCAAAATTTATTAGCATCTTGCCGTTTCCATCAACTGTTTTTATGAGCATATACAAAATATGCATTAAAAAAGGTGAATTGAAATGTAGCTAGTGACATCCATAGTATGAAAAAGAACTGCAGTGTTAGGGTGAGTTTGGGTCAGTTCTTGTTGTGTGACTTGCGGTTTTCAACTGGTGCACCTGAAAAATGCGAGTGCGCAATTTGTGCTCCGAATACATGTGCATAAGCCAAGCACCTACATTGGACATAACGAACTTGAGCGAGCAAAAGATACGATATGTGAACGGCTTCATCAGCAGCTAAGCTTCTCTTTACATTTACAAGATGCCTTCACTTCCGATCCTGCACAAAAAATCTATTTAACCTGTTTAGGCTGAGTTGGGACGCCTTGTTTTTGGTTGCC
This sequence comes from Danio rerio, assembly GCF_052040795.2. NCBI lineage: Eukaryota > Metazoa > Chordata > Actinopteri > Cypriniformes > Danionidae > Danio > Danio rerio. Next base: position 44,407,847 of record NC_141040.1, read on the forward strand.
GGTGTTCTCCTTGGTGATGAGTTTTGTCGTAGAAGTGCTTAAACAAGTTGCTGGTCAAGTTAAAAGCAGTTGAAAGTTTTTTAGAGACTGGACATAGACAGCAATATTTTAGTTTTTACGCTCAATGAAATCAACGTTTTTTCACCTGTTGAAGCAGCCTCTCTCGTCAGCAACCATTTCAGCTCTCATTCTCCAGCAATTTAAAAGCGCATGCTCATTAATTGACGTTGCATTGAAACACATTATTTAAATGAAGCATTTTTTTTTCTTCTAAAAACTATATTTGTAACATAAGAAATGCAATTACACTGACTTTGCTAACTCTGATCAAATTACACAAATTTAAAATGTTTGTTACATTACTGTGTTCCTCTAAAATGTAATTAGAATACAGTAACATGTTACTGTGAAACCCGTTACACCCAACAGCAATATGAGGAGCACAATGTTCATTCATTCATTTTCTTGTCGGCTTAGTCCCTTTATTAATCCGGGGTCGCCACAGCGGAATGAACCGCCAACTTATCCAGCAAGTTTTTACACAGCGGATGCCCTTCCAGCCGAGATGGAAACATCCACACACACACATTCACACACACTCATACACTACGGACAATTTAGCCTACCCAATTCACCTGTACCACATGTCTTTGTACTGTGGGGGAAACCGGAGCACCCGGAGGAAACCCACGCGAAGGCAGGGAGAACATGCAAACTCCACACAGAAACACCAACTGAGCCGAGGTTCGAACCAGCGACCTTCTTGCTGTGAGGCGGCAGCACTACCTACTGCGCCACTGCCTCGCCCTGGAGCACAATGTCTTATATTAAAATAAGAAGAGTCAATTCCTGGACCAGCACCATCCACCTATTCGATTTACAGCACAGCAAGGGCTGAAGTGGCATTTACGCATAATGTTGCCATGGAAAGATTTCCCCCGAGCCTTTTGTGGACCTTATCAGCAATCTTACATTTCTGTACAATCAGATACTAAAGCTTGTAGACAATCTGCAGGGGCGAAACCCTAATAACACAGAGAAAGACGCACCAAAACCAAACCAGATGCAACTAAGTATATTGCGTCTGCAGAAAGCTTCTTGAGTCAGCATTTGGAGGGACGTCTAATCCTAAGTTTGACAACAGGGACCAAAGTGAAGATCTGCGACAGGTGGTCTTAGCTGACTCCTTTGGTGCGTGACGTCTGTATCCGACCCCCACTTACACACACGTCATCATACATACAAGCCAAGAGTAGAAAATACTGTTCTCTGAGCAACAGGGCCAACATAAACAAGACCCAGTGACCTGGTCTTGACTCAGACTCACAATGGATCATCCACAAATACATTACTGTAAACGCAATCACAACGGACTGAGCAAGAATCAATCATTTGCCGTGACTTATATCAACAATATTGGCGAAGATCAATAACGGGGGCTCATAGACGTGGCAGAGAGTATAAAGGTTACATGTGGACTCTCTGAGCAGCAATTCAAACTGAGTTGCCGCAAGAATTTATATCCATTTAGAAAAGAGGCTTTTAAAGGGGCTCTGACCAGCAGATGACACAGAGCCAACATTCCTCGTGCGGCCTTGGAGATGTTTTAATGATGAAACATTGCCACTGCAGATGTGCACCCTATATACAGACAACAAGTTCAATTCAATCTTTCTCCCAGGCAATGCATTGATAAAGATTGAAAAAAGCAAACATTCATCTCCTGTCCACCGGGCTTTGTCTTCATCGCTTTTTGTCTACACTGAGAGCGAACGACGTGACAAAACTAGACAACTTCCAATGTAATGTGCACAGTGTCTATTACTGGCTACGATTACATGGCAGTCAAAACATTTGTTAGTAATTGGACTGAAAAGCCTCCCTGTAAGCACATCTATGGATTATTTTCACATCCTAAAGATAGTTAAAAAAATATAATGTCATATAATTTTACCCTTTTGTTATGTTAGGGATGAAAACATCCACTAAATTAAAGTGCTATAAAAATGCATTAGATAAATATTTTCTTCAAATTTAGAAAAAACGTTATTGTCCACACGTGTGGAAATTCATTTTTGGCCTCCCCAACATCACAAATACAAAACACAAACACAGAACACAAAGCTTCCTACACCACAGATTACCAACACACAAATCTAGACATGCAGTCTACTTCATGGTCATTTATTCAATATAATAATAGCAGACGGTTTAAAAGATTTCTTAAAACTATTTGCTTTTGCTGTGGGTGCTCTGTATCGTCTAACAGAAGGAAGCTTTTCAAATTCATAATAAAGAGGATGAGTTGAGTCCTGAACTATCTGTGAGGCTGTCCGTCTGGTTTGGTTTATAAACAGTTCCACAAGCTGCTTCTGGGGGTCCATTATGATCTTATCAACCGTGTTAACGATCTTTGCAAGTTAATACTTGTTTCTAGCTCCAAGATTTCCATACCGGCAAGAAATATTATAGGAGATAAAACTTTCAACCAGACTGGTATAAACCTCCATCAGAATAACCTTACTAACATTAAAACTTTTTAATTTCCCTAAAAGAAAATATCTCTGTGTTGCCTTTTTATAGATATAGACTGGGTGTTCACCATAATATAAGGCACAAATACAATCTAATCTTTTAGCATCTAATACAATCTCCACGTTAACGCTCAGTAGTAACTGGATGACATACAGGCTGCCCTTCTCTACTAATAATTAGTTCCTTAGTTTTCAAAGCATTTAGTGACAAAGCACTCTCCTTACACCATGTCACCAGATGTTCCATGTACTCAAAGTAGGTCCTCTCTTGCTCTTCCTTTTCCTTTGACCATAAGTCCAACCACAGCCATGTCATTTCTTTGCAGAAACCTGCATAATCCGTCTTTCGGATGAGATGTTAAACCGAGGTCCCGACTCTCTTTGGTCGTTAAAAATCCCAGGATGTCCTTCGAAAAGAGTAGGGGTTTAACCCCGGCTTCCTGGCCAAATCTGCCCACTGGCCTCTGTCCATCATGGCCTCCTAACCATCCCCATATTCAATTGGCTTCATCACTGTCTCCTCTCCACCAATCAGCTGGTGTGTTGTGTGCGGTCTGGCACAAAATGGTTGCCGTCGCGTCATCCAGGGTGATGCTGCACACTGGTGGTGGATGAGGAGATCCCCCCCCATTGTGTAAAGCGCTTTGAGTGCCCAGAAAAGCGCTATATAAAATGTGAGGAATTTATATGATTATTATTATTAATAAAGCTCTATGCTGATCAAAAAAAATACAGAATTTTAACTCTTTAATTGTCAAATACACAAATGATGTCACTGATTTGATTAAGAAACACACGCAAAATGATGTATTTTCAATATAAAAAGCAGTTGTGGACTGGATTTATTTTTTTAACCTTTTATTACAGTCTTAAACGATTAGTAACAACACTGGCATAAATGCATTGTTAGATTTTGATTTTTTTCTCACTAATTTACTGTTGGTGGCTGTTTTGCCCCATTGACTTCTATTATAACCACATTTGATGGTGCATAAATACACAGTCTTTGTTTTTGTTTACTCCATGTAGTTCTGAGAGCTGAGATGCATATTTTGATTTTCTCAGACACACCAAGGTAATTGCATAAATGTCACTCTCAAAGCCACACATAAACATACTTTAATTTGCTGTTATACTCAATATTAACTCCAGAATCTAAGCTTTTTTGCAGCTATCTAAAGAGTTGATGGTGCCAACTGATGACCAACAGTAAAATTACTATGTTTACTTCTTCCCAATAGGAAAAACCACCAACAATAAAAAATGCACAATTATATGCCGTCATGGTTTTGTCAAAAAAAAAAGTGTGGTTATAAAGGTCATTGGGGTAAAAACAGACACCAACAAATTAGGGAGAAAAAAACAAAAAACAAAAATAATTAAAAACAATCCATCAAAGGCAATGTTGTTTCACATCTCCAAGACTTTGATAAAAGTTTTTTTCAAGTCCAGTCAACAATTACTTTTAGAATAAAAATGTCATTTTTTGGTGTGTGTTTTTCACCAAATTAGTGACATCATTTGTGAATTTGGCAATTAAAGAGTTAAAAACCCTATCTCGGAGGTCTACAGACAATTCCTTTGTCTTTATGCTTGGACGTGCACTGTCAACCCTGGGATATTATATTGACAGGGTATGCCTTTTCAAATCATGTCCAATCAGCTGAAGTTACTTCATGTAAATGGGGTAAAAAAAAAAACATGTACATTTTTAAGGTTTTTTATTTTTAATAAATTTGCAACAATTTCAAAAAATCTTTTCTCACAATGTCATTATGGGATATTGAGTGTAGAATTTTAAGGAAATAAATGAATTTAATCCATTTTGAAATACGACTGTGACATTAAAAATGTAGTAAAAGTGAAGCACTATGAATACTTTCCGGATGCACTGTATGCATCATTGGATATAACATTCGCTCATCTCAGATGTATAATTCAGGCTTAACTCTATATTCACCAAAGCAAAGGTGTAAAACAACAAAGATGTCAACCCAATCAGCCACTTCAACAAAAACAGGAAAGATAGTTAATATACATGGTATGGATTCTTATAGTTGCAACTTTTTGTACTACAACTACTCTGCTTTCATTATTTTTCTTCGGTTTGCATTTCTGAAGCTCTGTTTATCTCTACAGCACGGTCCACCACCACGACTACCATAGTAGAGGCCAAAAATGACGTGAGCTCACATTCAGTACGTTCGTCCAAGCGCACCATGACTGATGACCTCTACTCCACGTTCAGCTCCCCCATGGCCTGGATCCTCGTGCTGGCTCTTATCATAACCTGGTCAGCCGTGGCCATCATTATGTTTGACCTACTCGACAGCAAGGGTCTTGAAGGTAGGTCCAGCTCTCTTATCATTGCCTAATTCACTTCGATGGGGAGTAATTTCGGAACACTCGTCCTGAAGAGATTGTAGGTTGGGCGAAGCAATCGATTATTATAAAGGCTCCCCTATTGGGGGGTTTTAAAGCAAAACATTGGCTTTAAGGTAAAACAGGACACAGATGAGGAGTAATTGGATGCTTGAATGTGTCTTCACGATGTGATAAAACTCTGAGTGTGTTTTCTTGTTGGAAGTTTATCAGCTGTGCCACAGGACAAACTTGTGAGGCTTCTAAGAGCGGGAGGGAGGGATATTGACTTGTTCCTGATAGCATTGACAGTGACAAGGATAGATAGGGTGTCCCGTTGGCCGGGTCGCTATCAGTCACCTATCATGTGGAGTGCTGAAAAAGTCCTTGTAGGACAACAGTTTACCTTGTGCTACCACCTGATGAAACATAGTTGATGCAATTTGAAGGCGACCAAACTGTTGTTTATTGTGCAGAATTGCTTAAAGTTCTCGGCGTGATTCTGTAGCTTAATAATGGCAATTTTAAACTGTTTAAAAATTTGTCATTGTTTAGACGGATTTATCACAGCCATTAAGATCATATCACATCTCATTCACAAATCATTCCATCAAAAACTTTAAAACGCAAACACATTAACCCATTTTGAAGGTATTTCACAGAGAAAGCAACAGACTTTCATATCATGTAGTTCACTACATGATTGCACCCATTAAGAGTCACAATTACATTATTTCTAATAAATTTCCCTCCTTTTTCCACCCTGTCCATCACCATGTGTCATCCTGTTGCCATCCAATAAAAAGCCCATACATTATACTGTGACGACCCCTGTTTACCACCTGGTAAAGACTCTCTGCCTGCAGTTCAGTGCTAATGCCTGTTTTCATGTGTGTTTGTGTGGTGTGGTTGTGTGGTTGTGTGGTTTTCCAGCATGCAAACAGGGAGCAACTGTCACTCTCATCGGCAACATTCATACGGACATGCAAATTTACTGAACCATCTAATCTGTCTGTCATGAACACGACATCACTTCCACTAGACTGTCATGCACTCCATTCAGTGTGACAGCAAACCTTTGACTTCATCGTAATGGTAAAGGGAGGTGTGAGACTGAGTTCTCTGTGGAAGCAGATGCACTTGCTTTGCAGTAATAAAAAAAGGCGATTGCTTCAGATTTTAGGCATCTGATCAGATTTTACACCCATTTCAATCACCTCCGCAAAATGCGAAATCCACCTTGGAATGCTTATGTTATGTATGACAAAGCATAATTGTATTTTAGTTTCTCGATACATAACAAGCAAAGATAGCATTTTATTCTTGATATCTATTAACAGGGATGAGCAAAAATATATTGAAATGTATTTTTAAATAAAATACCAAATACCTCAATTTTACGTGCATCAAAATAAGCTACAAAATACAGCAGCCAGAAATGTATCAAAATAAAATACTGCATTTTGTTTTTTTGAAAATACTACAAAGTACTTTTACAAGGGAGCATGACATTTCTTCGCAAACCATCCATCAACAGGTCTCTTCGATCAATCCTGATCAAATAAACGAAATAAAGCAAAACAAATAAAATTTAATTAAACAAAAAATTAAATAAAATAATGCTAAAAAATAAACGTAATAAAATAAATTAAATGAAATAAAGCAAAAAAAATTTAAATATAATCAATAAATGAAATAAAGCAAAACAAATCAAATTAAATTAAACAAAAAAATTAATAAAATAATACTAAAAATAAATTTAATAAAATAAATCTAATTAAATAAAGCAAAACAAATCAAATAAAATCAAACAAAACAATTAATAAAATAAAATAAAATAAAATGAATTTAATAAAATAAAATAAATGAAATAAAGCAAAACAAATCAAATACAATCAAATGAAGAAAAAAATACTTAAAAATATAATAAAATAAAATGAATGTAATAAAAAATAAATGAAATGAAGTAAAACCAATCAAATAAAACTAAAAATTAATAAAGCAATAAAAAATAAATAAAATTAATTTAATAAAATATCAAAACAAATTAAATTAAATAAAAAACTAATCAAATAAAACCAAATAAAACAAAAAGTTATAAAATAATAATAAAAAAAATTAATAGGATAAATGAAATAAAGCAAAACCATTTAAATCAAATAAAACAAACAAATAATAATAATAATAAATAAAATAAAATAAAATAAAAATTAATTTAACAAAATAAAATAAATGAAATAAAGTAAAAACAAAATCAAATAAAACAAAAATAATTAAAAATAATTACAATTGAAAATAAAACAATAATAATTTCTGCACCTCATTCACCTACTGTACATGAGGAGGTTTTCATTAAAAAAAAAAAAAAATTGTGTTTCTTTTTGATTTTAGTATAGATTTTGTACAAATTTTATACAGAAAAAGACGATCCCTTTATTCACAGTAAAAATCATTCCTTTAGAGCGGCGGCGGTACATAGGCGAGGGTAATGGCCATATTAAACTCTTACCCACTGTATATTGAGCTGGAAGATAGTACTATAAATTTCTCTAGCTCTATCTTTTGTGAAACTTGCCATCATCTCATAACAGTCTTATATTTTAAAATGGTAATACATAAAAAGGGTATTTGAAGTTTTTGTTCACATTATTTGCTAAATTAATCTAGTTGATTAAAAAGTAAAAATGAAAAGTCACGATTGCTGAAATCTACTAAAATCTTCCATAAATCATGTTTTGTTTAGTTTTTTGTGGGCCACATTTTTATGATGTCATCATTTAGACTTCTTACAAGGTATTTTACAGTTTTTTAAAAATACAAAAATACAAGACACTTATTTATTTTGGTACAAAATGTTCAGCCATTTTCATAAACCCTATAAAATACAACTTACTGTTTTGTATTTAAAATATGTATTTGAAATACCTGTATCATAAATACTGCCCATTCCTGACTATTAATAATACTGAAAATCGTTTCAAACTAATTTACTTTGAAGAAAGGCTGTTGTTTCACCTGAATGCATATTCCTTTGCACACAAAAAAGTTTAATCGTCTCAAAATAAAATATATTCCCTTTGCACAAATTAAACTGTACTGTACATAATTATCATCACAAAACAATTACAAAGAAAAATCTCTTGTATACCTTGAGCAACACACTAAAATGCAACAAGAGACAAATACAACCTTCTCAGCAGTTATATTAAAGTAGAAATATCTGCATTTATTTCAAATGTGATTTGGATAAACCTCATATCACAGCATGGCTTGATATGAGTGGCATAATGCAGTATGTCATCATCTAAATGCTCGCGGCACTGATTTCATCATCCTTACTAGGATGAAATAAAGGCTATGAACAGCATTTTGAACATCGAAGTGCTTCAGAAAAGAAACATAGATGCTGCAAACATATTAACAACAATCTCATATTCCCAGAGCTCAACTTTTTAATTCAAAACGGTATATCATCTGAGGAAACTTTAAAGCATGATTTTATTTGAGCCAGCATGACATCAATAATCTTCGTGCCAATTGCTCCCTTCCACCCTATGATTTCCAACATTCATGTGTTGACGTCTACTTTGCGATACTGCTTTCAGTGAGCCTCAAATTATTCACTTCAATCAATTCATTTTATTCTAACATCGATAACTATGCTTTGAAAGCATTGTAGCGTGACTTCGTTCATTAACTGTGTGGTATTGAACGGCAACTCCTCCTTGCCATGCAGAATGATTTGATTTTTTTTTCCAATTAATAATGCACTGAGCAAAAACAGTGATATTTTACCTGTAGAATATTAATCCAGTATTCTATGTTGCAGATTTCTCGCGTTCTTTTCAGAAGAAGGGGTATAAACTTTAATTTCCCTCAATGCACAGCTAAGTCTTCACGATGTGGAATCATGGGGAGGAAGTTGACGCTTTGGTCCATCTTAACACAGCCTTGCATTTACAGAGTCTTTACCGTTTGTCTTCAGGTGGTCTATAAAATGGTGGTTTTCAACTGGTTTTGCTTCAAATCCCAGATTTGACAGTGGACGCCAAGCGGAGATCCAAGCCGGTCTACAAAAGAAAACAACAAAACACAAATAGCTCATTCATATTTATTTTACAGTGTGTAGTTTAATGGGTTTTTTTTTTTTTTTTTAAATGAAGAGACATAGTTTCTGTCATAAAGGCCTGCATTAAAAATAATACTATAGTTATTTATAGTAAATACTATAATGTTTTTAAATTATACTACAGAAAGGTACTTGAAGTAACACTTTAACTGCCTGCTCGACCAAATAGTTGAACATATTTTGACTGACTATATCTTATTAAAAGGAGAACCTAATTTAACTAAACCTAATTGAGGCGTCTCTAAAATCCAAAAAAAAAATCCACTAGTTGTCACTAACTCATCACAACATATCTGACATGTAAACTGTTTTTGATGAAAATTTCCATGGTAGGCATATATATATATATATATATATATATATATATATATATATATATATATATATATATATATATATATATATATATATATATTCTTTTTTTTTGACATATATTACAAACTAGCTCTAACTTTACAACTTGGTGCCATAAAAAATATGTAGTATATTTGTAACAATTTTTTTAAATCATGCTTGACCGAATGGTTGATTTGTCACTTTATAGTATGCGTACAAAAGCAAAACTAATGTTTTCATATTCTGCATTTCTGCAGTCCGAATGGACTGTTTGCTGAGAAATATTAACTTTTGATCATTCACAAAATAAATATCACACAGCATGTTATTTATTCATGAATATACAGAGATCAATTCTGAAGTAAATATATTTTTAGTCCCTTTTAGGACATTTAGGAGTTAAGAAATGCAGTCCAAAATTTTTCTATTGCTTTTTTTCTTGGTGTGGCAGTTAAAGGGTTAATATTTCATCGTTTTTCTATAGTTGCTATGGCAACACAATAACTATAGTAATGTAAAACACTGACACAATATATGTAGTTTTCTACATCTGTTAGACTTTTGACTCAAGACTTCTGATATCATTTACTTCCATTTATTTGTAGACATTAAAAACAGCCCGTTATGCTGCTTAATGTCGCAAACTGATTTTTTTAATTATATTATTCTACTTCTTCTGTATGGTCATAAACACACTTGTTCGTAGATCAAGTAATTTGATCGTTTTCTGACATCTATTATTCCTAATCATTTCTCCCATAGTAAACTGAATCAGAACTCAATTCTAAAACAAGCACACTTCCACATTGCAGAATATGGTATATTAAACTACAATACACCACAGTTTACTGTAGCAATACCAAAAGTATGCTATGACCATTCTTCTGTTAACTATAGTTAATACTATAGTATGCTGTCCCAATATTTTGAATATAAACAGTATAAAACATTTAATTATGGTTAAATAACACTATAGTGTTTAATAGAAATTACTGTAGTATTTTTTCGTGTTTATTTCACCCAAAATGAAATCCATCAAATTCTCATCATCATGTCATCCCAAACCCATAACAATTGCTTTTATCTAGAAACACAAATTAGAGTATTGTTGAATGAAATCTGAGTGATTTCTGTTCCTCCATTTATACTCTATTCACCAAAAAATCAAATGCTTCACAACATTCATAGACAGACCAAAATAATAATAATAATTATAATCCATACGATTTAAGAATTATGTAAGAGATTCATCTAAGATACATGATTTCTTTGCATGATTATCAGACTTTTTTGGCATATAAACATACATCTTTATCAAACTTAACAGATTTACAGCTATGACTGTTTGATGCACAGGAACAAATGTCATTGGCTCTTACAGAAACTGGAGCGTGCCACATGAGATGCAAGAATAAACTTCATTGGTTCTTGCATGTCAAGAAAGCATGCTTGAGCTTCTGTGATCAAACCTGAATAAAGTCAGTTCTTAATATTAACAAAGAGCATAGAATCACCAAGAGGCGATACTCTAGTGCGATTTGGGAAACAGCCACTAGATGACGCGGCGGCCATTTTGGAATGAAGATCCCAATAGAACAACAGCCCATTATAAGTCTGTAAATAACCTATTAAAAGTGAAGATGATTGTGATAGTAAGTGTTGTATTGTCATCTTTCAGGTTGTATCTCAGCTTTATGCGCTTTTTAAATGAATAAATAAAAAACAAAGCAGCTGCTTGCCATTGCAAAAACAATAAGATCCAATGGACAGCCAATCGCTTTCAGTCCAAAATGGCAAAATCTGGGGCTGTTGCTGGGCGCTGCTGCTGCAAGTGCTTTATTAAGTGTCGGGATTCTAAGCTCTTTGATATTAATTCACTGTCTCTTCTGTTCGGTAGGTCTTATTTTTGTGCTCTTTTTAATTTCAGTCTTTGCACTGTAACAAAAATTATTGCTGCCTAAAATGTACCGTTTAAACCAAACAAACATTTCTAATGAACTCAACTTACATCAACTAAACTACTGACTAAGTATATTGAGTAAAACTTTGTATAACTACAAATTTAGCTTAAACCTGAGTAACTTCAAGTAAGTTAAAGTAACATTTGCTGTCATGACTTTTGCTGTCATATATATTAAGGGTGTCACAATCCTCCAAATTCTCGATTCGATTACATTATCGATTCTAAAGCCACGATTCGATTCGATTATGAATAATTAGTTAATTAATTAATTACCAATTAATTATTTGTAGCCTACCGTTTAAACTACCTGACCTGCATGGACTTTGTTTTACCCATAAACAAATCATACAGTAAATGAATAAAGGCAAGTTACACACATAATTACCACCTGCCAATCACTTTTTCTGCGGGACTCGTGAATAGGCAGTGATCTGTGTTGTTATAATGGCGTCGGTAAAAAAGACGCACAACCAACAGGAACCAGCCAACAGTATCTGAGGTGTGCGCTAAAATGACTAAGTACAAGTGAGTGAAAGATTGAAGCAGTCCTCTGACTGCCTGGACCTGCTGTCTCGAGCGCATGACTGTGAGTGCGTTTGTGTCTGTGTGATCACGTGATGTGCATGTTCAGAGGTAGAGAGGAAGGAGAGCTGCTCAGAAATGCTACACGCCACTGTGGATGTCAAATCGTTGTCGTTCTAAAATGTCATTTAAAACAAAGACAGTGTAATGAGGGCCTGAGTGTGTACTTTTCGCGAGCGGATTTGCAACGGGGGCGGGCAGAGGATCACGATGCTGGTGTTGTCTATCGGACGAACCGTACGTTATACGTACATAGCAGAGCTTGCAAAACTGTGTTTTTTTTTGTCGACAACAAGAACGTTGTCAACATAACTCACTGGAAATACAAAATGCTTACACATCGGCGACTTCATTGAAAGAGGAGAGGGTTTAAGTTCTGTCGATGGGTCTCCTGCTTCCAACACAATCTCATGGCAATTCGTAACTTTTTCATTTAGTGGCTAATTCGTATGAATTCGTACGATCTAATTCGTACAATTTAGTACGATTTGCTTATCCCCCAATGACGGTTGGGGTTAGGGGTGGGGTCAGGTGCCACGCCTCCTTTTTAAAATCGTACCATTTCGTATGACTGAACTCGTACGAATTAGCCACTAAACTGGCAAAACGTAAAATACTTACATTTTCTCGTGAGATCAGGCTGCCTGCTTCTGCAGTTTAACAAGCACTTCAACAAAAGCGTTATTTTTCCCGCTTGGCAAGCCAAGCTGACGTGACATGGGGGCGTGGCAGCATCAACGATTCTATTTTTTGATTCGATAATCGAAATTGAGCATAAATTTCGATCGATTTCGATTAAAAATCGAAATCGTGACACCCCTAAAATATATATATATATATATATATATATATATATATATATATATATATATATATATATATATATATATATATATATTTTTTTTTTTTTTTTTTTTACAGTGTAAGAACGTTGAAGCATCATACTTTCAAAGGAGCAGACTTTCAATAAAGCAATAGAAATTTGTCATATTTATTTAAAAAGTCTTAATTTGTGTACAGACCCAAAAATATTACGGCAAGATAAGTATTTATTTTTATTTTTGAGAAAACAACCATTTTTTTGAAGGGATGGGGGTGGCAATAAGTGTCTAATCTGCACCAGTTGAGAGCCACTATTCCACAAAAAAATAAAATGAGTACATTGAACATCTAACATTTATATTGAATGGCAACAATACTTTGATGGGATTTTTTTTTAAATGGATGAAATACTGTATATCAGGAAAAAAACCAACACTTGCACATAACAATAAATGCTGCCACATGCACAATAAACCAATAAAAACCAACACTTTGCTCAAACATATAATACACACATTATAGTACATGACTGATACACACATATATAATTCCCTTTACTGTTGGAGAGCTGAAAAAGAGGAGAAGCGAGCAGAAGACCGAAGTGAGAGCGAAGGGTGAAGCTTCACTCACTTTCAAGATGGGATTCAAAGACCACTGTGTTCCCCAATGCAGTGACTGAGACCCTCTATTGGGAATCATTCCCCCTCATGCCTGTGTTTCTGAGATCTGCAATAGTTTAGTGTCTTCTTTTTGCCCTGGAGCCTTATGAATGCTCCATCAATGCAATAGAATATTTTTAAGGGACAACGTAACAGAACATTCTGTGAAATTAAACATGCAAAAGGGCTATAAATAAAGACTGAATGGGGAAAAAAAAGTAAGTAGTTATGATTGTCAAGAATATCTTAGTTTAGATCGAAAACTAGATTAGGATTAGTGATTTCTGCATTGATAAAAACAGCAGGCATAAGATAAGATTAAATCCCACGCAAACAAACTTAAAGGACTGTGTAAAACTGCACTGAACTCTGTAGATTCTTCTCAAGATGTACACAAGACATTCATTCAGCTCATTGTGTCTTCTGTATGGCTTTCTGCCCTTTAGGTTGATTTCAGTTGTTTATCTGTGTATTGTCTGGATATATTTCACAGCTCAGAAAATGTTCTTTGTCTTTAGTTATCTGTTATGTACAAAGTCTCTGATAAAGTTGGGAATAGGGCTGTGCGATATGACAAACATCTAATATTATAATACAAGTCTTCTCATATCATGATAAAGATATATATAGTGCTCAGCATACGAGTATACCCTATTTTAAAAATGAATATATTTATCCATTTCTCAGTGAATATAGGCAATGTATTTTGGTGCATTTGAACAAAACAGATCTATTTAAATTCAGAAGAGTTAATAAATCCACATCTACTGGAAAAACACTAATTTTTAAAAGATAACATTCTTTGAGAAATGAATAGTGGTCTTAATTTTTTCATAGATGTATACAAGTACAGTTGAAATCAGAATTATTAGACCTCCTGTATATTTCCCCCCAATTATCCACACATTTCTACACATAATAGTTTTAATAACTAACTTCTAATAACTGATTTATTTTATCTTTGCCATGATGACAGTACATAATAATTTAATAGATGTAAAATGGCTTCAAAATTATTAAAATCTGCTTTTATTCTAGCTGAAATAAAACAAATAAGACTTTCCCTAGAAAACAAAATATTATAGGAAATACGGTAAAAAATTCTTTGCTCTGTCAAACATAATTTGCAAATATTTGAACAAAATTTAAAATGAAATAACAGGAGGGCTAATACTTTTGACTTTAGCTGTATACAATATTTCAAATGACTTGTCTTATTTTGATTTGCTATCTTGACACATTTAAGAAATCTAAAGGAGTGATGTAAGATTATACGGTCTGTCTATAAATGGACACATAAGCAGAAGACATCAACAGCCTCCATCTGCTGACTCCATATTCCAGTCTAAAGATATTAAATGTATAGAATTTGAAATGTTATTTTCTTTACATGAGTTTACACCTCACATTCAAGCACTCAAATATGTACAATGCTGTCAGTTTTAAGAGAGAGCGAGAGCTTAGAGGGCAATACTGAATTTCCATAAAGTGGGTTAAAAAGTTAATCAAACAAATGTCACTGAATTCATCAGTATTGCATTAGCATCTCTATGTAAAGGAGATGTCACAATTGCTTTACGAGGCTTGAATTTTAATTGAGCTGGAAGCAGGCATGAGAAAAGAGAAAGTGTGACAATTTGATTTGCTGTGAGTCACTAAATGCTGTAAGAAACATAATACACTGACTGACGTAAGACTTTCACGCTACATACTGTACATATCCTGCCTTTCTGTACATGTTTATTTGACACAAAATGTTAATGTTTGCATTTGTCATTATCACTTTAAAATGTCTCTTCACACCTTCCTTGTGATTTCGTGTCCAAAGTGTGACTGTATTTTATCGATACTGGTGGCTAAATGTGTCTGTTTATCCTGCCTATGGTTCCGAGCATGCTCAGTGAGGATGACCCAATGACAGAACAGTAGGCGCGTTTCCATTACGAATATGCACAAAGCTTTAATGATTCTTCTTAGATATATACCAACGCAAAGAAATGACACAGTTTACATTGCCCAAGTATTAAGCAAGTAAACTTCGTCCCCTGAACTAATAAGCTTATGAATTATGATTGGAACAAAGCATTTCATTAAAAAAAATGAAGTAGGAACAGTACTGCTCTAAAAAATTATATAAAGTGCTCAGCATAACTGAGTACACCCCATTTTGAAAATTTATATTTTTATCAATTTCTCAGTGAATATAGGCAATGTATTTTTATTTATTAAAATAATATTTTAGTCACCAAACATACTTGGAATAAAAAAAAATACAATTAAATTCAAGCAAAATATTGCAAAAACTTTTTACAACCTACAAAATTGCTATTTTTCTATAACATAAATTGGGGTGTTTTTGGACTTGCTGGATTTGGCTTCAGTACTGACTAATCTAACGTATATGCACTAATATAATATTGCATAACTTCCTATTAAAAATATGAATTCTAAAGATAGATTTGTGAGGGGTCTACTTATATATACTGATCACACGTCATGTATTTCCTGGGAATGATATTTCAAAATGGGCTGTTGACATGGAAGTGAACCAGATTTGTGGTAAAACCACAAACAATACAAATATAAATAAAATAAAAAATAAAAATAAAAAATCTGAAAAATTAGCTGTTTTGCTGAAATTTCCACCCTGATCTTCATAATCCTGATTATTTAGATGTTGGGCTGAAGCAACTAATATTAGTTTACAGAGACGAAGGGCAAAGGATTGCTGAAAAACTACTGAGAGATTTCTGCCTCTGTCTGGGCTTTCACTGCCTTTCTACGCCTCCCTTTCTTCATGCGTTCAATACTTTTTCCCTGTGTCATTTCATTTTATTACTCATAACTTAATTTGTAAAGTAATTACTTTTGTTTTCTTTGCATATATGGATTTTTTTGGTTGTTATCAACATCTAGGGAAAATTTCAAGTCAAGAGCACCTTTAATAATATGTTTGAATGATGACTAGTTCAATATTTATTTTCCCCACTGTATGTACAGCATATATAATGTTTTAGGTATACATGGGATTATTATCATTATTAGGTATATCCTGCAAATACAGAAACACCACCTGTGGTTAAAACATAATAATTATGTTGGTCATTTTTGAGCTGTGGCGTGCCTACTTTGATTCTTTTTTTATTATTATTTGGTAGTGTACCCAAATTGGGACTACTGGATTTGGACTGTTTTTGTCGAACAAAAGTTTTAAGTAAACAAAGCCCAAGGCTAATACAAGTTATATCAGGTTTATGCTATTTTAGAACTGTGTTCAATAGGTCTCTAGACAAGTGGGTGAGTTAAAAAGTTAATCAAACTTCTTACATTTTGGTCGAAATGCTTAAATTTTTCATATTTTCTCTCCCCTATCACTGCTTTTGCGAAGTTTTCTCTTCTTTGAAAGATGCTTTTGTTTTAGTTTTCCATTTATACCATAATATTTTCCATGACTTTCCAAACTCCTTCCTTTTCATGTCTGTTCTGCTCCTTTGAATCTAATTTCCCATAACTTTTTTCTATTTTTATTCATTCATTCATTCATTCATTCATTCAGCTTAGTCCCATTATTCATCAGGGGTCGCCACAGCAGAATGAACCGCCAAGTTATCTAGCATATGTTTTACACAGCAGATGCCCTTTCAGTTGCAACTCAATACTGGAATGTTTTTTAATCAATTTAAGAAAAAACTCTGTCTCGTCTTCAGGCCAGAAATATGGTGACATCTTTAAAGAATGATTTTTTAAGTTGACCTGTAAACAGGAAAAAAAAATCCATTAGTTTTTTTTTTTTCCCTTTGTAATGAAATTGTCTGAAAAACAACTTAATGTGAGCTTAAAAACTTCATCTGGCATATTTTCGATTCACAACCTTAGTTTGCGGAATATAATATGTAATAAAAAGTCTGTTTTGTTTCTTGAAATCCAATTTTCCCATCTTTATTCAGACTTTAATCAGTTTAAAAAAAGAACTTTTCTTTAAAGAATGATCATATGACTTTTTAAGCGACCTCCATATGCAAAACAAAGCAATAAACGTATTATCATTTTGCTAATTCTTGTGTGAAAGTGCCTGAAAAACCACAAGTTGTTAAAAAAACTTAATTAGGCATTTTTAATTCACAATTTTAGTTTGTGTAATATAAAATGTCTATTGTTTCTTGGAATCAAATTTACCCATATTTATTGCGAATTTAATTGGTTTTTAAAAAAACTGTCTCATCTTCAGGACAGACACAGTGCCATCTTTAAAGAATGATCATATGACTTGCATGGTGACCTGTAAGCATTGAAAATGTGTATTTAAACGTATTCCTTTTTAATGAAACTGCCTGAAAAACAACCTCACATGAGCCTTTAAACTTCATTAGGCAAATTTTCAACTCACAATCTTAGTTTGCGTAATACAAAATGGAATAAAAAGTCTGTTTTGTTTCTTGAAATCTAATTTTCCCATCTTTATTTGGACTTTAATCAGTTTAAAAAAAGAAATCGGTCACATCTTCGGGCCAGACATATGGTGCCATCTTTAAAGAATGATCATATGACTTTTTAGGTGACCTGTAAATTTGAGAAGAAGAAAATCCACTGCCCTTTTGCTAACACTTCTGTGAAATTGCCTGATAAACCTCATCATGTGTGCGTAAAAAATTCATTAGGCATATTTTCAATTTACTGTTTAAATGTGCTCAATATAAAAATGTAATGGAAACGCAGCCTATGTGTGTGTGTGTGTTTGTGTATACAGTATGTATGTCGCTGTCCCACACCTGTGCTTCTGTGTCTCTCATCCAAACAGGACCTCAGCCACATCGTGTCAGGAAAACATTAAAGGAAGCAGGCAGCCTTAGAGGCAAGCCATCTTACAATATATCTTACATCTTACACATATGAATGGAGACTATATAGTGGATCTGGTAGCCAGCAAATGTGAAGTACAGCAGTTGCTTACAATTAATAAACCAAGGTCATTGCTAGTAATGTGGGGAATTTCAGTGTAATTTGAAGCATTTCAGTGTCATTTGAAAGCAGTCATCCTGAATGGCATCTTTAAGTAGCATTAGGGCACGAGGTGAATGTTTTGTAGATTTTTAAAGGTGATAAGTGTTACCTTTACAGTGATTTCTTCACAGTAGAAAAATAACTAATTTCCCAATTTAATCTGTGGAAATAGCTTTTAATACCTTAAAGTGTTCACATATGACTTCTCCGAGAAAACTAAGAGTTTTGTTGTATTCAAAAACATAAATAAAATAAATAATATTTAATCATTTAAATGATATTTTACAGTACATACAGTTGAAGTCAGAATTATTCAACCCCCTGAATTATTAGCCCCATTTTTTTTCCCCCAATTTCTGTTTAAAGGAGAGAAGATTTCTTCAACACACAATAGTTTCAATAACTCATTTCTAATAACTGATTTATTTTATCTTTGCCATTTTGACAGTAAATAATATTTTACTGGATATTTTTCAAAACACTTCTATACAGCTTAAAGTGACATTTAAAGGCATAACTAGGTTAATTAGGTTAACTAGGCAGGTTAGGATAATTAGGCAAGTTATTGTATAATGATGCTTGTTCTGTAGACTATCGAAAAAAATAAATCTTAAAAGGGGCTAATAATTCTGACCTTAAAAATGTTTTTAAAAAAATTAAACCGAAATAAACTTTTAGCCGAAACAAAACAAATAAGACTTTCTCCAGAAGAAAAAAATATTATCGCACATACTGTGAAAATTTCATTGCTCTGTTAAACATAATTTGATAAATATTTAAAATAAAAAATCAAAGGGGGGCTAATAATTCTGATTTCAACTGTGCATTTCACATTTAAGGGGTAGTTCACCCAAAAATGAAAATTTTGTCATCATTTACTCTCCCTTGACATGCTCCAAACCTGCTTGAGTTTCTTTCATCTGTTGAACAGAAAAGAAGATATTTTGAAGAATGTTGAAAATCAGTAACCATTGTATTTTTATTTCTACAATGTTTGTTTGTTTAGACTTTATTAACCCCAAAGGGGAAATTCACATCACAGCAGAGCTTTCCATATACTATAAAATACATTACATAAATGAAAAAGGCAATAATACACTGTAAAACCCAACAGTCCACTTTATCAAATTAAATAAGTGGTTAACTCAAAATTGACTGAAAGTTAATTCTACTCATTTAAAAAGAGTTTTGAACTCAGTGTTGAAGCTATTGAGTTAATAAAATACCTCATTACTTCAACTTAAATGGAGTACAGTAAGTTCATGGTACCCAGATAGATTAGTTCTTTAACTCAAATGGCTTGCAGCAATCGAGTTTTACAGTGTATTAATACATTCATACTGCACACTTTAGTTTCAAACAACGAGAAATCCATATCTACAGTATTAATGCTATTAAAATTTAGCATAATTCATCTAGTATGACTTTAATTATACAATCTGATCACTGGGGGTCTGATTCTGTATCGTTCCCTGTAACACCGAGGCTGAATTAATTTTAAGCTAAATAAGCTTGCACACGTTTGGACTGTATCCAGGGTTCAAAAACATTTTTACTACTAAAATTCCATGACTTTTCCAGAACTTTCAAGTACATTTACATAACCTAATGTTTCAAGTAATGTCTACAGTACAAGGCAAATAATAAGAAAAACAATGACATTCAAATTCCTTACAGCAAATCATAGAACATTCAACAATCTATTTTGTTTAAATTTGTTTTTATATTGATTTTGATAATACTTACACAGCACTAACAATGTGGGAGCAAGTTTTTGGCCAAGGACATAAAATTAGACAACTAACCAATATTGAAGTTAGGGCTTCACAATATATTGTTTCAGCATCGATATCACAATGTGTGCATCCGCAATAGTCATGTTGCAAGATGCAATGTGGGGATTATAGTTTAATATAGAGTTTAATCATAATGGAGTAAAAGTTTATCATTTGCATGCCTTTTAAATAGATAGTTCTCCCCAAAATTACTTGCCATTTTCATTACACCCATTACTTGTCTCAAACATTAATGAGTTTTCTTTTTCTTTTTTTTTTTAATGAACACAAAAACAATATAATTGAATAGCTCTTAAACTATTGAAACAAGTCAAGTGAGTAAATAGTGAGTACATTTTAATCTTGAGTAAACCGTCCCTTTAAGGCCTGTGACTGTGTTAACATTCCAATATTTCAAATTTTAAAACATCCGGCTACAAGAAATTTTTTGTAACTTTAATAAAGATGAAATAACATACAATGAAGACGATGCAGTGTTGATCATTCAATATCTGTACTTGAAAAGCGAATACCTGAAAACTATCATTCACTTTTATCTTTATTATGTTTTATCTATGCTTGTATTTTATATTATTCAAGATTCACTCCTCTACAAAATCCCCCCAATCAATCCAAATAAACCTGTTAAATCATCTGGTGAAATTGTATTCACATCGCAATTATTTCACAGAAATCCAAAATCTGGTAATGTCAGATTTTCCAATATAACACTCCCCTAATTCAAGTATACAGATATTTTTTAAACTAATTTCCATGACTTTTTCCAAAACTTTGTGGGTTTTTCTGTTTTTCCAAGCCTGGAAAAATGCCATGTCAAAATTCCATGACTTTTCCAGGTTCTTCAAGGCCTGTGTATCAAAAAGGGGATGACAACCGAGGTTCATCACTGACAATAATTTGATCATGCGCAGTCTCTTCTATAGTGATTATTACACCCCCCACAACAGAACCTGCCCTTTTTATACGCTTATTTAATTAGTGTTTCTCCTTCTCGTCTTAATAAATGAATGCGATTCTGACCCTTCTTGTACAGCTGAATTGTATTTTAAGACCAATTGAACTTATTTTTATTCAGATATACACCCAGGTACTTGCAGTAAATGATGAAAGGGAAATCAATGGTTACAGGTTTTCAACTTTCTTCAAAATATCTTCTTTTGATTTCAACAGTATAAAGAGGTTTGGAAACCCCTGCATGCGAATATAAACAGTGAGTAAATGTTCCTTTCTGGGGGAAATATCTCTTTAATCTTATGTGATTAACATAATGAAGCAATTTAACAATTCATCACCAACTTACTGTAATAAATGCAACTAAAATAGCTGTGATGTTCATCTATAACTCCTTTATGAGCTGATTTTAACACCTTCTTGCGAATGTTTCAAAACGCTACAAATTAAAGTAGCAGGCTGTCAGAATATTTCATAATCAAATACTAATTTATTCTGGTAGCGGCGGCGAACATGAGAGTGTTTAGAGGCTATAATGGAGGTCTGAGGAGTCTGGAGTCTGTGCTCGCTGTCACGTCACCCTCTGCATAATGGCTTCTGGTAAAACGGTTTTGACTCGGGTCATGCTGTTTGCCTGCTGATAACCACCACAGACACACAGAAACTACACGGAGATGTGTGGAGTCTGATGAGTATTCCTGACGACGGGCGCTGGAGAGCGGGAACACCCAAATATGATTTACTGACTTTGCAATTTTTATCTGTAGACGTATATACGACCATATGGGTTTTTTTATAGACATGGGTGCTTGCTAGTCTTTCTCACTGCTACATTTGAAATCATCAATTTTTCTCGATGAAGATGTCATTCAGGATGAACGGTACACTGAAAATCAAGAAGTAGCATATACAGTTTGTGGCCAAAAGTGTGTGAAAACCATATTCAGGATTTCTGCAGATTAATAATCTATCTATCTACAAATCTATCTATCTATCTATCTACAAATCTGTCTATCTATCTATCTATCTATCTATCTATCTATCTATCTATCTATCTATCTATCTATCTATCTATCTATCTATCTATCTATCTATCTATCTATCTATAAATCAATCAATCAATCAATCAATCTATCTATCTATCTATCTATAAATCAATCAATCAATCAATCTATCTATCTATCTATCTATCTATCTATCTATCTATCTATCTATCTATCTATCTATTTATCTATCTATCTATCTATCTATCTATCTATCTATCTATCTATCTATCTATCTATCTATCTATCTATCTATCTATCTATCTATCTATCTATCTATCTATCTATCTATCTATAAACTGATTCTATCTATCTATCTATCTATCTATCTATCTATCTATCTATCTATCTATCTATCTATCTATCTATCTATCTATCTATCTATCTATCTATCTATCTATCTATCTATCTATCTATCTATCTATCTATCTATAACTGATTCTATCTATCTATCTATCTATCTATCTATCTATCTATCTATCTATCTATCTATCTATCTATCTATCTATCTATCTATCTATCTATCTATCTATCTATCTATCTATCTATCTATCTATCTATAAACTGATTCTATCTATCTATCTATCTATCTATCTATCTATCTATCTATCTATCTATCTATCTATCTATCTATCTATCTATCTATCTATCTATCTATCTATCTATCTATCTATCTATCTATCTATCTATCTATCTATCTATCTATCTATCTAATCAAGTGCCTGTAAATGAAACTATTCTGGCCGTACAGAAACATGTGTCTCAAGATGCCTTGTTTAAAACATGCTCTTAGGAGGCATTCACCACATCAGCCCTGAAAAAGCAGTGAGCGAAGCCATGGATGACTCTTCCGACTGGATTACATCCATCTTGACTTTTATGACTAATTTGGTAGCGCCGGAAGAAGAGGAGGATGAAGGTATATTAATTTGCCATGGGATTTTTTTTTCACAATAGCAGCAACAAAGTGTGTACTGTGAAAATAACAATCTCTAAAACCACAGACTAACCACAGCGGTTTGATCTGATGAGCCATGTGTATAAATAGGTCTTTTTAGAAATAGGAGCTGGCTTTTATGGTCACGTTTTTTTCCTCTCTGCTGAATAAACCTGGTTTGGTCTCCCAATGGGATTGGCAAATAGCACTGATTATGTTTGTGCACATCTATGTTTATGCAATCTATGGTCTGATATAATATTATAAGATCTGCTCAATGATGAGTGTTGTTATTGAGGAATATATTTAAGGATGGGTCACTGTTTTACAGCTTTACACCACTATGAAGAGTTTTGAGAAAGAGGATGAGGGATTTCTGCAAGGAACTGTCCACCTAAACTCTGTGTGATTCTACAAAATGACAATAAAAATCAAACAAAACAGTATCACATCTCTGTCATTAATCTTTGTTAAAATCATCTTGGTTTCTTTAGTATATATTAAGTTATTTTGTGTTGGATTCACAGGGATTTATGCACAGTAATATAATATTATTGAAAAAAAAAGTTTATGTGTGTTTATGTAATTCCTTTAGGACAAGTAATGCTTTTGTACAAAATTTCCATTGAGTACTAAAAGAATTGTTCTGTATGTGGGGAATAAAATAAATAAAATAATTAAATTTACTTTAATTAACTGAGTACTAAAATAGTAGCTCATATACTGTATGTGGGAAATAAAATTGATATTAATTAGTTAAAACATATAAAAATAAATGAAAATAAATAAATGAATAAAATAAATAAATAAAGTGCAATTTAATTAAATTTATTGAGTACTAAAATAGTAGCTTATATTCTGTATTTAGGGAATAAAATCAATAAATTGTAATTAAATTAGTTAAAATTAGATATAATAAAAATAAATAAATAAATAAATAAATAAATAAATAAATAAAATTCAATGATTAATTTAAAAATAATTTAATTAATTGAGTCGTAAAATAGTAGCTTACATACTGTATGTGGGAAAAAAAATAAGATTTTATTTTATTAGATAAGTCAAAACAAACTAACACAAATAAATAAAATATAAAAAAATAAACAAATATTAAATAAAAAGTTGTTTTATTTAATTAACTGAGTACTAAAATAGTAGCTTATATTCTTTATGTAGGGAATAAAATGAAATAAAATGTAATCAAATTAGTTAAAAAAAGTTTTATAAAAAAATAAATGAAAATATAAATAAATAAATAAACTTCAATAAGCAAATTAAATTTATTTTATTTAATTATTTGAGTCCTAAAATAGTAGCTTATATTCTGTGTGTGTGTGTTTGTGTGTGTCTGTGTGTGTGTGTGTGTGTGTGTGTGTGTGTGTGTGTGTGTGTGTGTGTGTGTGTTGGTAATAACATAAAATGTAATTAAATTAGTTAAAAATAAATGAAAATATAAATAAATACATTTACTTTATTTTAATTAATTGAGGACTAAAATAGTAGCTTATATTCTGTATGTGAGGAATAAATTAAATTAAAATGTAATTAGTTAAAAATATAATAAAAATATAAATAAATACATTAATTAATTAACCCAAATGATTACTAAAATAGTACCTTATATACTGTATGTGGGAAATTAAATGTATTAATTAATTTAGTTAAAATAAAATAATACAAATTTATGGAAAAATTTATTTAATTAAATGAGTACTAAAACAGTAGCTTATATTATGTATGTGGGTATTAAAATAAAATGTAGTAAGAGTATAGGCAAAAAATACATGAAAAACAAATAAATAAATAAAATGATGAATAAATTGTAATTTTATTTAATTAATTGAGTATTAAAATAGTAGCTGCATGTGGGGAATAAAACAAAATTTATTTTAAATTTGTAAAAATAAAATCTAATAAAAATAAATGAAAATATAAATAGATAAATATAACAATAACAACAATAATAACAATAAACATTAAATAAAACACTATTTCATTTAATTAATTGAGTACTAAAATAGAAGCTTATATTCTGTATGTATGGAATAGAATCAAATTAATTTAAATAGTTGAAATAATATATAATAAATTTAAATTAATTATAATGAACCAGTCAAAATCAGAAATCTGGTCCTGATGATTAACAGGTCAGACAAGTAATTGTGATGAATGATTTAATTCTGTTTGTTTAGTTATAAGTATAAAAAATGACCATATGATTTATTGTTGTTAAATACAACAATACAACAAATAATACTAATACAATAATAAATTATTAAATCATAAATTTATTAATAATAATAATAATTATATATAATATAATAATATATATAATATAACATAACATATAATATAATATAATATAATATATAATATAACATAACATAACATAACATAATAAAATATAATATACTATATAACGTAACTTAACAAAATATAATATAATATAATATAATATAATATAATATAATATAATATCATATCATATCATATAATATCATATAATATATAATGTAATGTTGGTCAAAAAACTAATCAGGACTTCAGGGCAAAATAAAACTACTAAAATGCATTTAAGTAAAAGTGCATAACTTAACTCTTCTTTTTAGATAATATATTTTAAAACGTTTTACTACATCTTTTTTTTTTTCTCGTTTTAGCCATCAACCTTTTAAAAAAACTGAAATAAATGAAAAATAGTCAAATAATATACAATAATAATAAATTTATACCATAATTAGATGATTATAATAAGCCATAATTATAAAAAATAAACAAGCAATAATTCTTAAAGGTTTTAACTGCATAATATAATATAATATAATATAATATAATATAATATAATATAATATAATATAATATAGTTCAAAATCTTTCATCTTGTACAGCTGCCATTTGTTCTTGCTTTAAACATAGAAAATATTATACAAAATAAATACACAAAAGTACTATTAATTCAAAACAGTTCAATGTTCAATCTGATCCTGCATTTTTAAAAAAATCACATTTAAATTTTACTTTCAAGAAACTGTCTCTTAAAAGAAGACAATAATATCTTTTAAATACACCTCTGCAATGCAATCCAAAGGAACAGATGATGGATTTTATGTCATAACAAAGCAGAAGTCAAGAGAACTTAAAAAAAGTAATTATCAGGAGAGAACAATAAATCTCACTCACACACACAACAACCTGAGACATCTTTACCTCCCCTCTTTCATTTTGGATGCTAATTGGCCACTGTGGTCTCATTGAGAGCTCCAATGGCCTGGTGTTCAACCACAGATGCACTTAAAAGCTCATTCAAAATGTTTATAGGTGCTTTATGTCCCCTTTATCCTGATTTTGTATCAAGTTTTTGTGACTCAGTGTCTGGGAAAGGTGCTATATAAATAAACCTTTACTTACTGACTAAGTTTAAGTCAATAGAGTTAATTTTTAATCAACCTTAAAAAATGTATCCCATCAACTAAACCAACCAAATGATAAGGCTGGTACAGAATAGTACAGTAGCAAGTTAGCAAACAAAGCTAACTGACAGTTTTGTTCATTTTCCTTTTTTTTTTTTTTTTTTTTAATATTTTTAATAATGCGTAATATTAACTACATAAGCTTTGGTGCAGGTGTGTATATTTATTGGAATTTAAATAGCTCACCCTCATTTACATTAATTAAAATACACAGTTTAAAACATACACATTTTTGGACATGGATATTTTTGTCCATATTATGTTATTTTATGTATCAGAGTATTTTAAGTTTGAAAAAAATCCATAAAATGAAATACATTTAACAATACAAAACAAAACAAAAGTAAGATAAAACAAAAAAAAATAGTAGCTAATATATGTGGGAAAAAATTAATATGTGGTATAATTAAAATAAAAAAAAAATAAAACAAAAGAATAGTAGCTTATATATGTGGGGAATTACATTAAATTAATATGAGGAATAATTAAATTAAATTAAAGATAAAACAAAAGAATAGTAGCTTATATATGTGGGGAATTACATTAAATGAATATGAGGAATAATTAAATTAAATTAAAGATAAAACAAAAGAATAGTAGCTTATATATGTGGGGAATTACATTAAATTAATATGATGAATAATTAAATTAAATTAAATTAAAGATAAAACAAAAGAATAGTAGCTTATATATGTGGGGAATTACATTAAATTAATATGATGAATAATTAAATTAAATTAAATTAAAGATAAAACAAAAGAATAGTAGCTTATATATGTGAGGAATTAAATTAGTTTTAATAAAATACATTTAATAATGTAAAATTAAAAAATTAAATAAAATTATAAATGAACCAGTCACAACCAGAAATTCTGTCCTGATGACTAACAAGACAAACAAGTAATTGTAATTAGAGATTAGTTTTTAGTCATAAGCATAAATAAAAAGTGACCAAATGGTTTGTTGTTTTAAAAACGTATAATACTGATATAATAATGAATTATTCAATTATATATGAATAAAATTTAACTATAAATATATAATAATATAATATAATATAATAAAATATAATATAATATAGTATAATATAATATAATATAATATAATATAATATAATATAATATAATATAATGTAATATAATATAATATAATATAATATAATATAATATAATATAATATAATATAATATAATATAATATAATAAAAAAATGATCAGGGCTGAAATTCAAAACTGATTTAGTAAAATGTATTTAATTTAATAATAATACATAAATAAAAAACACATAAATAAATATACAGTAACACTACATAAAAATAAATGTCACAGAATGAATGTTGTTATTTGTATTTATCATTGATACATCCAAAACTGTAATTAACAAAACTAAATCTGCGTAACATATGGGAAAATAATTACTATTTTACTTTTTTTTTTTTTAAATAAAACAAAACACCTGCACCAATTTGAAAAAAAAAAGAAAAGACAAAAAGCATAATTTAAATGGTTAAACATCTATAAATGCATGAATATTTGGTAATATTTGTTAATTTGGTAATTATAATTTTAAAAATAAAAATATCTTTATGACATTTTTGAACATATACATTTTAGTCCATTATACACTTTAGGTCCATGATATGTGTAACTTTTTCTAAAGAGTTAAAACTGACAAACATACAGCTACCGTATTTGCTTTAATCATCAGTCAAATCTCCAAAGATGAATCAAGCTTATGACAATTAAACAAGGCCCATGAAGTACTTTAATGAATGACATTTACTTTAATTAATTATCAGTGACCAAGAATCTGCTATCAATTAACTAAACCCCCACAATGCCTCAAGAGTCATTACACAAATGTTTCAAGAGCTAAAACATACAGAAAATACAGTACAGTACAAGTGTCTGACACCTTCTGAATTACAAAAGAAATATTTGTGTAGCAGTCAGAGCACAAATGAATACATAAGCACAGAGAACACTTTAAGAAACATTTATAAGGAGAACTCAAAACACACACTGAGAGAGAGACAATTGTGACATTGCCATTTGCCAACCAATAACACGCTTGGCTAGGATTCCTCATAAGTCACCTTGAGGTGCTCATTTAAAATAAATGCGTGCGGATTGACTGCTACATCGCTTCAATAGCTCCAGTTATCAATGAATGCTTTTCACATTGACGGTTACATCACACACCAACAAAATATATCATCTGCAATGTATACAAACTGATAACAACACTGTAAAAAATCTATACATTAGCCATGTTTTTGAACTTTATGATTTATTTTTTTTATGATTTTAGTTTATGTTTTTAGATTGCATTATAGGATCTTAATCTTGCTTTTAACAACTTTTAACCATAAAAAGGTTGAAAAGGTGACTTTTAATAACATTTTTAATACCTTAAAGTGATATATTGTTTGGGTTGGTGTTGTATGTTGCACTACAAAACCTTTTAATAAACTGCCAGTACATTTTTTGTTATTTTACAGGCTTAGACATGATATTTCAAGCTACTAAAATGTCAATAAAAGTCACTTTGTTAAACTGTAGAGTTAAATTCATAACATCAAACATCATTAGAGCAGAGATCAAGCTTTCATAATGCAATTCACAACCGTAAATCAACAGAAAAACACTTGTGTATGGAAAATATGGAAACAGATTAACTTTTTGTTTACAGTGCAGACACACTATACAGTTGAAGGCAAAACTAGCACTAAATGCTATGGAATAAAATCACTGTCATAAATATTTTGTGCGTAAATAAAATTCATGCATCCGTAATTATAAAATCGTAAAAGAAAACGGAACGTAGAAGTAATTTTACGAGGGTACAATTTCTAATTCCTAATTTTGATTCTGTAAAATGTCCAAGAAACACAGCGAAAATGGACCTCATTATGTCTCAACCTTTATTACAGCTCATGACAGACATTTCTCAAAGAGGGAATAACAAAACTTTTACCTGAGTGTGTGGGGGTTCTGAGTGCCCAGGAGGCACGCCGTTGTGATCGATGACTCTTGCTTGTTTATTAATGCCTGTGACAGCAGTGACGTAATTTTGACAGTGGAGTGTTGCTGTTTGATTGGTACTCGTAATCAGGACTTGTGTCCGTGGTGAAACTGTGTTTCGTGTTTGTAAAGTACACACATCACAAATTTATCTGTCATATACAAACAGACAAAGAAAAGGTTTTATCTGTGTCTGTTCTAATCGCAGGTTTTGGAATTGTACCCTCGTAAAATTACGAGTACGTTCAGTTTTCTTTTCTGATTTTATAATTACGGATTTGTGAATTTTATTTACACACGAAACATTTATGACAGTGATTTTATTTCATAAAAAGTTTAATTCAAATATTTCTCTCGTAATTTTTATTAGAGCAAAGACATTTTCAAAGTATTTTCTATAATATTCATTTTCTTCTAGTATTGGTGTCATTTGTTTTAGTTTGGCCTTTAATAAAAGTTGTTTTTAAGGTCAGTATTATTAAAAAAGGTCACACTTTATTTTGATGGTCCGTTTGTTACATTGCACCTACATGTCAACTAATTCTCATTAGATTATTAGTAGACTGTTAGGTTGGGATTAAAGTTGGGGTTAGTGTAAGTTGACATGTACTTGCAAAGTTTTGTATTGTCAGTTAAATGTCTGTTGAAGGAGCGGTATCAACAGATATTAAGTAGACAGTGTACCAATACTCAAATGGACCATCAAAACAAAGTGCTACCTTTAGAAATTATATAAATAATAATAATAATAATATATAAAGAATTTTGCCTTCAACAGTAAATTTATATACTACTGGTCAAAAGTTTGGGGTCCGAATGATGTTACACAAACCAAGACAACACAGTTCTAATAAATTTTATTAAATGTTTTAAAATAAGCTTCTCCTGCTCACCAAGGCTGCATTTATTTAATTAAAAATACAGTACAAATTGTAACATTGTGAAATGTTATTGCGCTATAAAATACCTGTTAAAAAGCAGTTTATATTTTAATTTAATAATAAATTATTGTTTCAGTGATTTTAAAGATGAATTTTCAGCTTCATCACTCCAGTGTTCAGTCAAACGATCCTTCAGAAATCACTCTAATATTAATAATTATTGTTGTTATTAGTAGTATTGTAATTACTATTGAAGGTAATAACAAAAGCAGCTAACGACTGGAATATTCGTTTCATTTGAAACTACATAAAATAAGTAATAACTAAATATTTAATAAATATGTATTTAACCATTTTTACTTTTCTTTTACATTTAATAAATGCCGCCTTGATGAACAGAATAATTGCATTTAAATTATTAAATAAAATTATTAATAATAATTATAAAAAAAGACCCTTTGACTGGTAGGGTATTTTTTTTTATCCTGACCTTCACAAAAGGGCTAATGATATCGTCTTCAACTCCAAGTGTACATAAAATATTAACTTTAACATGAATTTATTGTTAAAAAATATAAGAAGTATAATTTTACTATTCATAAGTGGTAATTATAGGTGGTCCTTTCGTCATTTCATTGTCAGCTAAACAGCTCTTAAGGAAAATAAACTTTTTAAAATAAGAATAAAAAAAAATAGATTTTGTGGTTAAACCATGGTAACCAGTAATCAAAATGGTAGCTTAACAATGGTTTTGATTTGCAGTAAAAAATCTTTGCAGTGTGGTTAGACAAATAGCATTCAATACAATCAATACACCAATAAAACCTGGGTACAATTTAACCAGAGATTGAACCCACTCTCACTTAAACACAAAATACAATTGTCTTAAATACAAAATATATATATATATATATATATATATATATATATATATATATATATATATATATATATATATATATATATATTTATATATATATATATATATATATATATATATATATATATATATATATATATATATATATATATATATATATATATATATATATAATTAAAAAATAAAACAAGCCAATCATAAATAAAAAAAAATGTTATCTCTGTATGATCCTTGTCACTTCAAGGCCTCCACTGTAAACAATTAATAAATGAGCTCAAAACTTTTATTTTATTTTTGTAATTTCTTGGATAATTTATAGTCAAAAGTGACAACAAATAAAAAGAAACGTTTAATTGACTTAAAAAATGTAACCATTGTTTAAATAAGAAAAAAAAATGTTGCTTTTAGTTTTTTACCCTAAAAACAAAACATTTTATGAGTTTTTTTAAGGCAATCTCACAAGAACGTAACTTTTTGATTTAGCAGCTAATTAGAATGACTTTATCTTAACTAATCTTATTCATACATCTTTAGTATGATTTGTTTAAGCCCCAAATGATGATTGTGTTTAGGATAGTGGGTTAGAGGCTGTTTGTGCCTCATTGGCTTCCTTTATAACCACATTTTTTGATTGCAAAGCCTTGACTCCAAATAACCATGCATTTTTGATTGTTGGTGGCTTTCCCTGTCAGGATGAGGTACGATTTATTATTTTTACTGTTGACCATCAGTTGGCACCATTAACCCTTTAGATGGGCCAATGAAAAAATGTTTCTGGCTTTAATATGGAATTCTTTGGAGTAAAACAACAAATTATAGTGAGTGTGCATTAATACACTTACAATGTTTATGTTCTGAGAGCTGAGCTGCTTATTTTTTTATTTTCTCAAACATAATAAGGTAAGTGTGCAAAGGTCTCTCAAAAAAAAAAAAAAAAAAAAAAAGCCAGAAACTAAGCTTTTTTTTTTTTGCACTGTGATGAACAACAGTAAAAAAAAATTTTTTTACCTCTTCCCAGCAGATAAAGCCACCAGCAATAAATATAGCATGATTATATGGTGTCATGGCTTTGCAATCAAACCATTTTGTTATAATTGAAGTCAAAAGTGCAAAAACAGCCACCAACAAAACAAAAAAGTAGTGAATTTGCAAACAGTGCTGATTTTTTCCCTAAAATATTAATTCCCCAGCATTTCCCTAAAATGTGTCAAAATAAGATTTGCCATAAAAAATCCTTCCATTTTCTGAAACAGAGACAATTGTGGTTGAATAAAGCCTCAGAATCACACCAGATCACCACCTTAAAACATCCACAAGAGCACACAAGGGTTAATATTCCTACATGATTTCTAATTGTGTGGAAAAAAGTTCTTTAAAGCACAAATAAAACAAAAACTTGAGGGGCAACTACATGAATTTTTTTTATTTTTTTTTTTAGTTTTTATCTTAAAGTCTATTAGTTTGGCTTTGTTTTAAATCATTTTACTTTTGGTAGAGCACCACAGCTCTGTACAAAACCAGCAATAATTTATCCTCTTCATTCTAACCCAGATGGGTGTATTTACAGATCACACTGCAGAAAAACAGGCTCGCCAGATCAAATCGCTCGACAGTCAAACAAGCTGATTAATTAATCATTTTACTTTATTTACACATGTAAATGCATCACCAGTTATAAAGGTGGCTGCATAATTAACATTTTCTGAGTATTCTTGCATGCAAATGAAATGTGTGGGGGTGAAAGACGGAGGTTGCAAGAAAACACTTCTGCGTATGCATGTTTGTTTATGTGTGCGTGTGTGTGTTGATGCTGGCATGCCTTTTTTTTGCTTTCACAGAAGATCTTAAAGGCCAGAATAAAGTGCTGTGAATCGTACACAAGCCTTTTCCTCTCTTTGATCCACATTTATAATTTATTCAGCCCTCATCAATGTTTCAAAAGATCTATTTTGTAGGTTCTTCTCTAACACTCTTGTCTTTTGTATTCCTTCCTCCTTCACCAATTTAGGCGAGCGTCATTTTGTGAAGAAAAAAGGTTAGTATCAAACTCTGTCCTCCTTCACTTTCATTATACACAAATAAGAGACGCATTGGTTAAAAGGTAAAGGCAGACTCACATGGTATAAAGGCAAACCTGTGTTTTAAAAAAAATCATTATACACACTCTTCTTTTGAGATTAGGCCTACATATTTAAAAAAAAAAACTACATGTTATTTTTAGGCACCTACACTACAACTTAGGTACCTATACACTACAATTTATGAATTACACTTTTAAATTTTTTTTTTTTAAAATGAACTAATTAAAATTGTAGGGGGATTTGCTGCATAGATATTTTAGAGTTTATTACAACTTTTAACAAAAAATATGGGTTGAATTTCAGTTAAAATGGTAAATTTCAGTGAACTGTGCAGTAAGTTGCCTTACAATCCTAAGTTGTCAATGTTTTTTACATTTACATATAGTCATTTAGCAAACGATTTTGTCCAAAGGGACTTAAAATTGAGGAGGTATTCAGCAATTCAACAACAAGAGGCAATACATACAATAAGGTGGTTTTGGTATTATTCACCGGGGTTCAGGGGCCTCATGTATCAATGCTGCGTACGCACAAAAACTTTGCGATTGGGCAGCTGAAATGCCGGTTGCGCTGCCTTGATAAGAGCGGAGGGGTGCTGCTATACTGCCCTAACAAAGGGTTCCTCTAATACATCTGTGTCTCCCACAGACACAGATACTACTACAGACAGAAAAGTGTTGACTACAATTGGGGCAACTCTCTCCTCAAAGGGTGTTAGTTGAGCATTCCCTGTTCCCCCGTCTGTTCGGTCCACACTTTGACGTTGCACGGCTGTTCTCCTCTTAACCTGCACCTTTACATCGGACCATTTCTTTTTTAATTTGTTCACAGTGCGATGTTCAGACCCCACTGCGTTAACCACGTCAGCTTAACTCTCCCACTTTATTTATTTTTTTTTGTTTGTTTTGTCATTAATTCCGGAAAACAAACTTGCAAATAACACAGTTTTTCTCCGGTCTACCTCTGATAGGAGCACCTCCTATTTACATTCTGTGAAGTTTCTCTTCTTGCTTGCTTTTGCCATTCTTTTTTCACTTGGTTTTGCCAAAATTGAGTTATTACCATATTTATTAGGGGGAGGAGACAGAGAGGGGTTTTGTGCTCGTGCACGTGCGCTCAGTTTCACGTTAATTCAGGATGTACAAAGAGAATATGCGTGGGATTCTGCGTACGCAGTGTTTCATACATCTAAATTTTTTACTGCGTACGTACATTTACAGCTTTGTCCGTACGCAATGTTTTAGTATGAATTCAACGCAAGCATTTGTTCATGAGGCCCCAGATGTTTTGGGAAGAGATGGATTTTTAGTTGTCATTTGAAGGATAGTGAGTCTGCAGTCTGAGTTTGGAATCGAAAGGTCATTCAACCAGCGAGAAACATTGATTGAAATGGTTTTGGAAAATGACTTGTAGCCTCTCTGTGATTTTTTTAAACTGTGTTATATTAGATCCCAAAATATTTTGTCATTATTGATTGTAACAATTTTATCTCATTATTCACACCTGCTATTGCATTCATCTTATGATATGCACTACACAAAAAATAACAGACTAAAATATCAAAAAAGATTAAACTAAAAACAAAAAATAATTGTTTTGTAGACATGGTTTTAAAGAAATTTTCCTAGAAAGTTTAAGCTTATTGGTCCTCAACTAAAAGAAAAAAATATGCTGAAATAACAAAAGCAAACTCCACACTCTAACTTTAAGTACAACTTAACTGTCATTATCATTTAAAGTAGAAATGCAAGAAAATATGGAATTTTTGTCCGACACCGATAACCGATTTGAAGAGCGATAGCCGATATTAGCCAATAGAAATAAATAGTAAATTTTCTGCATGTTTGTAAACATTTACATTCAATAGCTGATTTTATTTTTAGAACGTTACCTCCAGAAAAGTTTGAACTGATCTCAGAACTTTATTAACCAACTATTTTTTAATATAAATAAAATTTAAAAATATTTCAATATGGCCACCAATAAAAAAGCATCCTTAATTCAAGGTCTCCTTATCACAGAAAACAACCTTAATAAATAAGTACTTAATCGTTTTTCTATCAAGAACCTTGCTTTAATCAACATTAAGCAAATCCTGCATTGTAGATTATATTTAGTCATATATCATTTACTCTGAATGTCCACAGTATAGAGCCGATTTAAAAAAATACAATTTCAAGAACTAGTGACATTTTCAATGTGAAAAAGTGACGTTTTCACTATCTATTGAATACACAGAAATAGAGTAGAGTAGATAATCAAGTACTAACAAGTAACTTATAACTAAGTGTTTGTCTCTATTTAACCGGTATTAGCGTAATAACAAAAAGAGAGTACATTATATAATAAGTACTAGTATTTAAGAATTAAGTATTACCTAATGAAAGGCACTAGACCCAAAAAATAAGTACTGATAATGTTCAGATTAATCTGTCTATCATTAACAATACCACATTCCAAGTCTCTTAAAGGGGACGTATACAGTATTATGCCAGTTTTTACAATATGTAAAATAAGTCTTTTATGTCCCTAAAATACGCATGTTTCAGCTCAAAATACCCCACAAATAATGTTTTGCAACTCTTTGAAGCTGCCCCTTTTGGGTTTTGATGCTGATTGTGCTATTTCGGTGACTGTCACTTTAAATTCAAATGAGATTGTGCATGCAGCCCTCTTCTTAAAAAGTGGAGCTAAAAATGCCTGTGTGTCAGCATAGTGGAAACAAGACTATATATGCTAATGAGTGAGATATCACTAATGGGTGGGATTTTCCCCATCTGATGATAGGTAAAATGTCAATCAAAGTGTTTCTGTAGACTAATTTTAGTATTAATACATGAATGCCATTAGAAGCTGGCTATTTTAGCAAGTGGTTACAACACAACTGTGTTTAAACCCGTTATAAAAGTGATTTTTGCATAATAGGTCCACTTTAAATTGCCTTGATTTCATTTTGATCCGCATTTTGAACTTCAGCAGATTGTCTTCACATAGTCAAAGTCTATTTTTCCCCCACTACTTGAGTTTTTTCCCATCTGACCTTGTAAGCTGCATGTCCTTTTTTTTCATGGTTTTCTGAAGCATTTATTAAAGTGGAGCACAACAGCACTTGGGTGTCAAGTGGTGTTTGGTGCAAATAGTCATATTCTGTCTGTCGTTTTGAAAACTGACACATTGCTGAACTAAATAAATATGCAAATCTCCTCACAAAATGCTACTCACATTAGGCCTGTGAGACTTTCAGCTGCTAATTGAAAGAGTATTAAAAGCAATATTTAAAAGGCATCACTTCAGGTGCCTATGAGGGGGAATATTTTGACAGGCTCCTGAAAAAAAAGTCTTAAATTAAAAAAAAAAAAAAAAAAGGAAGGAGCTGTGGGTTTTTGCTGGATTTGAAGGACCACGTTCAAATTAAAGGGTCCTGAAATGCCCCTCTTTCGGTTCAAGTCTACCCTGGAATTTTAAAAGGAAATGCATTATAATGGGCGTGGAGCACTGCAACCAGTGGGAGGATTGGGTGTCACCGGCAGAGCAGGGAAAAAAAAGAGGGGAGCGAACAACTGTTGTCAGTTGGCTCACATAAAGAAAGACAAACTGTGAGGAAACCAATTATCTTATAGTTTATAAAGATAAAATGCAAATAAATAAACAGTAATTTTATATCCTGCTACATTTGTTATTTGTAATTCCATATACACACAACCACAATTTATAATATCATACAGATAATCGTGTTTATATAAACACTATAAATGAGGCACTCCTCTTCTCCTCAATCACCGGGTCAGACACAGTGGATAGCCTATAGCAGTGCAGCAGGTCTCTTTCCCTATCTATTGCAACCATTTGCCCAGCCCTGTAATCTGAAGGATTTTAAGGCGAACACAACAGCACGGACATGGGCGATGTGTCTGAATAGTAACCAACTCAACTAATAAAAGATAAAGTCCGCCATTCTCCAATTCTCGTACAGCTCTCCTGACAAAAATGCTTGCTGCAAACCAACAGCTTTGCTATATCGACCCTACAGCATCACGCGGAAAACATGCAACAAACACCGTGGATCATGAAAACAATCACACACGACCCTTCATGAAAGGCTAAATACTGTGTGCCGCACGCAGAGTCCGTGGGCGCGATCTCACCCAGTCATTGGGTCTCACAGCTTGCCAGGTCTGCCTGCCTTTGGAAAGCACATGCTCTCATGAATAATAAGGAAGCAGGGTCTTCTCATAGGATAAGAAAACTCCACAATGAATAATAATGAGAAACCGATGTGTCACTTTACTAGCAAATTTGCGCTACCGATATCCGTACATACGTCACTAATTTGATTCTACACCAAAAATAGTTTTAAACTCTGAATATGAAATTAGCTGACAAAATTATCCAGTTTTCCCTGACAGGTACTACCGTTGTCCTAACTGATGCTCAACACACAAACACACCCACACACACAAACACTCCAGTCATCAAAACACCCTTGTGCTTTTTTCACAAATGTTTCTTATGTTTAACACAAACAATGTTTTGAATTAAAGTGATTAATTACTGAAGAAAGGGAGTAAACCCATTGTAACTTGGAACTTATGTTGACTTAACTTATTTTTTTTTATGTTTTTGAGTAAAGTCAATTAATTGCTTTGTAAATAAGCGAGTAAACCCACTGTTTTTAATGGAAAAGTCAATTAATCTGTATTAATTTCAATAAATTTTTTATTTTTTAAACAAAATGTTTTTAAAATCACACCTGAAACACAAACAAAATGTGTTTTTTTTTTTTTTTTTGAAGCAATAATACTGTAAAGTTAAAAATATCAGTTCATAATTGATATATCACAACCACAGTACAGGATTTTGCAATCAACCAATTTTAATTTATTTCAAAATTTGTTCTTATCCAATAGTCTGTAATGTGGATACATTTCTTAAAGTGTCAGACCCCAAAGGTTGCATGTTCAATTCAGGTGAAATATGAATACGAAAATTTAACAAGAGTAAATTACTCAAGGTATTGCAGCTTAAAACTGTAGTGTGTAAAATGCATATCCTACCCAACATCTCCTTTTGAGATTGATATAAGCCTTATGGATATGAAATGGCATCATAGTAAATAAATGATGAAACTATATTGATTGGGGGTAAACTATCCAATCGCTTTAGTACCGTGTCTCAACTGTGTAGGTTGGGTGTTAGTACTACTTAGTTACTGTAATTAAATGACTTATTCACTGAAATATAAAGTAAGAAACTATTTTTTTTTTTTGAGGTCATTTAATTACTTATACTAGCTGTATATGCTGTAAAAATGTAACATTTTTGCATAAATCAATTTAGAGAAGCATGCAGAGAAATTTAGGTAAACAAATATATTTTGCATTTATAGGTGTGTTTTGAGAATAAATCAATCAGAGTCTCATCTCCTATTCCCTTTAAGAGCCAGTTGCGTAGCGCCATGACAGCATTTGCTATTTACATGACGTAAAGTAAGTGGAAGTGGAAAAACTGAGCATTTCACTAGCAAGAAAACAGTTGAACAGAGCATCTGCAGCGCGAGAATGAGAGATAAGGCATCTCATAATTCTCTTTCACTTATGCTCTCGTGGATAGGGACACCTTGTACGCACAGACATCAATTAGCCTATAAATAATTAATTGCGTTTGTTAAGTGCAAAGATTTGTTTCAAAACTTTTTTTAAATTCAGTTCTAATTTCCAGCAAACGAATAAATGAACAATAATAACGAAGTGTGGTCAAAATACTGAGTTATGTCCTATTACACATGCTATGCCCCATATGGTCTAAAACCTGCAGGTGGACAAATCTAAGCTTGTTTTTAATAAAACAAATATAAATATGCATATAATAAATAATACTGCTAATATTAATAACATTACACAAAAGCAAATTGAATGAAATGATAAAGCCTCCCGAGATGAAGGATTCAAGGCAGTGGTTCTTAAATTTATGTAGGCTAGAAAATAATGTTTTATAATATTTTAATCCTTTATATTTATATCCTATATATATATCCTTAATATTTTAATTCTTTTTCATATGTAAAGATATTTGCGTATTGCTCTACATCTTGTGTATTAAGCAGAGTGTAAGCGAGGTGCACTCTGCGCCGGACTTTAGAACGGCTTTGTTCTGGTCTAAAGAACAGACTATTACAGTTTCTCAAAATAGCAACGCGCCAGCAACGTGCCAAAACACGCCTGCTTTTTAGACCAGAACGTCTATGGGCGCACATATGAGCGCAAAAGCATTTGCTATTTAAACAGCCTGGCGCAAAATGTCAAAACGACTCTTGTACCAAGCTGAAACTAGCAAATAACAATTGCGTCGCGCCCTGTGCCTCATTGCCCAGCGTATGATAGGGTCCCTTGTGTCTATTGCCTCTTCATGTTGAATCACTGAATGCCTCCTCATTCATAAGTTGCTCTGGACAAAAGCGTCTGCTAAAGGACTAAATGTAAATGAGATACAAATAGTTTGTTTGTTTTTTTTGCAGAGAATTACTGTGAAAAGCGCTTTACAAATAAAATTAAATAAAATGAAATCGAATTGAGTAATTCTGCTTGCTAACTAACAAAATGAATGTTTTTAAAATACTTACTAAATGCTTATCTAAAGGTCAGATTTGACTCAGATTTAAATAATTAAAATAGTTTAATGTATATATGCATTGAAATGTATAAAACTTTAAGTAGTATTGAGTCAAGTAATTAAATTCCTTATTAAGTATTTCAATTACTTCTCAGAACTAGTCATTCAATAAGTAATCTAAATACAGTTTTAATTATGTAATTAGTGATTAATTACTTTTTTTTTTACCTAACTAACCCAACACTGGTCTCAACACACTGATGAAGTATTAACCAGCATTTTCCTACACTATTAAAAAAGGAGATTTAGATAATTGCCTCATTCTTCACCACTCTATGCATTAAACCTCACATTAACTAAGTAACTTAATCAAGAGTTTTTTCTTATGTTATTCTCTGTCTCTCTCTCCTCCAGGAGAATTCCTGCCACCAAGGAAAAAAGGTTAGCGTCTTGGAGAGCGCTTGATGAGATTGCATTCATTAGGGAATACATAAACCATCAGCATAACAGATAACGGTTTGCTTGAATCTGTAATTAACGCATTTATATTACGGCTGCATTAGGAGGGCAAGCATTAGAGTATTTTATGGAGAATGGGCATTATGTTTGTCATTGATTGCGATTTTACATTTGGAGCCATTCATAATCATTTCCCTTTGTTTTCACACGCACTAATTGTGCTCCCCGTGCTAATCAAGCTGCATGTATTTGTCCATTAACATCTTCATGGAATCATCATTAAGCCGTCTCCGAATGGTAAAGCTATTGCAGAAAGCATCTAAACACCATTATCACTTTTAGCTAATGCAAATGTTTGTGAATGAAAATAGCTCTGCATATGCACGTAATAAAAGTCTGGATTTGATTATATGGGTGACGCATTTGCTGTCATTTGTTACATTAAGACTTAAGGGAGCTTTGCAAGCCTCTTGTTTTGCTATAAAGGCGAAGTACTGTACGTAATTACTGACACAAGGAGACCTAAGAGACCAGGAAATTAGCTGTAAGCGTTTAAGACGTATAGACATTGTCAATGGGAGAGTATGATAAACCATAATTATAGTTCTTTGAGGGTGCCATTCTGTTTTGCTTATTTTGTTTTCTATTGAAGCAAAAAATAATAATAATAAAAGCAGGGATGACATTTTTTGTGTATGAGTAAAACCCAGAAATAAGTTAGCATTTTAGAACTTCAACTTCCATCACGCTGAAGACAAAGTGCTTTAATGGATTTTTGAATAAATGTCAAGAAACAAGGTCTGTAGTAAATAAAAACCTACAGAATTATAATTAATAGAAATCAGAACTATTAAGGCTTGTTTATCTTGTTTATCTAACTCAAACTTT
Source organism: Danio rerio (assembly GCF_052040795.2). NCBI lineage: Eukaryota > Metazoa > Chordata > Actinopteri > Cypriniformes > Danionidae > Danio > Danio rerio. Next base: position 44,449,251 of record NC_141040.1, read on the forward strand.
TAGAAAATTCTTATTTATTAGCATTAATTTGAAAGACTAAAATAGTTGCTGCAAGCTGTGGTGACAGATGTCATAATAAACTTTGTTGGTTAGTTTTTGCACACAAATGTTTGAAACTTTTCTTGCTCAGTCACAGCCAGAAACACATGAATATGCTAAACATTCACTCTAAACTTAGCAGTCACACTATAAATACTTTTAAAGGGATTAGTTAACAAATAAGTAAACCTAATGCCTTAATTTTTAGGCAAATAAACTGTGCGCATAATAAAAAAAAAAAAATACGCTGTCAACCTAACAGTTTCATGTTACAATGGGTTTACTCAAGTTTTTAAAGTCAGCTTGTTACTTTTATGGCAACTGGTTTACTTACTTTTTAAAAAGTAAAATAACTAAATGCTGTTACAGTAAAGATTATTTGTATTTAATTATTTACACAGAACTGATCAAAGTTATGCCAAATATATATATATATATATATATATATATATATATATATATATATATATATATATATATATATATATATATATATATATATATATATATATATATATATTTATTTATTTTTGCGTTGAAATGTGGATATTTAGACTAGAAACAAGAAAAAATGAGAGTAAGTATATATTTCTTACTCTCATTTTTCCTTGTTTCTAGTCTAAATATCCACATTTCAACGCAAAAAACAAGATTATTTTACATCCCACATTGACAGATAATTTTGCTTGTTTTAAGGACAAACTCTTAATTTTGACAATATTTTTACAGTTTTTACTCAATCTAAGACTTTTTAGATATTTAGTCTAGAAATAAGACATGGCAAAGTAAGGAAACCAAAATTTGCATTGTGGTTATGCAATTTCAGTACCTGAATACTGTTAAGACCCCAAAGAAACCCATCAAGTAGTGCTTTTCAAACTATCTTGTGCAACTTGTAAAATTTATTGTAGAAAAATAAAATAATGAAATATCAGATTTTTCCAATATCGGGCAGCTCTAGATCCAGCTGTACAAAATTTGAGCACTTGGTAGAGGCTTTGGAACACAATTTACAGTCTATTCAAGACACACATTTTACTAATACAAACTACTTAATTAAAATGAGTTTAAACAACAAAATTCGTAAGTTTTTTCGGTACAGCTTAAGTGTTTTATGTTCAATCCACTTAAATTTGTAAAAAGACTGTGTTAATTTAAACGATTTGTGTTGGGACAATTGTGTGTTTTTACAGTGTTGCACAATGTTTTCATTGTTGTCTTTTATTAGTAAAGCGGATAAACCACGAGTATTATTTATATTATTTATTAAATTTGCCATTAAATGTATTTTATTAATGTCAACCCAAACCCTAAAGCGAACCGTCACAGTAATGTAAAAACAGATCTGGAACTGGAGTCTTCTATTAGTAAAGCTGATTAACCACGAAAATTATTTTTATTTTTTATTAAATTTTCCATTAATCTACCCCTACCTTCACAGTAATGTAAAAATATATCTGGATCTGGAGTCTTCTCTATTAGAACAGCTGATTAACCATGTGGATGTATGATAACAACCTTCTGAGCCTATACTAGTAGGTGCAGAAGGCCCCTACTGGCCCATATCTATCAGCTGATAACCACTGATAATACCCATTCAATCGAGTTATAACATTTGAAGCGTGTGGGTTGGAGGACAGGTTGGTTTATCAATGAGATAATCCTGAATGATTAACTTGAATCCATTAGGAATCTCTTTTGAATTTACAGTTTTTTTCACCCATTATTATTTACCAAATTCTTTGTAACCATTGGCATGTCTCCTGAGCATGCAACTACACTAAAAATATGAATAATTGGATTTGCAATTTTTGTTTTAAAGGTATGTGGTTGCAAACAACCTATATGGGCTGAATTTAAACAAACAAAGTTAATAAAAAAATACATAAAATTTAATTTGTTTGTTTAAATTCAGCTCATATTAATAGTTTGCAACCTCTTACCTAATTAAGTACTGTACTAAAAAAATTTGTAAATCCAATGATTCATTTTTTTAGTGCATCTAATAGCACTGTAAAGGCATGCTGTCACTGTAAAATACATAGTATTATTCATTATGTACGGTACGTCTAATTATATGTTATGCGCTGGCTTGTGCATGTCAAGCCAAATAATATTTGTCTGCTGTCAAATGCTGTGAGGCTGTGCGCTTGGCCCAACAACACCACACAGAGCCTTCACTGACACTTCTGACAACCTAATAATATAGTTACAGAAATATGGGCCAAGGAGATGCTAGAAGAGGAAGGGGAATACTTGGAGGACGAAGAGGAGGAGGAAGAGGAGGAGATGGATACTGATGAAGAGGAAGAAGACTATGAGGAAGAAGAGGAAGAATATGACGAGGAGCTCGAGGAGGAGGAAGAAGAGGAGGAGGAGCTTGAGGAAGAAGAGGAGGAGGAGCTTGAGGAGGAAGAGGAGAAAGAGCTTGAGGAAGAAGAAGAGGATGAGGAGGATGAAGAGGAGAAAGAGGAACCTGGGGTGAAGGTGGTGGAGGAGAAGGAGGAGGAAGATGAAGAGGAGGCAAAAGAAGAGAAGGAGAAAAAAGAGGAGGAGGAAGATGAAGAGGAAGCTGAAGCAGAAGAGGAGGAAGATGAAGAAGCAGCAACAGAAATTGCTGCTAAGGAAAAGAAGAAAGAGGAAGCTGGAGCAAAGGAGGAGGATGAAGATGAAGAAGAGGGAAAAGAAGAAAAGTCTGAGGAAAAGGAGGAAGAGGAACCTGAAGCAATGGAGGAGGATGAAGAGAAAGAGGAGGCTGAGAAAAAGGAGAAACAGGAAGCTGGAGCAGAGGAGGAAGATGAAGATGAAGAGGAGGCTAAGGAAATGGAGGGAGATGAAGCTGAAACAAGCAAAGAAGAAGCTCCTGAGGATGAAGAAGAAAAGGAGGAAGAAGAACCTGAAACAGACAAGGAAGAAGCTCCAGAGGATGAAGAAGGAAAGGAGGAAGAGGAAGATGAAAAGGAGGAAGCTGCTTCTGCTGCACCCGAAAAGAAAGCTGCTCCGATCCCTGCAGCTCCTAAAGAAGCTGAGGAAGCTGATGAAGAGGATGATGACAAAGATGCTGAAGCTCAAGAAGAACCACCAGCTGGTAAAGTCACTCCAGCTGAAACAGACGAAACAGAGACACCTATCGCGGTGACTCCTACTACGGACGATGACCAAAAAGATGACCAAATTGAGAAGAAAGAGGATGACGATGATGTCCAAGATGCTGGTATCGCCATTGCTCTTGGTATTGTAGCTGAGGTTGAAGAACAAGCAAATGGTGAGGAACCTATAATTAAAGCTGATGGTGATGCAGCAATATTAACAGCTGTAGAGGAGAGCGCTGCTAAAGCTGACGACTCACAAGATAGCTTAAGCACTGCTGGTATCGCATCCGATGATGATGATGACGATGATGATGAGATAGCTAAAGAGTTAGAAGATGAGACTGGTGTTGGCCTGAAAGATGCTGACTCTGAAAAAGATACACCAAGTCAAGGTGAGGGTGTTATTGAGGAACCTGATGATGGTGTTGCAGATAAGAAAGAGGCAAATAAGGAAAGAGAGGATCAGATAAATGCTGAGGATGAAGATGATGATGATGATGCTGATCTAGTAACAGCACCTGTAGTTAGTCCTGAAGCAGGTGGAGATGAGAAAGCTGTGGTGGCCGATGAAGATGGCTCTTCACCAGAGAAAGGTATACAATACCTGATTAGTTAATAATGGTAATTAGTCTGAATTTTTTTTTTTTTTTTTTAATGTAAAGATGAATCCATGTCATGTAATACAGCATACAGTGATCTTAGTAGTGGGAATCAAGAAAAAGAGTTAAGTTCTGTAGATTTAAAGTACTCAAACTCATACCAAAACCCTTGGTCAGAATGTCCTGGACTTTTTATTTCTGTGGAACTGCAGCAATTTTACTGAACCTAGATCTGGAAAGACTTGTGTAGTTGAGTAGACTCCCAAATGAATGACTCAGAGATTTTATTTAGTGTATCAAAGCATACTGTGCAACCCCTTTAAATCTCAAAGAATTACTCACAGTCAGTTTTAGTCAATAAAAGCATAATGCACTGCCAACATAGTCAAACTGGTTGGTTCTTTATAGAGAATCAAAAAGACATGCTGAACATACTTCTGAAGAAATGACTCCAAGTCTATTCTTATTGAAACATAAGACACAACCAGACTAGTCTGATTTCCCAAAGGAATGACTCTGCGTTAATGGCCATCCACAAGTCTTTGAAAGCAATGGAGAATGTAATACTAGGAAAATGAATAGGCTACTCAAAAAAAAAAAAAAAAACTATAAGCCAAGTACTCGAAATATTTGATTTTTAAAAATGTTTTGGTTTTATATATGTGTAACATTATAGGCCAAATATGCTCATATTTCTCTGTCAAGTTACTTTTACTTAATATACTTATTTCACACAAAAATATCATATTTTACTCACCCTTCACTTGTTCCAAACCTGATCGAGTTTGTTTCCACTGTTCAACCCAAAAGAAGAGAGATAATTTAAATAGACCTCAAAACTGGTAACCACTAACTTCTTAAGTAGGAAAAACAAATACTACGGAAGTCAGTGGCTACAGGTTTTCAGCTCTCTGTAAAATAACTACTTTTGTGTTGAACAGAAGAAAGAAACTTATGCTTTTTTTAAAGGGTGAAATATATTTTTAAAGAGAGATGAACTCCTGAAACCATTGTCTTAAGTATAAAAACAAACACTATGGAAGTCAACGTAACAGGTTTTTAGCTCTCTGTAAAATATCTACCTTTGTGTTGAACAGAGGAAAGAAACTTAAGGTTATTTTAAAGAGATATTTAAAAGATATTTTAAAGAGAGATGAAAACCTGTAACCATTTACTTCTAAAGTAGGAAAAACAAATACTATAAAAGTCAATGGTTACAGGTTTTCAGCTCTCTCTTTTGTGCTTAACAAAAGAAAAACAAACCATAAAGCTTTAAAACCACTTGAGGAGTACAATTTCATTTTGGGGAGAATGTTCCCTTTAAAGTAACATCTCACTTTTTAAAAAATATGCTCATTTTACAATTCTAGAGTTAAACAGCTGCAATGATATCATGCCACACATGTAAGTAGTCGCCAGCTACTGTAGGTATCTAGGTAAAGGCAATATCATTAACCCAGAATAGGAATCTCAACCATACACAACATATAAACTAAGTACATGATGTATCTAGAGAAGAGTCTAAACTTTTTTTTTTTTTTTAAGTACAATGCAATTGGTCTAATCCGATTCAATGATCTATGCTAAGCTAAGCTAAAAGTGCTCAGGGAATCGGTTGAATGAATTCATAAATGGCAAAACTCAACTGTTTAACTACTTATGTTACAAATATATATTTTAGAATAGTGTAGTGTTCCTTTAAGAGCAATATTGTGTATACTTAAGATACACATTTCAGACAGCTACACAAAAAGTAGACTGACTTATTTTAAAAAGTATACGAATAAAACACTTGAATAAACTTTTCTTTAGTAAAGGTAATGCAATATGATTTCTTTCTAATTCTCATATTTAATTGCTGTCATTTATCTTGGAAATATTTATAAAATCTTTATATACTCAATATATGTCTTTTTTCTTGTTTCTTTTAACTAACAATAATCATTTAGACTTATGGTCACACAAACACAGATTAACATACATATCCGAATGCGCTGGCAGGAAAGGAGCACGTTTGAGTTAGTGATTGAAGTCTAATTCATGCTGGGTGGATCAAAGCACAGCAGCTGGTGCATTGCTGCTCAGCTGCCAGTGAAACGGTTCGAATCCATGAGAGACTGCTTTCATGTTAGCTGTCACAGGGCGCACGTCTCTAAAGGGGTCATTCAAGGGCATCAAAGTTCTGGCCGATCAATGAAAACATGAAAACACAGATTAAGCCAAATGAAGATCGAGCAAATCTAGGGAATATAGACAAGAATTAGCTGGTGAAGAGGCGACAAAGGAGCTCAGTGGTTAGCACTGTCACCCCACAGCAAGAAGGTCGCTGGTTCGAGTCTCTGCTGGGTCAGTTGGCATTTCAGTGTGGAGTTCGAGACATGCGATATGAGTGAATTGAATAAACTAAATTGGCCGAAGTGTATGTGTGTGAATGAGAGTGTATGGGTGTTTCCAAGTTGGGTTGCAGCTGGAAGGGCATCCGCTGTGTAAAACATATGCTGAATAAGTAAGCAGTTCATTCCGCTGTGGCGACCGCTGATGAATAAAGAGACTAAGCCAAAGAAAAATGAATGAATGACTTAGCTGGAGACTGTAATGTATGCTGCGGATAACATATGCTTATAACAAAGAGCAGCTTGAGTTTACCTTGCTAACTTAATTTAGCTTATTTGTCGATTCACTCAGCGCAAAACTAAACCACCTGTTTCTGCTCCTAACCCGCCGCTGATGCTGCTATAATGAATTCTGAAGGATCGTCCCAGTACAAATGAAAAAACGATTTTGCATGCTAATTAAATCTGATTATAGCTCTATGTCAGACACTAATGCAATCTACCCATCGACAGAGGAAAAAGTTGAGCTTCTGCAAAAACTGCTTGGCAAAGTGATAAAATAATAGGTTAAATAAATTGTTGACCATTACGGCATTGTGTGTGTAACTCATCTATGTGATACAACAGCTCCTGAAGCCAAAGACACTGATGAAGTAGACACAGAAGAAATGGCTGAAGGTATCGTCTATTTTCAAAATGTTCAGTGTGAAAATCACTGTCATCCTACACTGAAAAAATGATTCATTGGATTTGCTATTTTTTTAAGGGATGGTCCACTTAGCACAATTGTAATGTAATGTAGATGTGTGAACATAAACAACATCTCTGAATGTAACATGCTCAAAGTTCAATGCAAAGGAAGACAAAGCCTACAGCGAACAAAGTTTCGGGACTACAAAAAAATACATACAGCTTAATGAAGTCATAAACCCCTCAGGCTATTCACATTTACCATGCGCTTCGAAGGGTGTGGCCATAAGCACTGTAATGTAGCAGAGAAAGCAAAAATGCCGTCCAAACACTGCTATTTCCACAGAGCTTGCACTGTTTCTGTATTTGGGTTTTTAAAGGACACGACACAAAAAAAAGAAGTGCTTACAACTTAATTATAATTATGTTCCAGAGAATTATAAAAAAGACATAGCTAGCATTTGACAAAGGAGAACGTCCAGAATCTCTATCAGTTCAGTGCTGGATTTGGCTAAAAACTCCATTATAGCATAATACCATAATAGCAGAAGCTGATATTTGATAATACGATACTTGAAAAAATAAACATTTTTCTACAAATGGAGCATGAGCACACATTGCTTTGCACCCTATAAACACAGTCAAGTCCTAAAAATTCACTCTTGGTCACCCTTTTAAGGTAACTGGTTACAAACAAATATGAGCTGACGTTATACAAACAAATTAAGTTGAGCATTACTAAATTTAATTAGCTTAAATTCATCCCATATAAATAGTTTGCAATCCCTTACCTTAAAAAATTGTAAATCTAATAAATCTTCTTTTCAGCATTCTAGAAAATGCAGAAAGAAGAAAAAAATATATATTTTTAATAACTGAATTTTAATGGTTACCGAAGATGAAAAATCACAAAGACTTCTCTGTTCGGCGAAACTTTTAAATATGTGTTCTTTTCTTTCAAAGACATAAAAACCCTGAAAGAGGAGGAGAAAGATGAAAAGGAAGAAAGTGCAGAGCGAGAGGAAATTGCAGAAAAAGCAGCAGAACCAGAACCAGTCGCTAAGGGTAAGAGACATGGAAACAGCATGATAAAACGGACCAAAATTAAAATAAGAAAATAGCTTTATCACTAATGAGGTGTATGGTTATTGATGGTGGATGAGAGGTGTTGTACAGCATGTAGAATTGTGGGGATGGTGGATGAGGGGAGAAGAGTCTATGAATGAGCGTGTGGTTGAGAATATGAGGGCTGAACAGAGCCTTAGGCCTCAAACTTTGATCTCCAAAGACTTCCTTATGGCTCATTTTTCCATCTACTTCACAATATTATAGGATGCTGCTGCTGCTATGTGTCTAGTGCTTGATGTTCTGCTCTGGTCTCTGCTGTAAAAAGACAAAAGACAAAAAAAGAAAGGTGTGCTAAAACTTTTAAATCAATAGACTGAAAAGTTTTCACCTGTTTTGTTAAAGTGATCATGTATTTAAAAGTATGTTTGTATTTTTTTTTATTAAATACATTTTAATATACACTCACCGGCCACTTTATAAGGTACAACTGCTTGTTAACGCAAATTTCTAATGAGCCAATCACATGGCAGCAACTTGATGCATTTAAGCATGTAGACATGGTCAAGACGATCTGCTGCAGTTCAAAGCGAGCATCAGAATGGGGAAGAAAGGTGATGTAAGTGACTTTGAATGTAGCATGGCTGTTGGTGCCAGATGGGCTGGTCTGAGTATTTCACAAACTGCTGATCTACTGAGATTTTCACGCACAACCATCTCTAGCCTTTACAGAGAATAGTCAGAAAAAGAGAGATATCCAGTAAGTGGCAGTTCTGTGGACAGTCTGAATCATCTCAGATGGGTTTCTTGAACATGATAATGAGCTCGCTGTATTTAAATGGCCTCCACAGTCATCAGAACTCAACCCAATAGAGCACCTTTGGCATATGGTGGCACGTGAGATTCGCATCATGGATGAGCAGTCGACAAATATGCAGCAACAGCGTGATTCTATCCAACCCAGTACTAGTAAGGTGTACCTAATAAAGTGGACAGTTAATGTATTCAGAAACCCATTCAGATTTAAAGTTAATTTATTTTAATAAACTTTTTATTTAATACAGTATACAGGCCTAGAGAGCAGACCTGAAATATTTTTGACGTAATTCCCCATACATTAAAATACAAAATACTAATTATTTATTAATTTTCATTTATTCAAAATAATTATTTTAATAGCATATTATAGATTGAAAAAAAATTTATTATAATGTTTACTATTCAATTCAATTCAGCTTTATTTGTATAGCGCTTTTACAAAGTAGATTGTGTCAAAGCAGCTTCACATAAATGATCATAGTAACTGGAACAGTGTAGTTCAGTTTTTAGTGTTCAAGTTCAGTTCAGTTTAGCTTAGCTCAGTTCAGTGTGATATGAAATATGAAATATATGTGACTATGAAAGCATTGAAAAAATAAAAGTTGGCAGGGGAAAAAGGAGATACTAGTATAAGCCTCTATAAGTGTACAGTATCTCGCTGAACACTCAGAAAATAATAAATAATGCACAGAAAGCAAAAAAAGGTGTAACCTCTGCAATGTAATAATGAACATTAAATAAAAGCACAAGAATCTCTGTAATAAGATTTTCTCCAGTGAGATGTATCCCCTCCCTTTCCAATTATTCCTGCTATTTGATTTATTGATATGGTGTTGAACTAGATTTTTTTCTGAATTCCTCCTGAGGGCAAAAGATCCTGCTGGGTATCAGATTAAAATCTGGAGAGGAGATTGGGGATAAAGCGATGTGTGTATTGCGAGATGGAAACCTAATCCTGTGCAGAGACAGTGTATGACACAGCAGTATCACAGCAGACTCAGAGCTGAGATGAGTTCAGAGAAAGGCTGCTTCTTCAGTCTGGGAAGAGAAGAATGAGGTGTACATAACAGTAAAATATGGCCAGACTGAGGCTTACATGGTGACACAGCACTAGACGTACACAGAAAGTTTCAAATGCATTCGGTGAAGGAGAAAAGGTCAAAAAGTATGCTCAACCAACCTGTAACAACATCAAGATAGTTTACATGCATTGTAGGGATACAAATCCAGTGTTAGTTTGTAATGGAAGCATTCAGATTAATAAAACGTGTCGTATATTATAATACTTTGTGTTGTCATTTTGGTGGTCAAAAGGACATCAATGTGTGGAGGTCAAATGGATGTCAAGATTCTGATGTAAAATCGATTAGCATTGATAAGCATGTTCTACACTAGTGTTTCTCAAACATGTTACTAAAGGACTACCAGTTCTGCATATTTTCCATGTCTCCTTAACCAAATACAACTGATTCAGATCATAAGCTCATTAGCAGAGACTGAAAACCTGTAATGGTGTGACAAGAGAGATATCCACACATACAGTGTTGCTGGTTTTCCAGGAATGTGGTTGAGAAACACTGTTCTACAAAGCCTAGCAAACACAAACTGCATTTAAAACAACATAAAAATACACAATAAAAATGTTAAGCGATTTGATATCAAAACAACATCAAATTGACATCTAAAATTGGTGTCAAAAACATATAAAAAATGTCAATTTAATGTAATTTTAACAGCAATATAGTTTACATGCATTATAGGGAAACAAAATTCAGTGTTAGTGATTGAAGTGTGCAGATTAATAAAACTTTCATATATCATAATAATTTTTGTGTCGTTATTTTGGTGGTCAAAAGGACATCAATGTGTGGATGTCATATGGACATCTATATTTTGATATAAAATTTATCATGAGGCTCTACACAGCCTAGTAGACAAAAATGGTATTTAAAACAACATAAAAATACACTATAAAAATGTCAATCAATTTGATATCAAAACAACATTAAATTGACATCTAAAATTGGTGTCAAAAACACATTAAAAATGTCAATTTGATGCAATTTTAACAACAATATAGTTTACATACATTTTAGGGAAACAAAATCCAGTTTTAGTAATTGATGTCTGCAGATTAATAAAATGTTTTATATATTACAACACTTTTTGTGTAGTTATTTTGGTGGTCAAAAGGACATCAATGTGTGGATGTCAAATGGACATCTATATTTTGATATAAAATTAATCAGAACAGTATGTTCTACACAACCTAACATGCAAAAACTACATTAAAAACTACATAAAACTACAAAAAATGTAAATGGATTTGTTGTCAACTACCTTGATGCCAAAATAACATCAAATTGACATCTAACATTGGTGTTAAAAAGACATAAAAATGTCAATGTTATGTAATTCTAAAATCAATATAGTACATGCATTGTAGGGAAACAAAATCCAGTGATAATTTGTGATTAAATCTTGCAGATAAATAAAACTTTTCAAATAATACTTTGTGTTGTTGTATTGGTGATCAAAACACATCAATGTGTAGATGTCAAATGGACGTCTATATTTTGATATAAAATTGATTAGTATGTTCTATACAGCCTAGCAGGCAAAAACGAAATTTAAAACAACACAAAAGTACACAATCAAAATGTAAATGGATTTGCTGTTATCTAACTACCTTGATGTGAAAACAACATCAAATTGACATCTGACAATGGTGTGAGAAAACACACATAAAAAAATGTCAATTTGATGTCATTTTAACATTAAGCTAATTTACATGCATTGTAAGGATACAAAATCCAGTGTTAATTTGTAATTTTGTTATTTTGTAAAATTTGTTAATTTGTTAATTAAGTTTTCAGATAATAAAATGTTTCATATATTATAATACTTTTTGAGTTGTTATTTTTGGTGGTCAAACGGATATCAATGTGTGGAGGTCAATTAGACGTCAAGATTTTGATATACATTTGATTAGCGTCGATTAGTATGTACTACACAGTCTAGCAGGCAAAAACGACATTGAAAACAAAAATAAACAACAAAATGTAAATCGATTTGTTGTCAACTGACTTCCTTAATATCAAAACAACATCTAATTCGCATCTAACATTGGCGTCAAAAAACACATCAAAAATGTCAACTTGATGTCATTTTAACATCAATATAGTTTATATGCATTGTAGGGATAAATAACAAGTTAATTAAATATTTTTTGGGCGGCAAGGTGGCTTAGTGGTTATCACTGTCACCTCATAGCAAGAAGGTCACTGGTTCGTGCCCCGGCTGGGCCAGTTGGCATTTCTGTGTGGAGTTTGCCTGTTCTCCCTGTGTTTGCATGGGTTTCCTTCAGGTGCTCTGGTTTCCCCCACAGTCCCAAGACCTGCGCTATAGGTGAAATTAATAAGCTAAATTGGCCTTTGTGTATGTGTGTGAATGCGGGATTGTATCGGTGTTTCCCAGTGCTGGGTTGCGGCTGGAAGGGCGATTCATTCCGCTGTGGCAACCCCTAATTAATAAAGGGACTAAGCCGAAGAAAAGAGAATGAATACAACATTTCTAATATGATAATACTTTTTGTTTCATTATTTATTTATTAATTATTAATTATTTGTTAATAGCGTGAATTGCAAATTAAAACAAAATGTGACCAAAAGTTTTCTGATTTAAACATTTAGACAATGATTTGACGTTAACCTTGACTAAGTTTACTTTTCTAGTTAGGTCTGTCACTTCACCTAGAATGACTTTGCAGCAGCAGATTGATTTGTATTCAGTCTTCTGCTGTTTGTGCAATAGAACATATTAAAAATGTATGTCAAGTTTGTGGCAATTTATACGCACTGAATTTAAAATGGCTCAAGCAGATCTCAAGCTGACCACTGCTTTTATGAACCGAAGTCATTCCTTTGTGATTCTGCCTTGACTTCTGTTTAAACATAGCGTACCCTCTCCATTTGCTCACTTTGTGTTATAGTACAGCAGCTCTAATGTATGATTTGTCTTCAATGACAGAGTTGTTGCTCTGCTTGTTCAAGGTGATAGAACTCCTATCAGATAGATATGTTAAAGTTAAAATGCTATAACATTAAGCAGTGCTAGCAATGTGCTAAAAATGCTAGTAACATAATAAAAATGCAAGCAATATGCTAAAAACGTTAGCATCTTGCTAGCATTTTCTTCCTCTATCCATGCTATAAATGTGCTAAAACATTGAAGCAACTATATGGTAAATATATATGCTAGCAACTTGTTACAGAAGAAAGAAAATCAGACATGTTCTTAAAAAATGATTGGCTCAGCAATTCTTAACTGTGCAACATGCGATGTTAAAACAAAGTTAACAACTATGCAACCAGTTTGCTAAAAACATGCTAACAGCTTAGCATCTGTAACTATTTTAAACTTCAACATTCTAAACTAAAATTGTCGTGTCAACATCAATGTGTGCCTCATCCAATTAGCTTTCATCTTAGAACAAAAAATATGTAGATTTTAAAAAAAGCTGTAAAACATTTAGCAAGTTGCTAGAAAATCAGGAACATATTAAAACATGATAGCAGTGTGGTATAAAGATTAGCGTATTTATGTCAAACAAGTAAATCAAGGCTAATAAATGCTAGCAACTTGTTACACATTTAAAAAAAAGTCAAAACTGTTTTAAAATCCTCTGGCTAGTGGAAAATGCCAGTATATTGAAACATGCTAGCAATATGGTAAATACTATTGTTATCAACGTTTTTTCAAACATGCTATAAATGTGCTAAACATGTAAACAACTAAATAAAAGCAAATAAATATTAACAAATTGTTACACATAAAAAATAGTCATTCAAAAATGTGCTTAAATCAACTGGCTAGTGAAAAAATAGCCTAGGACATGCTATAGCATCATGTTAAAATGACTTTGTTTACATTTATGCTACCAATTAAAAAAAAACATGCTAACAGCTTAGCAATTACTCTTTTACAATCTAAAACAGATTTGTCATGTCAACATCAATGTTTGCCTCATCAAATTAGCTTTCACTATAACAAAAATATGTAGATGTTAAAAATATTATAAAACATTTAGCAATTTGTTAGCAGTGTGCTAGAAATGCCAGTACAATATTAAAACATGCTAGCAATATGGTAAACATTATTGTTATCCACATTTTTTTTAAACATGCTATAACGCCCAGGACATCTTAACTACTTGTTAATGCTTAAAATGTGCTAAAAATGCTAGCATCATGTTAAAACATAACTGTAAGTTACTTAAATATTAAAATAACCATGCTAACAATTTACTAAAACATGCTAGCAACTAAGCACTCTATGTTTTCCTCACCAAACTAGCATTTATCTTATTGCAAAAAAGGGTACAGTTCATCATGATGCTTAAATAATAATAATGGCAATATGATTTTATTGTAACATGCTATAATTGTGCTACAACATGTAAACTACCAAATTAAGGCTAAAAAATGCTAGCATCTTCTTACACATAAAACAAGTAAAACATTTTCTAAAATCAACTAACTCGTGAAAAATAGCCTTGGACACATTACTTGTTAATGCTTAAACCATGTTAAAATGCTAACATCATGGTAAAACATTAAGTTAATACTTATGCTACTTATTTGCTAAAACATACTTAAAGCAAATCAGTAACTATTTCAAACTTTAACATTCTAAAACTTTTTCATGTCAACATCAATGTTTGCCTCATCAAATTAGCTTTCATCTCATAACAAAAATATCTAGATGTTTAAAAATGCTATAAAACATTTAGAAATGGGTTAGCAGTGTATTAGAAAAGCCAGTACAATATAGAAACATGCTAGCAACATGGTAAACATTATTGTTATCAAAGTTTTTTTTTTTTAACATGCTATAATGCTTAGGACATGTTAACCACTTGTTAATGCTTAAAACGTGCTAAAAATGCTAGCGTCAGGTTTAAAACATAACTGTAAGTTACTTAAATATTTAAATAACTATGCTTACGGTTTGTTAAAACATGCTAGGCAACTTAGCAATCTATATTTCCCTCACCAAACTAGAATTCATCTTATTGCAAAAATGTGTACAGTTCATTATGACACTTTAACTTAATAATGGCAATATGATATGGGTGTAAAATGTATTGTTGTTTTTACCCATTCGCACATAAATATTAGGTTTATTTACAGCATTTTTATAATCCCACCTATTTCACATTAAAAATATCACAAGGTTTTGTTTAACTGATCTTTTATTTGTATTGACAAGGTTAACTCAAATAGATTTGGCTTGTTTTGACTTTACTACTTGGTACTTTAGTTCTTTAAAATGGTGTGCTCTGCAGAAAATTATAGCAATAACATCAACCCATTCCATTTATTGCAAAGCGCAGGCCAGAAAAACACGAATCTCTGCCCTGCCTGCAGGCAAGCAGCAGATACTCTGTCATTCCTCTATCAAGAACATCATTAGATATGTTTCACACAACAAAATAAATCCCTGCTGAGAGAAAGAAGCCTGCTGGTAAGGGAGAGAGAGTGCGAAAATGTGGGACTTGAAGAGATCCATTTTGACCCATGGGGTTGTGAACAGTCTCCACCGAAAGCACAAACAAACTACAAAAAAAAACAAGATCTGAACATCAAAGTTTGCGTTCAGTCGATGTGTCTGTGTGTGTGTGTGTGTGTGTGTGTGTGTAAGCTTGTACATGTCTATGTCTTTTGTCTCTCTATTTTCTTTCTGGGCTTTAAGACTCACCTTTTGTTTTGTTTGTTATCTTTCTTAAAACAGCCACAGCCGAGGAGGTGAAAGAAGCAGCAGCTGAGAAACCTGTGGCAAAGGCGGAAAAAGAAGGTCAGTAAACAATTAGTGAATTTTACTGTTTTACAAATTTTCTTTTCTTTTCTTTTTAGTTTGAAACATGGATTTTTTTTAGCTTTCTCTAAATAAAAAGTAACAACTTTAATTTGTTTTCTTTTTACATTTATTTATACATACAGACAACAGTTTGACAATGAGGATGTATTAGTTAATATTAGTTATGTATGAAAACGTAAATGAAAAAGCTTATTTTTTGACTGTCTTAGTCCAATCACTGTAAAATAACAAACACTGTAATTCTCTCTTTAATTAGGCTAGAACACTGCTTTATATTATTTATTTATTTATATCATTTATTTATTTATTTGTGAAAATATGTTTGTACTTTAGTTGTCTTTTATTTATTTAATTTTACTTTACACAATGAATCCTCATTGCACTTGAGTTAACAATGATAATGACACTTGTTGAAAAGCTTTTTAAATAATTAATTAAGGAATTATAATGTTGTTTCGTTATTTCATCTTTATTTACAAGTAGCAGGGTATTTACAGCTACTGTACATTTCTGACTGTTCTCATCCGCATAGTAGCAAACTGCTGTTTATTTTATTTTATTAAATTATGTACAAGTATTGTTCATTATTTGTTCATATTAGCTAAGAGTGAAAAAAAATGTTGTATCCTATTTTTGTTTTGTTAAAAAAAAAAAAAAAACTCATTACATCATCCGTTAACCAATTCAACGTTGTTATATAAAATGTAACCACAGATACAGGGACACTGGAGCATTCTAAAGTCACGTCGATCAGCTGGTTTGTCTATTAACTACCATACAAGCGATCTGCTGATGAATCGCAGCTTTAAAACGCTCCTGTGATCCAGCATCAAATGTTAGCAAATGGACGTTTTTAAAATTTCAGTATCGATTGGTACCGAATTCCAGTATCGTGCCACCCTTGTAGATAAATGGGTTTTTTCATGTTATTTTTAATGAATTTAAAAATTTATTTCTCCTTCGTTTTGTTGTTCCATTGAAAAATGAGTTCATTTGCTCCTGAAAATTTTTAATTTCCTGTTTGTTTGCACTGAAAATAATGACAGTGCTGTTAAATGCATATAAAACTAGGCTATATCAGCATAAACAGTGCCTAGTTACACTAAACTCTAAATGTTGTTTAAATGCAAAAAAAAAAAAAAAAAAAAAAAAGATGACTATGGAATAAATGTAAACAAAAGCAATGAAGTTCCAATGGCAAATCAAAGTCATAGCAGGTTATTACCCCTATCTTACCTTGCCCTGCTGATCTTAATCAGCAAAGAGTAAATGCATTTTATTAGCTAATAAACTTCTGCATCAAAGGTCAGTGAGAAAAACAAAGGAAGAAAGAATGGCGTGCTGTTTTAATAACACCGATCATGTACTCGGCTGCAGGGTTGACTGATATCAGAAATGGCATTAGCATTTTAGGTTAAAGGCATTTTGAATGACACCTCCCCGTAATTCCCCGCGAGCATGTAAGCAACACAATCAAAACCGACTTTCTGAATTTCAATACAATTATTATTCAAAGAGACTTCTTGAAATTCTTGCATGCAGCCGCTAAAACACATTTCCCTTCGTCTCGGCCAATATCTTCAGATGATTGTTAATCTCCATTTTGTTTGGTGAGCTTGTCAACTTTTTTCAGCCGGCTTCCTTCGTGTTGTTTTAATCCAATCTCTTTACCGATGGGGTTGGCATTTAATCAAAAATTGTCACATTAATTCTGACAAATTTATGCAATCCGAACTTATAATGAAGGTGTCATATTTGTATCCCTGTGATTTACCACCACCACTTTAAAAATTAATTTTAGTAATAACATTTTGATTTATGGACGTAAAACCTGGCATTGGCCTCCGATGGCATAAGCACATTATGGGTTTTAAAGATAATGACATCAATATATTAAGCTGTAGGAGACATTTATCACTGTGTTTAGCTGCCAATGTGATCTTTATCATCCTGTGTTGATTTAAACGAGGCTAATCTAATACATCTCTCATTAGACTGTCTTTTTTTTCATTTACTTCAAAATAATGTTCATATTTAATCGATTGAGGGCAGATTTGTTTTTGGTATAGACTGTTCTAGCAAAAATAAAAGGAAATGAATCACTGTAGTCAATGACAACACTCACTGTTTTGCATTTGTTTGTATCTAGACAAGCAAAAAGAGCCCTCTACCTGTCCTTGCATGCATTCACAAATACATAAAGAGCCTCAGAAAGCCCAAGACAGTAAACCAAAAGACGAAAAAGGTATTTGATATTGACTTGCAAGGTCAATATCATGCATGATGTTTTAAAATAAAATTTAAGAGCCTGGCCGCATTTTCGATTTTTCTGAATAACACAGTCATTCTACAGCAAATCACACTGGCTATGATAATTCATAGATGTACTGTAGTCAGAGTCATGCCAGTATCTTTGTGGTTTCTGTTCTAATAAATACTGTTTTCTCCATGCAAGAATAACTAACCAAGAGGTATTTTGCACTGTGTTCATGCAATAAATGGCATGCTAAAAATGTTATAATTGACTGGTGAATGATGTGCATCTAAAACCTAAATAAAATAGAAGGTAGGCAAGTGTGTGCATGAAAAGATGGTGAACTGTTCATACTGTACACTCAATTTATTTATTTTTTTGTTGCTTAATCAAAGTGCTTATTTAAAATGAGTTGAGAAATCACAATTCTTACGATTGTTTTGGGACAACTAAATTCTTTTATGTTCAATCCACTCAAATTTGTAAACAAAATTAAGGCAACTTAACGTATTTGTGTTTGGACAACATGAATGAATTGTGTGAAAGACTGGATTTATATTCGCAGTGTATATAAAACATGCATGGAATATGAACCATATGGTTAGTTTCTGTATCAGCATCTAGAGAAAATGAAATGCGAGTTGTTAACCTTATAGATACTTTAACTGCACAGTAAAATCCAACTGTGAAAATCATTAAATGAAAAATGTAAATAAAAGTTCCTTTGACTTAATGAAAAAGAGTTTTGGTAACTCATGAACTGATTATATTAAAGAGAAGTCAAACCTAATAAGTTACGAATGAATGAATGAATGAATGAATAACATTTTTTTACTTAATCTAGTAAACTTAAATCAAGGGGCGACACAGTGGCGCAGTAGACAGTGCTGTCACTGCACAGCAAGAAGGTCGGTTGTTCGAGCCTCGGTCGGGTCAGTTGGCATCTGCCGGATGCTCCGGTTTCCCCCACAAGACATATGGTATAGGTGAATTGGGTAAGACAAATTGTCCACAGTGTATGTATGTGTGCGAATGAGTTTGTATGGGTTTCCGAGTGATGGGTTGCAGCTGGAAGGGAATCCTGTGCGTAAAACATATACTGAATAAGTTGGCGGTTCATTCCACTGTGGCGACCCCTGATTAATGAAGAGACTAAGCTGAAAAGAAAATGAATAAATGGACTAATGAACTTAAATCTAATGCTAGAAGCAATAGCAAGTCATTTGAGTAGCTATATAGTTGTTTGAACATATATATAGTTGGCTATATAGTTGCTTGTTCTATTAACTAAATTCATTTCAATTTGATAACTGAACTTAAAGGGACTTAAAGGGCCTTATCATACACCTGGCGCAATAAGGCACAAGATGTGTTTGGCACAATTTGTTATTTTCAGACCAGTGCAACAATCATTTTCACATTTTACGCTAGCTTATTTAAATAGCAAATGCATTTGCATTTTGTGGACTTATGGGTGTGCTGGTCTGAAAGGAGGTGTGTTAAAGCAAACTGTTGGCGGGTTGCTATTTGAGGAACAGAAATAGACCGCGCCACTGACCGAGTGAAACGTAGTCTTAAGTCCAGCGCAGAGTGCGCATTGGTTATGTGCCTTTGCACGTATAAAGTACTTACACGTTGCTTAATACACAGAGGATGTAGAGCAATACACAAATATCTTTACATATGAAAAAACATTAAAGGATTAAAATGTTACAAAATTATTATTTTCTACAAAAATATTTAAAAAACACTACCTAAAATGCCTTCTTCATGTCGGGGGGCTTTTTCCAGTTTATTCATGACAATTTGTATAATGTTATTATTAGTAGTAGTATTATGTATTACAGTATATGCATATTTATATTTGTTTTATTAAAATCAAGTTCAGATTTGTACACCTGTCGGGTTTTGGAGATGTCTGCATCACCAGGGCATCAGTATAGGACGTGTATTAGGATATAACTCAGTTTTTTTGACCACACTTCATTATTATTGTTTATTTATTCATTTGCTGGAAATTAGAAACGAATTTGTTAACAAATCTTTGTGCTTAACAAATGAAATTAAATATGTAGGCTAATGGATGTCTTCAATGGAGTGCGTACAACACTGTTTCCTTATCCTTGAAAGTAATGGAGTAAAGAGTAAAAAAGAAAGAAAAGAGGCTGAATGGAGGAGGCTCCTTCTTTATCCTCACATAGATGGTTTGTTTAACTGTTTTCTCGCTAGTAAAGCTTTCAGTTTTTCCACTTACAAAGTCCGCTATGTAAATAGCAAATGTGCCATGGCACGACGCAACTGACTCTTAAAGGGAATGGGAGATGAGACTCTGATTGGTTTAAAGCACGTTATGGTCAAGACACACCCTTACCCCATTAAGAAAATAAACACAACCCTGTTAGACCATGCGCTGGGGCGCAAACCATATTTTTCCGTCCTTAAAATAGCAAAAGTGGATTTGGATATGCCCTTAATGCTTTTGCTCCATGGCTTTAGACATTGAGCCTAGATCATTAAAAGAGGCCAAAAAGTTACTAATATTCTAAATGTTTGACAACATCAACACAAATAATATATGTGTAAGATTACAGCACTCGAACCATTTTGTTTCAAAACTTCAATGGTTTGCCACAATTAGTTTACTCAAACAGTTTTAGTTAACTTATCTGGTTTAACAGTGTGCCCCTTGATGCCTTATGTAAACTCATGCAACTAAATACCATTTACAAATCAAAAAAGAGCTGGGTTCCATACAATTCATTCCCATATTGTCCCAAGACGAATTAAGTTATTTAATTGTTTTTATGATTTTAGTGGACTAAACATAAGAAATTAAGTTGTCCCCACAAAAAATTAGAATTGTGTTGTTTCAACTCATTTCAAATATGTAGTTTGAACAAGCAGCAAAAGTAATTTTTGAGTGCACATTGTCACTGGCCACTTTATCTGATAAACTGAACCTGTTCAGTTCCTCCCCAATGCAAATATCTAACCAGAAAATAAATTTGTTATTATGTTTAAACAGAGCATTAAAATTGTCACTCACAGTAATTGAGTTTAGTTGCCAGACAGCTAAGGCTGGCCTGAGTTTTTAAGAAGAACTGCTTATATTCTGGGATATTCACATACAATTATATGAAGGTTTGATAGAGGATGATCATAATGCGGAGCTGCAGTTTTGTCTTGTTGAGTGGTGAATGGACAGACTGGTCCATCCTTACATATAGACAGCAGTATTACTGAACTGGTGATTCATGGCAGGATTGACCAAAGCTTTTATGACATTTCTGAATGACGCAGCAGAATAAAGCACAGCACTTTTTAGGTCTGCAAAACATATTTAACACTAAAGTAGATCACAGCAATCTACAGCAAAGACAACAACCTACAGTTTACTTATCTTATCTGATAAGTCTCGATTTCTCTGAAGATGGGGTCAGAATTTGTCATAAATTAAAAAAAAAAACTTGATCAATCCTGCCATGAACCACCAGTCCAGGCTGCTGGTGGTGTAAAGGCACAGTGGCACCAACTGAGCATCATTTAACCCAACAGTCTACCTACGTATTGTTGCTGACCATATCCATGCATTTATCTGGTGATGCTACTTAGAGCAGGACAACTGACAAGCTGAGCTTTCACACTCAAATTATCTTGCTTGATAATAATGAGTTCACTGTAATTAAATAATCTCCACAATCACCAGATCTCAGTCCAATGCAGCACCGCTTAAATGTGGATGAACAGAAAATTTACAATAGGCAAAATGTATTTATTTATAAAGCACATTTAAAAAAAGCCACAAGACTGAACAAAGTGCTATACATAAGACAGTAACATTTAGTGAAAATATAAATGCCATCGTATTAGAAATCTCAAAAAGATGAATGTTTTTAGAACCTTGTTGAATCAAAGACATAAGCCAGTTGTGAAAGCAAAAAGAGGCCCAATCAACTAGCAAGTTGTACCTAATAAAGTGGCCAGTGTTTTACAATAACATTTAGTTGGATTCAAAGAATGGAATATGGAAGAATGAAAAGACTGTACTCAAGTATGAATTTTGCAGATCTCTCTAACCATGCATGAATTACTATACTGCACTTTAGAAACTAAGTCGCTTTGGATAAAAGCGTGTGCTAAATGACTAAATGTAAATGTAATGTAAAAATGAGAATGGAAAAAAAAAAAACATATTTCTATTGTTGTATATTAAACTTGTCCTCTTGTAAAGGTCCCGTGAAAGTTTTTTTAGATGTTAGTATCAGTATGTTAGTTTTAAAGATATAAGCCGGTGTGCTCAAAAACAGTGACAAAATTTGCATTGAAATCTTGCAGTTTGTCAATTCCACCGAAATGGATCAATCGTTTTTTTGGCATCACCTCATATTTCAGTTTGACATCAAATCTTCTGATCAATCAAACGCACTCTAATAACTTGTTCTACCCCATTCAAGATGCTTCTCACTTGAGTTTCATTTATGCATTTGACTCAACCACTCTCACTAACAGAGCTGTGATAAAAAACAAACACTACTGGCTGTTTTTTGTTTTGTTTTTTTGAGTGACATATATATCCTGCCATGTCTTTTTTTATTTGAGATTATGTCAAACACAAAATAACAAAATGGACATTTTAAAGCACTTCACGGGACCTTCAGCAGTCAGTTTTGTGCATCCAGTCACCATCTAGTGTAATATTAAAATGAAGCACTACTTTTTCTTTCAGCTGAACCTGACAGAGTGAAGAAAAGAGGTATTTGTAGTGCAAAAAAGGCTGTATACTGCAAATGTTTGTAACACATTTATTGACAGTTAATGACAATAACAATATTGTGGTGTGAATACAGCAGCTTTAAAGAGATAGTTCACCCAGAAGATGAAAACTTACTATTTACTCACCCGCAAGTAGTTCCAAACTTTTTTTTTTGCCTTTCTTTTTTCTACTAAACCCATAAGAGAAGATATTTTGAAGAAAGCTGGAAACCTGTAACCATTGACTTCCACACTAGAAACAACAAATATGCTGGAAATGAAAGGTTACAGGTTTCCAGCTTTCTTCCAAATTCAAATATCCTATGTGTTCAACAGATGAAAAAAAAAAAACTCAAACAGGTGAAGTGAAAGGTGAGTAAATTATAACAGAATTTAAAATTTTGGGCAAACTATCCCTTTAAAAGCCCATTAAAATAAAACAAAAATTTAAGTAGAACTAGAAATCAGTATATTTCCTACACCTTTAGAAATAAAGGTACGTGAGCTGTCACTACCTTTTCAAAAGGTACAAATTTGTACTTAAAAGGTCTATATAAATAACTCAATGGTACGTAAAAAATACAAAAGTGATCCTCAATGTACAAATATCTACCTTTTAAAAGAGGTACCACCCCAGTGACATCTTGTGTACCTTTTTTTTCAAGAGTGTAGTAGCAACGCACATATTTAGACAGTATATAGACTTGCTGTAGATATAAGGCCCCAGAATTTAATAGGCATTTAATAGTTCTATGACTAAGTTAATATCAAATAACTGGTATTTTAAACAGTGTATATGCCTATTTTTGCTCATACAAGCTTAAATTAATAGAATTAGATCCTTTAATCTCCTCTGTAGCCTATAATAATACACTCATCTGTTTAAAAAGACATCACTGAGGATTTTATATCAGTTAACCGCTGTTTTTTTCCTCACACTTGCAGCAGCTTTGGCAAACACAATAGTGCCCCCTGGTGCATATCTGTTAATCTAAGTTTTCTTTTTCAACCAAAACCCCAACCAATAAAGCATATATTTTCATATCAAGCCTGGGAAGTATAATATCAACTATGATTGCTGATACATATGGCAAATGTTTTTTTTGTTTGTTTTTTTTTCCCCAGAATCAACGCACAGCATCAGTAATTTAGTCATTACAAATCAAAGTTTAAACTCTAAACAAAGCAGTTTAGGCTGATTTACATCTGACTGTTTTTCATTTCACAGCTAAAAGAGTCATCATAGAGCGCAAAAGTATGTGAAGTATTGTTTTGTTTGATTGAAGCTGGTTTAGCTCAAGGCAACTGTCAATTTCTACATGCAAGCTGCTTGCTTTAACAATACAGCTCTCAACAAGCCTGTCCCAAACTATAGCAACTATTAGTCAGACTAATAAATTGATAAAGCATATTTGTGTATGCTTTAAAAACTTGTTAGTAAAATAATTAAGAGAGGCTTATCCAAAAGCCTTATTGAGCATGCAAGATGCGGGTTTTTCAAATTCAATTGCATTATGTTTGTATTTCCATAATTATAAATGTCCTCTAAGTTATATACTACATATACATAAAGCTATATACTATATATACATAAACTATATAAAACATATACAGTTAAAGGCAAAACTTTTAGCCCTCCTGAGAAATTTGTATTCTTTATCAAATATTTCCAAAGAGCTATTTGAAAGATTTTTTTTTTTTTTTAAGTTTTAAATATATTAGTTTAGTTAGTTAGAAGTATAAACAATTTTTATTGTCTTTGCCAGGATGAAAGTTCATCATATATTTCTAGATATATGAAAGTACATACTATTTTGCAAGAATACAGCAGTTCAGCAAGTATTCAACTAGCATCCAAGTGCAATGTAAATAATTAACTAAGATAATTAGGTTAACAAGGCAAGGTTAATTAGCAAAGTAAACAGAGGTTTGGTCTGTAGCCAATACAAAAAATACATAATTATTATGGCTAATAATTTTGACCTTAAAATCAGTTTTAAAATATTTAAACAGATTATATTCCAGCCAAACTAATAATAAACAAATTTTATACAATATACTGTGAAAAATGCCCTTGCTCTGTTAAATATTGCTTAATATTTAAAAAAAGCTGTATTTTTATATAGTAATAAGGGCTAATAATTTTGCCTTCAACTGTATAACGTATATCTGAAAACTAATTTTATATTTATTTAATATAGAAGCTGACACCAAGAAAAGGGAGACTCTGCTTAAACAGAGAAAAGGTATCCATCAGCTCCTTCAGTGTTATTGTTTTCACTCATATCTGCAAACACACCTATTTTAAATATAGATATGTGATGTATTTGTATAACCATGTTTTCTTTTTTGTTTCTATCTCACCTCCTCACTAACATCGTCAGAAAAAGAGGCTCCAGTAAGAACAAGACTAGAAAAAGCAAAGAAAGGTAAAAGAACAAAGCGTTCCTGCTTATTTTTATCATCCTCCCCTGAAAGACACGTTTCAAACAATACGGAGTGAATGATGAATATCACAGACTCAAGTTTGCTCTCTGATCCTCAGCTCCAAAAGCAAAGGCAGCAGCTGTCAACATACCCAAAAAGAGTAAGTAAATCCACATGATATAATCATGCTTCAACTAAAAGGAATAGGTTATCAGCAAATATACATTGTATATTTTTTTCATCTTCATAAGACACAAAAGGAGATAATTTAATAAATGTTTTGAAATGCTCTTTTCCGTATAAAACATTAATTTCAACCATCAAACAAAAAAAAAAAAAGCACAAAAAAATAATTATGTTTTCAACAGTAATGGCCGAAAGTGATGCAATCAAATAAATTCGGTCTGCTGTTTGTTTAAACTACTTATCATAAGCTGAGCTGAAACAAAACAATTCCTGAGTTTTTGGGGGGAACTTAATTGTTTAATGTTCAATAGAAAAGTTTTTTTTTTTTACAGTGTGCATTTTTTAACAGTGCAGATTGGATATTTTCACAGTACTTGCTTTGAGGAATATGCTATATACAGCACAAAACCAATAAATAAATAACAAAGTTGGTTAAGGTATGGGGCGACGCAGTGGCGCAGTAGGTAGGGCTGTCGCCTCACAGCAAGAAGGTTGCTGGGTCAATTGGCGTTTCTGTGTGGAGTTTGCATGTTCTCCCTGCGTTCGCGTGGGTTTCCTCCGGGTGCTTCCGCCACTGTCCAAAGACATGCGGTACAGGTGAATTGAGGAGGCTAAATTGTCCGTAGTGTACAAGTGTGTTTTTGTCCTAAGCAACACCTCAATTTGATATTTTAGAAACGTCTATTTTTTGCACCTGAACAATAAGATAAACTACGGTTAAGGTACACCTCATGTGTTTTATTCAGTGTTAAATGCTAATAATGTGAGTTGGAATGCCATTTTACATGACATTTATAGCCATACTGCTGAAAACAGCAGCAGATAGTTCACCTCAGATCTTGAAAATAAAACAAATCGTTTGAAATTATAGAACTGAGACTCCGAGTCCAACACATATCAGTGAATCAGTATCTACATTTAATAATGTTAAAGAGGTTTAATATGTATTAATTAGATTATAAACTTTACCATTTGATGAGTGAGTGCGTATTCTGTGCTTCTGAATGGCTGTATTTAAATTTCGTCGTATTTCATCTGGTGAAAACAGAATAAATTGCTTATCACTGCAAATCTCTTCACGTAGCATGTTGTTATGACACGGGGTTACAATGTAACCTGGTCACCTAATGTTTACATTTGTAATATTTATTTTATTTGCTAATTAATAACCTCATGTGGAACTCTGAATCTGCGTCTCTTTCAGAGTCTGCTACAGTCCATCAAAGTTCATATTTCAGTCACGGGCGCATGCTTTGAGAGCCTTCCTGACTGAATGATTGAAATTTGCAGTTTTCAAGCAATGCAACTCGGGGTGCTGAAATATAACCGGCTAAACTGACAGTGGGCAGGTTAAAAGAACAAAAAAAAAAAAGACAGCGTTCCGGCACGTAAACAATTATTTTCAAAGCAGAATATCTGACTACAGCTTTGTTTTTCAGATAAACAAGAATGTTTACTTGGCATGTTTCTTAAATGTAATCAAACGTATTATGGCATTTTTAAACTTTAGAGGAGCCAAAAACTTAAATACAGCATGTTTAACTTATTTTAAAAAGTAATCAGGTTAAGTAATTCAAAGTTATACAAAGTTTAACATAATATTTTAGTCAGTTTGACTGATGTAAGTTGAGAGGACTAGAAAAGTTCACTTGATTAAACTAAAACATTTTAGGCAGGAAGAATGTTTTTTTACAGTGCATATGGGTTTTATTTAACTATGCACAAATGTAAAGTTGTTAAAGTATATATTGACTACATAATGATAACCAGTTAATAATATTTAATTGGTTCTCCTTTGTGTTTTATAAGTAATCATTCCCTTTGAGAATGAACCATGCAACATACGTATAAATTAAATCAATATAATAAATATGTTTGAATAAATGAACTAAAAATATAAAGAACATTTCCACAATTTGTGCACTTTTTCATTTATCTGGCATTTAGTGGAGCCTGACATGCATAAGTCACTATTAAATGAGAAAGAGCATCATGAAATCCTGCTCAAAATCTCCTTTTGTGTTCTACTGAAGACATTTTTTGATCAACATGAGGATGGGTAAATTATGACAGATTTTTCTGAACTATTTCTTGAAGTTGATGTTTTAAAATTCAGTTTGATCTAAAAATATGACAGCGGTGCTGTCTTTTCTTCTTATAACAGGATCCAGACCCTCAGAGGACATGGAAGTGTCAGCAGCTCCAGCTCCGATACAGGAGCGTAAGTGCAACTCATAGCCTTGAGCCTTTTTATTATTACACTGCATTACATTCATATAATGCCACATGACAGCAGCAATAAGACGCAATCTACAATCAGTCTGCTGTAACTCTGAATCTTTCTGTCACAACTCTATATACCAGTTCCTATGTGCCGACCAACTCCTGTGTACTGCCCAGCGCCCCCTGGCTGGTATGGTGAGTAATGCAGTCACCTAGAATCACTATGCACTCAGACTTGTTCAAACTACTTATTACAAATGAGTTGAAACAACACAATTCTTAAGTTCTTTCTTGGGACAACTTATTTTTTTTATGTTCAATCCAATATAACCACAATCAAGTTAACTTAATTAATTGTGTTGGGACGACATAAAGGAATTGTGTGGAACCCAGTTATTATACAGTGTGTACTGTAATTTGAAAGCATCATTTAATAATACCCTAACATTTATTTCATCCTACAGTTCATCATATAGTTACCAGTAGCCCATTACCACCATCGGCTATTCCAGGTATCCAAATCTATTTCAATTCAAATGTATTCATCAAGATACTCGTTGTGTGTTTTTGCTTTTGTCGTAGGGTCGGCACCATATTGGAAAAAAAAACGTACATTGCAATATTTTCATTCACTGCGGTATATAATGCGTTATAAATGCAATTTTAGCAGATGACTTAAAAAGCTTGTAATGAAATTAATGAATTTAGATCGATTGGGATGATTCTGTAGGGAAGCATATTTGCATAAAATATAATTTTAAAATGTCAAAGTTAAATAAAACAGAGAAACGATGCAAATAAACAATGATTTATGATTTTACCAGCAGTATTTTCAAACGGTATTCAGATCCAGAAATTAAAAAATAACTGTATACTAATATAAATATGAATAATATGAATAATAATAACATGAATAATAACAACAACAACATAGTATCATTTTATTTGAGTAAATAATAATATAAATGTACAATTAATCTTTAAGCTACAAACATTTATTCTGCCAAAATGGCTTACAATTGCTTCACATTCTTATAGTTTACACTTAAGGTTAAAATCTGAAATGTTGTTAACTGAAATGTCTCATCAACTATAATCTCAACTACATCGCAGATCCCTGGGATTTGACTATTGCAGACTCACACATTGCTATATAGATTCAGTAGATGTGTGCACCTACACTGGTCTCACGGTTCGATTACGTTTATCATGCCATCGATTTGGTTGAATTCGGTATCTCTGTGAATCACGGTGAATTGACGATACTTTCCATACACAGTGTTATATTTTATTCACAGCACAAGAATTCTTGTATTAAAATGTATCATTTATAAATGAATTTTCTGTGTATTTGTAATACAATTGTGTCCTTTAATACAAGATATATGAACCGTACCTTTAATTTTACCGGCTTAAAGAAAACACTCTTTTTGAATATATCAAAACTACAGTACATGCACAGAACAACATGAGCATTTACAGCAAATAAACAAACATAAATATTTTCCCACTTGCTTTTTGAGCATTGTCGAGTGAGTTGTTAAATGCTTAAGATTGGTCACGCACTTAACAGAGAGGGCTGCGATTGGCTCTAATCCTCTATAAGTGCACTATAAGTGCAAAGTTCAAGCTAGGTGAACTCTGACCTGCCAAATTGCACCACATGACCACTTAAGACCAGTCAAAGATCAAGACCTCTCCGTAAAGAAATTTAAAATATGGACAAATCGCTCGCTTTTTAAAATGTCTACTCACCTTGCTAAATCAAGCCCCTTTTCGCAGCACCGTACTACAGAATTTTGCATGCTCGAACTCGAGTGTGACTGCGCCATTACACTGATAAACGGCAATGGCGATCACAGCTGATCCCTGATAAGGTGAAGAAAACTTGCTCTGCAGACACACTTGTGTCTGGATCCACAAGTATCACTGTAACAGCCGAGAGGAGAGAAACCATGTAAAGAGTTTCTGTATTTTTTAATTAGTTGGAGAATTTTAATTACTCATGCTTGCCTCCCTCGCCATAGTAAACTATCATAATATAGCGTATATGAGATAAATGACGTCAGTGCTTAATAACTGGTTAGGATCTATTACTGAAACAATACCGAATTGTCGGCGTCTGCATCGTGGTGCACCAAAGAAACAATTAATTAACACCCCTATTGTGCAGCACTATTATGTAGTGCCACAAATCTAATTATTCACAGAATTACTTTTTTTTTTTACACTACAGTTTTCCATGTGTTTTTCAGAATCCGAAATTCCTATTTTAACAACTCATCAAGCTCCCACTATATTGAAAGGTGCTTGTCTTATAACGTATTTGGAATTTTATTTTATTTATGACAATATTGTCTCTTTTACGTATCTAATTTAATGTTTTGTTTGCTTAAGACCCAGAAGATGAAAAGGAAAAGCCAAAACAAGCTGCTAAAAAGAAAGGTAATTTCATGAATAGCACCTGTAATATGAATTGGCAACACAATCTTACGACAAATCGTAACTTTTTGTTTTGTGGCTAATTCGTATGAATTAATACAATTTCATTTGTGCAATTTAGTAAGATTTGCTTATCCCCCCCCCAATGACGGTTGGGTTTAGGGGTGGGGTTGGGTATTTTTGTACAACTGAACCATACGAATTTGTACAAATTAGCCACTAAACTGACAAAACGTAAAATAGTTTCAATTCCTCCTGAGATCAGGCACGAATGGGATGTATTTTGTTTACTAGTTACAAGCAAGTTAGCAACCCTGAGACAAAAATTAACCCCTGACTTCAATTTCAGAACCAGCTCCTCCGAAAGAAAAAGCCAAAGCAGCTCCAGCTAAAAAAGGTAAGAACTCATTTAAAATCAAAGGAAATATCTGAAACTAAATGTTATTAATTATGTTGGATTGATCATTTTTAATACATTTTAATGCATGTTTATGAATCTGCATTCATCTTTGTTTTTGCACTGTTTGTTACTAAGAACCCACAGTTACTAAACCTAAAGTAAAACCTACAGTGGCAAAGAAAGGTAAGGACAATAGAAAAATGGCCAAAAAATTACATTTTAGATCTATTTTCATACTAAATAAATCTTTTTTGTGTGTGTGTGTGTGTGCCTAAGAGCCAATAGCTGTGAAAGCGAAGCCTAAAAGGACAGGTAATTATGGTTCAGGAACTGGTTTGAATGTAGTTTTATATTAATGAGATTTAACTTACAATTTCCTCTTTTGCAGAGAGAGTGATCACTAAAGAAAGGGCAAAACCTTCTTCTAAGAGAGGTACAGTTCACGTTGCATATTATATATTTCACATACACGCTTTATATGTCATACATATTAATGCATTTATCCATTTATTTATTTACACTATCATTAATAAAGTTTACTAATTGATGCAAATGATTTCTTAAATTGACTAAAATGAACTTAAAAATCTCAACTAATACCAATTTGGTTGTTAAACAAAAAAAAATCTGAAATATTTGTTCTCTATCCTCTTTAGAGCCAGCAGTAACAAGGAAGGCAAGAGTTACAGCAACCAAACACAAAGGTAATCTCACATACTAATTACACAGTATATTTAGTATTTATTATTTAAGCTAATCTATTATCATACCTAAACCTAAAAGGGGTCCTATTCTTCTTTTTGGATAATATCAGATGTACACAAAATGTCTCTGTTAAGTATCAACTCACCTTAAAGATAACTTGGTAACATGTTACAATAATGTTCCATTGGTTAACATTAGTTATTGTATTTATCAACATGAACCAACAATGAACAATACATTTATCACAGTATTATTATACATGTGTCTTAATGTTAATTAATGAAAATAAAATTTTCATTATTAATTCATGTTAACTCACAGGTATGCTATATGAACAATATCACACGAGCAGTGCGATGTGGCTACTGCTACTCATGTGATATTGCATTTATACAACAGTTTGTCAACATAATCGTTAGTGTATAAATGCGCAGTACTGTTCTTTGTCATAGGTCGCCGTATCAGTTTAAACTTAGTAAAGTTGAGCTTCTTTGGTGATGATGTATACAGTGCTAGGTTTTAAATTTAGCGGCCCTTTGCGCTGTACATAAAGTGAATGCAAAGCATTGAGATTCAGGCCATTAAACAGCAGTTTAATGTTCTCTCTGAAAACACTCGATTGATCTCAGTTAGCAGATCAACATTCACCACAAGATCGCCATCATCGGCACCATTATTTGTAACTTTAGGTAGGTTTGCAAACATGTGTACTTTTCATTGCGTCTTCCCCAAAATAAACAAAACTTCACAAAAGCCCCTGTCATCTCAACTAAGTGCGGCTGGAAATTGTGAGCTGGTTGCGTCGAGTGCGTGTTCCTCCATTGGGAATAATAAACTTACCTTAGTTAATAATCTCAGTCACTGTTAATCCAGTGTGTGTGTTTGTGAATATTATTCTCGGCGTACAAGCTCAAAAATTTAAGCTAGCGCAAAGTTGGCATAACTTTTAGTTGCAGCAGTTTTTTTCTGTGCAGAAACGTGGTGTAGAGAATCCTTTACGATTAATTAACTGTGATAAATTAAAGTGCGGTTAATAGTAAACGGGTTAATCTTTGCATCCCTAGGCTGGAAGAGTGCTGTCACTGGCAGAATTTTGCATGGCTATCAGCCAATCTGATTCAGACAGAACTTTCGTATAAACAGCTGCAACAAGAACATCTTCAGAATTTATTAATGCATTAGTAAATGTTGAACTATGATTAATAAATGCTGTGCAAGTACTGATAGTCATGTTAGTAAATACATTAACTAATGCACATCAGTGTAAAGTGTTACCAATAATTTATTATATCATGCTATTAATGTCAGTTTCTGAGGTGTGGCAAAAATGTCTTCGTTTTTTTAAAATGCAAATTAGCTGCTTTTCCCTGCCCCCAATTTCAAAAAAGGGTGGAGCTTTTACTACTCTTGGCTTGGTTACTCCAGCAAAACAAAACAAATTTGTGTTTATTTTAAAGCTTTTTCAGGTTTAAATCTATTTATATAGTTTAATATATTTAATACACAATTTTCTCAGAACAAAGAAATGAAGTGAATACGCAGGAAATCTGTCAAACAGTGCAACTTGTGAGTATTTTAGCATTATTTTCTGTGCTAACAGTAAAACATTCACATTGTTATGTTAAAAGCACACAAAAGACACAAGTTCACCTAATGTTATGAATTATTTTGACTATAATGGCGAATGTAAACAGGTACAGAACAATGTATCAGTATTAAATCTGTGAAACAGCATCTATTGAAAATGAAAACATCACTTACTAATGCAACTCAACTAAGCCTTGTCCTCTTAGGTGGAAATTATTTAAATCCTGGATGTTGTATTGTGCTTTTTCAGACAAAAACTCAGAACTACAATGAGTTTGAGGGAGCTCAGAAATAGCGCTTCCTAATATAGAGAATTATTCCCTTTGGAGTAGACTTTTTTTTACTTTGGAGTAACTTTGCTCAAGTTTTTCATAATCAAACAGCAACACTTCAAAACAAAGGAAGTCGAAAGTCTAAAAAAATAAAATACGGCCCTTTTAAAGTTTAGGAAAAGGGAAAAACTTGCTTTTTTACTAGTTCCTGTATACTACTCACTGAAAGAGCTTCAGCTGAGTGTTTAGAACTGGTAACAGCTATAAATATTTCACACTAGATGATATTTGCCTCGCTTCTATTGGCAAGTGCCTGTTAGCCACCCTGTGGCAATGTCATCATGTTTTCTGCCTCACTGTTTTATAAAGTGCTGGACATAAAAACAGGACCACAGAGTTTTGCTGAGAGTACAGTTTAGCGATCCCTCCTACTTCTTTCACCTTTAGCTGAATTCTGCATTGCTCCTCTACTTCTGTAGATTTCTGAATAAGGGCAGATGAAAACAATTATTTACTTTAACATTTCTCAATATGCCACTTTGTTTGATACCACAAAATCCCTGAAACACCATTAGATAAAATCCAGTCTTATGAAACTTGTCTTTAAGAAGTGAAGTTTGGATATTGATAAATATAATTAATGTCATAATACATAATTTTTTGTGTGTCTACATGTGAAGAAGAAAAATCTGCAAAGGTAGTGAAGCCCACTGCACAGGGTAAGTTGTTTCATTATATACTATCAGATTTACTGATGCTCATATTTAATTGGTTTAGATATAAAGACCCCCTGATATAATATTTTGATCAGTTAATATTTTTATTCTTATTTGATATATACTGTAATGGCTAGTCATTTTAATTGTAACCAGCAGGTACAGGAATAAAATAGTGGAAAAGAGTTTTGCTGAGAGTACAGTTTAGCGATCCCTCCTACTTCTTTTACCTTTAGCTGAATTCTGCATTGCTCCTCTACTTCTGTAGATTTCTGAATAAGGGCAGATGAAAACAATTATTTACTTTAACATTTCTCAATATGCCACTTTGATATGAAACCACAAAATCCCTGAAACATCATTAGATAAAATCCAGTCTTATGAAACTTGTCTTTAAAAAGTGAAGTTTAAATATTGATAAACATAATTATTGTCATAATACATAATTTTTTGTGTTCATGTGAAGAAGAAAAATCTGCAAAGGTAGTGAAGCCCACTGCAGAGGGTAAGTTATTTGTTTATATATTATCATTTACTGATGCTCATATTTAAGCGTTTCAGATATAAAGAACCTCCTGGTATAATATTTTGATCTGTTGATATTTTATACTTTTATTTAATATATACTGGAATAGCTCATTTCAGTTGTAACCGGTAAGTACAGGAATAAAAAAAGTGGATAAAACAGTGATGTTTAAAATTGGATTTATCTCCAAAAATAAAATGTTAAAATATCAACCCATTAACTTTTAAAATGGCCTTAAATGTCGAGTCAAATCAAAGTGGTGCAAAAAGTGACAACCCGCAGTGATAAGTGCATTTTGAGAAAAAAAAGATGTATAACTTCATAAGATTTCCCCCTCATTTCCAATTAGTAATTTTAATAAAAGGTCATGCGTTTTTGTGACGTCTTTATGCAAAATTAAAAGCATAAACAGTTCAAATATAATTTCATAACTTTTGCTTTTATTTAATAAGTGTCAATAATTATAAACACAATTGTATTCATGCATGAACAGTGCATTCAGAAAGTATTCATAGTGCTTCACTTTTTCCACATTTTTTATGTTAGTCTTATACAGTCTTATGGATTAAGTTCATTTATTTCCTCAAAATTCTACACACAATACCCCATAATGACAATATGAAAAAATTATTTTTGTAATTGTTGCAAAATTTTATATATATATATATATATATATATATATATATATATATATATATATATATATATATATATATATATATATATATATATATATATATATATATAAAAAACACATGTACATAAGTATTCACAGCCTTTGCATTGAAGCTCTAAATTGAACTCTGTTGCATTCTGTTTCAATTAAACATTCTTGAGAAGTTTCAGCAGCTTAATTGGAGTTCAGCTGATTGGACATGATTTGAAAAGTCATACACCTGTCTATATGAGGCCCCAGGGTTGACAGTGGCCTCCATTATCCGTAAGTGGAAGATGATTGGAACCACCAGGACTCTTCCTAGAGCTGGCTGGCCATCTAAGCTGAGTGATCGGGGTAGAAGGGCCTTAGTCAGGGAATCAATAACTCTATGGTCACCCTGTCTGAGGTTTAGCGTTCTTCTAAAGAGAGAGGAGAACCTTACAGAAGGACAACCATCTGTGCAGCAATCCACCAATCAGGTCTGTTTGGTAGAGTGGCCACTCCCCACCAGGAATTTGCCAAACGGCATTTGAAGGACTCTCAGACCATAAGAAACAAAATTCTCTGGTCTGATGAAACTAAAATTAAACTCTTTGGAGTGAATGACAGGTGTTATGTTTGAAGAAAACCAGGCACTGCTTATCACCAGGCTAATACCATTGAAGCATGGTGGTGGCAGAATCATGCTGCGGGGACGTTTACTAGTCAGGATAGAGCAGTGGTTCCCAACAGGGGGGTCGTGGCCCACAAGGGGGCCTCAGCGAGCTTTGTGGGGGGTCGCATCATATTAAAAAAAATCTTTGCAGTCGACAGTTAGGAGAATGATCATGTTGTCTCAGTTTGTTTTATCCCCTAGCTCAGTGGTCCTCAACCACTGGTCCGTGGATCAATTGGAACTGGTCCGCACAAGAAATCATTAATTATTTCTGTTTTATTTATTATCTGAGTCTGAACAATCTTTTATTTTGAAAAGTCTTTTTTTTTTAAAAAGACAGTATTCTCTCGCTTAGGTATCGGTCACTTGAGTGCCCAAATTTAACCCAAAGCTGCAAAATGAGCAAAAAACAGACGTCTTTAGAAAATTTCTTTGCTAAGGAGAAATGGCCCAGTGAACGACCTGCGAACTGCCAAAAAATAGATCCGCAACACACTTGTCAACAAATCAGGTGACTCCAGCATGGCTTTGCAAGATCAACTGATGGAGATTGCAAATGACAGCTGCTTTTTAGCGGCCGTTCGCACATCGCGTATTTCTAGAATCTGCACAAGTTTGTTGTTTCTAATAGAGGTGCGTAGCATGTGCGCACAAGCAGCGTGACACGCTCGCATCAATGAACCCCGGGCCGCAAGCGCACTGCGAGTCACGTGACAAGAATTCACCAATCAGCTTCAGCTTGTATGGAATATTCACATTTCGGTAAGACAAATGCTGCTCGGGTCACCACAGCAGAATGAACTGCCAACTTATCCTGCACATGTTTTACGCATTGGAAGCCCTTTCAGCTGCAACCCATCTCTGGGAAACATTAGGCTGTTATTTGTGCATAACCATATCTAGATATAGACATAAATAGATATAAAACATAACGTTTGCTTGAAAACTAAAATTTTTGTCATCATTACTGTGCTCTTGACCTCAGACTGGGGTGACGGTTCATCTTCCAGCAGGACAATGACTCAAAGCACACCGCCAAAATATCAATAGAGTGCTTTCACAACAACTCTATGAATGTCCTTGAGTGGCCCAGCCAGAGCCCAGACCTAAATCCTATTGAACATCTCTGGAGAGATCTGAAAAGGTCACGCAATGCCAATGGAATGGGCAAAAATTCCCAAAGACAGGTGTGCCAATCTTGTGGCATAATATACAAAAAGACTTGAGGCTGTAATGCCAAAGGTGCATCAACAAAATATTGAGCAAAGGCTGTGAATACTTCAGTACATGTTTTTATATTACTTTCTTTTTTCTTTTTTATAAATTTGCAACAATTTCAAAAACCTCCCATTATGGAGTATTGAGTGATAAATGAATTTAATCCATTTTTGAATTAGGCTGTAACATAAAAAATGTAAAAAAATAAAATAAAATTTTTTAAAAAGTGAAGCGCTATGAATACTTTGCGGATGCACTATACAGTATATTAGCAGTGCCTTACTGTATAATAGATAATGTTTATGTTTGATCACTAGTCAAGAAGAAGTCTACCTCAATGCTTAAAGCCAAACAAGCCATTAAAGAAAAAGTTGCAGGTAAGTTTTAATCACTATTTTAATCAAAAAGACTGAAAGACTGAAAAAAGAGACAACAATCTTTCATTTTCATGGCTAACAAGATTGGATCTACAGGAGGTTTCTACAATAATTTATTCTCAAAAAATGACAAATTCAAATAAAAATTAAGGGAATGTTTTTATAAATGTTTTTAAATAATTAAGTTTTCATTCAAATTCCATTGTTATGTGAATACTGGTACATGTTTTCTTTATTCTTGTAAACTAACTAGATAATCACTATAAGGTGGCTCAAGCTAGTGCTGCACATTATATCATTTAAGCCTTGATAAAGCAAAGTGTACATCTGCACTGGTCACATTGCATGATCTTCAATGTCAGGTATGGGTTATTGTTGACCAGGAGCTTGTTGGTTAATGGCAAAGTTTAACCATTGTGGATTTAAAATTTATAATTTGTAGTAGTTTTATTTTTTTTTCTGGTAAACATACCAAGTGAGTTTAAAGCATTTGGGCACAAGAAACAATACCATTTGTAGCTAATGAAGGCTAGATGTAGCTAATGAAGGTTAGATTTTTAAATATTTGTGTCATACTGTGCCAAAAAAGCCTCATTCACACAGAGACTCGCAGCGGCAAAGCAAAAAGCAACCATTAATTTCAATGAAGAGTGCAAGTCTTCCGGTGAACTCTGTCTATGCGAGCGACAGCGACCATTGACGACCAAGTGGGCGTGTCGAGCGATGCTACAAAGTTAAGAATCCTTCAACTTTATGCAAATGAAGAGTGACTTGAGTGACAGCCAATAGGAGCACCAGTAGAGCTCACATGATTCTCCCTTACTCAGAGGCCACTTGTATTCTCCAAGCTGTAGACCAGGGATCACCAAACTTGTTCCTGGAGGTCCCGTGTACTGCAGATTTTAGCTCCAATCCTAATCAAACACACTTGAACAAGCTATTCAAGGTCTTACTAGGTATACTTGAAACACCCAGGCAGGTGTGTTGAGGCAAGTTGGAACTATACACCCTGCAGGCACCGGACCTCCAGGAACAAGATTGGTGACCCATGCTGTTGATTTACACAGACCTGCGTTTGCAGCAGGTCGCCACTCAGAGCGACAGGCAGCTACAAAGTTGCTGCTAGTGTGAATGAGGCATTAGACTTACCAGAAAAAAGTAGCAGCTTAAAGCACTTTTTTTACTCATTTATGTTTTTTTTTTTCTAAAATCTTGTTTGAATTGAATTTTAACTAGTTTATATTAATTCCTGCAAATGCAGTCCCCCTTTAAAATCACCCTAACCATTTTGAAATAATAAATTTGGCACAAATTGAGATATTCAATCCATCTGCACTGCAAAAAAAAACTGCTTTTCTTACTTAGATTTTTATTTCTTACTTTTAGTCCAAACATCTAAAACTTCTTATATAAATAAGCTTTTCTAGACGAGTAAAGACTGTTGTCTTGTTTTCAAAAATAATGAACCAATATTAAGTGAGTCTTTCCTTAAAAAAATAATCTGTCAATGGGGTTTGCAAAAGAATCATGTTTTCCTTTTGACATGAGATTATTTTTCTTACCCCATTGGCAAATTATTTTGCTTGTTTTAAGGAAAAACTCACTTCATTTGGGAAAACAAGATGATATGTTTTGCCTGTCTTGAAAATGCTTGTTGATTTAAGAATTTGTAAATATTTGGACTAGAAACAAGACAAAATCTAAGTAAGAAAAACATTTTTTGCAGTGTAGTGAAATGTATTTCATATCCCAATACAGTTGAAGTCAGAATAAGTAAACCCCCTGAATTATAAGCCCCCCTGTTTATTTTTTTCCTCAATTTCTGTTTAATGGAGAGAAGATTTTTTTCAGCACATTTCTAAACATAATAGTTATAGTTACTCATTTCTAATAACTGATTTATTTTATCTTTGCCATGATGACAGTAAATAATATTTCATTAGATGTTTTTCAAGACACTTCTATACAACTTAAAGTGACATTTAAAGGCTTAACTAGGTTAGTTAGGTTAACTAGGCAAGTTAGAGTAATTACGGTTATATAAGTTATTGTATAATGATGGTTTGTTCTGTGGACTATCAAAAAACAATATAAAGGGGCTAATAATTCTGTCATTAAAATTTTTTTTTTTTTTTAACTGCTTTTATTCTAGCCGAAATAAAACAAATAAGACTTTCTCCAGAAGAAAAAAATATTGTCAGACATAATGTGAAAATGTACTTGCTCTCGTAAACATCATTTGGGAAATATAAAAAAAAAATAATAATTCTGATTTCAACAGTATTTCAGAAAAACAAAATAATGCAAAGTGATTTATTTTCCAAAATCGTGCACCTCTAGATCAAGCAATTAAAAAAGGAAGAAACGAAAATTGACTCCAGTTGGCACAAGAAAATTGTGTCTGTCAGGAAATATAAATAAAATCATGACAGAATTTCTTTATGACGAATAGTGCATTGACTGTGTAATCACATAACTGAGCATGTGTTCCTGACTCATAAAGAATAGAAATAACTATGATTTTCAACATGACTTAAAAAGACAGCATGAACACCTGAAGTGTGATATTATTGTAAGTGTCACATTCATGTGTCAATGTGAAAGCATGGTAGATTAAAGGACCGTAAGGTGACAAGTCCTATTTTCCATTACTTCCAGAAAAACCTGAACCTGCTGAGAAGAAAACATCTGAAGAAACCAAAGGTAGGAAAGAAGCACACAGTTTTGCTCAAGTTTCTGACTATGTAGGCTGTGCATTGAAGAGATAAGTCAGTCAGAAAAGCAAAAGCCTGTCATTATTTATTCACCCTCATTCACCCACACACAAAGATGAACTCAAGAATTGAAGAATAAGAAAAATAACTATTTTAGCCATTTCATTTCAGCCATCTGACTCAAGAGTTTTTGTATGGCAGTTAATTTATATTATATTATATTATATTATATTATATTATATTATATTATATTATATTATATTATATTATATTATATTATATTATATTATATTATATTATATTATGTTATGTTGTGTTGTATATTATATTATATTATGTTATGTTATGTTATGTTATGTTATGTTATGTTATGTTATATTATATTATATTATATTATATTATATTATATTATGTTATGTTATGTTATGTTGTGTTATGTTGTGTTGTATATTATATTATGTTATGTTATGTTATATTATATTATATTATATTATATTATTTTATATTATATTATATTATGTTATGTTATGTTATGTTATGTTATATTATATTATATTATATTATATTATATTATATTATATTATATTATATTATGGCGAGGCAGTGGCGCTGTAGGTAGTGCTGTCGCCTCACAGCAAGAAGGTCCCTGGTTCGAACCTCGGCTCAGTTGGCGTTTCTGTGTGGAGTTTGCATGTTCTCCCTGCCTTCACGTGGGTTTTCTCCGGGTGCTCCGGTTTGTCCCACAGTCCAAAGACATGTGGTACAGGTGAATTGGGTAGGCTAAATTGTCCGTAGTGTATGAGTGTGTGTGTGGATGTTTCCCAGAGATGGGTTGCGGCTGGAAGGGCATCCGCTGCGTAAAAACTTGCTGGATAAGTTGGCGGTTCATTCCCCTGTGGCGACCCCGGATTAATAAAGGGACTAAGCCGACAAGAAAATGGATGAATGAATATTATATTATAATTTTTTATAATACAATTTATATTATTCGTTCTGTAAAATATGGAAAAAAATACAGCTTTAAAGGGGCTAATAATTTTGATCTTAAAATGTTTATTTTAAAAAATGTAAACAGTTTTTATTCTGGCCAAAATAAAATAAGACTTTCTCCAGAAGAAAAATATTAACAGGCATGAAAAATGTTCTTGCTCTGTAAAACATCATTTGGAAAATATTTTAAAAAGAAGAAAAAAATTCAGAGGGGGGCTAATAATTCTGACTTCAACTGTATATGCAATTTCACCAGATGACTTGAATAGTTCTATGCAAATAATTTATTCATTTAGATTGATTGGGATGATTCTGTAGGGAAGTGAATCACACATGAAATGTAATAAGCAAAATTACAAGCATAGATAAATGCAATAGAGCAAATAAAACAGTGGA
Source organism: Danio rerio (assembly GCF_052040795.2). Lineage (NCBI taxonomy): Eukaryota > Metazoa > Chordata > Actinopteri > Cypriniformes > Danionidae > Danio > Danio rerio. The sequence continues at coordinate 44,490,265 of NC_141040.1, forward strand.
ATAAACAGTGCTTTTAGGTTTTCAGGGTATAGTCAAATCATATTCAGGTTGCAGGTAGAGAAATTCAAAAAGCAAATATGAAATAACACTTAAGACTTTTGCTCTTTAAATAGCTCAATAAAATACATTTCCATTAAATTTTAAAGTTAATTAGTTTAGTTAGGCAAGCCACTGGATAACAATGGTTTGTTCTGTAGATACAATAAAATATATTATTCTTAAGGGGGTAATGAGCTGTTTTTTTATCTTTCATTTTTTTATACATACCACATTTAATAAAAATGTACATCATTTAAAATAAACGCCATTGTGAGCTCATAAATGTGTTAAAAACAAACTCTGCTGGAATCCATCTAAAAAGTGTGATTAGCTATTTGGAAATTGCTTATGGTGAGCTTTCCAAATCAATCACTTCTAAGCTTCTATTTCAGTTAGAATATAGGTAGGCGGCGAGACATTTCTACGCTTTGGAACGGAGCCTAAGTGTTCCATTCCTTTACAGGTTAATCTCCGCTAATCATAATTCTGTCCTCGTTTATTTTGTCTACAGAGAAACCAGCAGCCGAAGCACCAGCAGCAACCAGTAAGTTTAGATGTTTTCTGTCGTCTGTGAGGATGGTGTGAAGCTTCCATTAAAGCATTACATTAAGTGTGTGTGCAAATCGATAATGCATCCATTTGTGTAAGCAGTTTACAGATTACATTTTGAAATAAATATTCTAAGCATCATCATAGTGATCCTGCATATATACCTGCATATTGTAGAAATTGGGAGAACTTCAAAAACCTCCAGGCGACACTGAGGTACAATTCTATATACACCAATTATATTAACATCACCATTTCAATAACTCAGACACAACTATTCACTGTAAAATCAACAAACCACACTGTGACTCTTCTGTGGTTCCTGCTTATACCAAAGAGATTAAGCTATTTTTAAACAGCATTAGTGAAATAGAGAAATTAAATGCAGCTATTAATAAACTAATGCTGCTGGCTGCTTGGCCTTGCGTGAACTCATATTGTCACTTTTCCACTAAAACACCTGACCAGTTTTTTTTTTATTTTACAACACAAATTGCTTGACTTTTCTTGTTTAGAGACTGAAGGTCAAATGTACTAACTGTTGTTCTACTTCAGCATGTTATTATAGCAAAAACTTGGCTCTTTTTCACGAACCACTTGCAGTCCAATTTAACAAGGGCTGCAATAACGAATCAAATCGATTAAAATCGATTACTAAATACGTTGGCAACGAATTTCATATTCAGTTCGTTGTACATTTGTACATTTCAGAGACATTTGATTATTAAAATACTTTAGTTGAGTTTGGAGCGGAGTGAATACAGGGCTCAACAATAAGGACTGCCAGATGGCCCGTGGCCAGCGTGAGAGATGTTCGGGACAGTAGAGAGAATCGTTACTGGCCCGATCAGTGCTGCCTTGTCACAAAATTTTAAGATGCCTGCGACTATTTGTCAATTGTTTACAAATACAGGCTTAGAATCGTGAAACAATTTGTGCTTTTAAGTCTTTGAATGCTACCTTTTCTGTGAAGTCGTAAACACCATATTGCTTTTTGGTTCCCTTTATCTGATTGGATGTTGTGAGCACGTTATTTTTTTTCCACAACCTGGTAAAAATCAGTACAGTGAAGAGATGGCAACATCAAATTATGAGGCTAGTTTCTAACGTTGTGGAAACAGATATTTACATGGGTACAACACCTAAAAACAAAAAAAGTGATGTCTTGCATAGTTTTCCATCACTTTTAAGTCAGCCACCTATTGTTATGCAATAAAATACCTACACATTTTCCATACTGCTGTATTTTACTGCTAAATATTTTAACATTTTTAAAGTATTTAAATTCTAGATTTACAGACTTGATTTTTGACACATTATTTTAAATATGTAGCCAAGAAATAGATGTTTTTTATTTATTTATTTTGGAGGGGCCAGTAAATATTTTGGCAAGGCAAGTAAAAATCAGTAGAAAATGTTCTTAGCGTTGAACATTCTCTGCCTCTCTCGCCTCATAGACAGGACGGAGCAAAAAAAATGAGCGGAGGTAACGTTAGAGAAACCATACATAGCGAAGACAGAGAAATCTGTCTGACCCTAGTCATCCAATGTGTGAAAGCATTTCACACTAAATAAACAAAATTAGTGTGTAAACAGCCAAATATGCAAAAGTGATGACGGAAGCATCACGGCAATGATTTACCACCTGAAACGCAAGCATGTTGGAGTCTGAGGAGAAAGGGAGCACCAGCAGGGTAAATCACTACAGAATCCTACTTTTGTTCCATTTTGAAGTGAGGAACGTAATATCCCTGGTTCTAGTGTTTACTTGTTATCCAGCTTGAGAAGCATGACATGAAAAATCCTGATCGAGATCATTTATACGCCTTTTAAACCACAAACACTCACTTATATATTTTGTATTAAAATGGAAAAACATAATTAAAGGGATACATCTCTTATACAGCGCTATTGTGGCTGCAGTGTGTCACGTGGCAAACATGATGCGTCGCCACGGAAACATTAAGTATGAGCATTCTAAAATAATGATTGCCTAACAAAACTCACTTCCGGGGCCAGATAGAATATTTTTAACTCACCAGTGAAAGAGTTAATAACAGAAGAAAAGCCAAGATGGTATAGTTACTTTGCACTTTGCATTGCAAGACTAAAGACCTGTTTTTATTCACTCACCTTTTTCCTAAAAAAAAGTTTTTCCTACTTATAATTTCATCTTGTTTCCACTCCAAATATCTAAAAAATCTTAAGTCATGACTAAACAAGAAAATTGGCATGAGAAAATTAAGTGAAAAAACTTTATTATAACTCAATACTTTATTATAACTTATAACAAAAGATTATAACTCACTAAGATTATTTTTCTTACCCCATTGGCAAATAATTTTGCTTGTTTAAAGCAAACAGTCACTTATTTTGAGGTGGGTTTTTTTTTTTCAGAAAACCCTACCCTATTTCCTACCCTATTGGAGAATCAGCAGCAGGTTAATCTGCCATTCACAAGTCTTACCTGCAGAGAAATCTCCTTAGGTCTTTGGATAATTATGCATTCAGACGTTAATGTCCAAACACGTCTTTATATAAGTTCAGGATTGTTGTTGCAGATGAAATATAAAACAGAAAACTTGATTGTAATATTTTCCAGTGGGCTAGATATTAATTATCAGTCATACAAACATTTTTACCAAAACCTGTCTTCTTGACGTTTGCTCTCACGCGTCCATCATGTTTGTAGTTTGTTTACACTTTTCACCCACATTAGTAGTTCTAATCAAATTCACGCCCAACGCCCAATGTATTGTTGGCAATATCAGTGGTTAAAGTATGGATCGTTCTACACCTAAATTTTTTACTAGAAATAGTAAACCATGCGGTAACCTTTAGCATACTCTTTTCAACATCCTACGATTTGGGACATACCAATTCTATTTTGAAATACTATTTAGGATAGATAGTATGGGAATTGGGAAGCAGCTAATATTTTGTAACTCCCTTTTAGGCTTTTTGTGGCTAGATTGTGCCATTTTAGTGACTGTCGATTTAAAATCAAATCAGATTGTGCTCTTTTCAAAATAGGGTGGAGCTACAAATAGTGCCACAGTGGCAGATTGAAAACAGGACTAATGTAACCTATGTGAAAAAACTGAAAAACTCTAAAGAATGGGCTAAGACGAAGGCAGTCTATTAAGACAACAGTGTTCAATTGAGCATTCTAAAACTGTACTTGTATAATACTTCTAAGTAGGACAGCTGCTTCTCACTTAGGGCTGTTTATGCTAATGAGGTAAAGATCATTACAAAAAGGTGAAGCTTTCCCCATCTGCTGATTTGTACAAAGAGAGAATGTCAATCAAAGTGCCTATTAGAGGCTGGCTATACTCACACACTTTTGCCACAGAACTGTGCTCAAAGGTGCAGTAAGTGATATTCCACAATGCTAACAGCTTAGCATAAACCTCTGAATCACAGTCCCTCCCCTGCCGTCTAGAGCCACATCTCCTGAAACACAAGCAGCGCAAAAGAACCCTCTCATGTGTTAAAAGTGACTAGTGCGTGTCCGGTGTGCAAGCCAAACTGACATGATACTTCAGAGCAAATATTTAGAGTAGCATGGTAAACAGTATATGGAGACTAGGCGGACTAGGATTTGTTGTTAAACTAATAAAATCTACATCATCGATGTTATAAAAGGCCCCTTATGAAACTGAAAACAGTCTTTCATCGAAAGATTTTAGTTTTTAACACTTCTGTGAAGATATAACCCATTTACATCGGCTTTACGTGAAGCTAAAACAGTTTTAAAACAGAACATTACCCGTCTAAGAGAAATCCTTCAGACATGGTGTCATCCTTTCTCCAGCGTGCAAAGGTAACTCAAATATTGATTTAGGTTTTTAAAAAGTTTTGATTAAGCTATGTTTTTACCGGAGCTGCGTACAAACGGCTGCACAGTTGTTCAAATCTGCATTTGCTGACAGACAGAATGGGCTACTTATCGCAATTATTAAGAGGTGTCGATCCGACTCTATTTAATTGAATGAACATTTGTTTTGTTTTATGCCTTACCCAAAATTCTAAAATACATATAAATACATTTAGATCATTTACTGTAATCATTACTATTAGACTGTGAAGAGACTTTCAACCAGCACAACAACAAATGCTTCTGAAGACAATCACTTACTGCACCTTTAATTCTATCTATTTCTATTTTATTATCCATATAAAATCCCATCAGTCACTATTTGAAAGCCTGCTTTTCATCCATTTCAAGTAACTTTTGAAGGTCATTACTTTAAAATTCAAGTCCTCAGCTCTTCCTCAGTGAGTATTTGCAGATATCAGGGTCTGCCGCATGTAAAAACTGTTCCTCTGAGAACTGAGCTTTGTCATGTCACCTCTTAACAACTGATAACTAAATGTCACATTAACAGATATTCAATCCTTAACTGAAAGTCCTTGTCCGTCACTTAAAGATTTCCATTACAGTGCTTAATATTATATGCTGAAATTAATCTATTGTTACTCAATTTTTCTCTCTCTCTCTCTCTCTCTCTCTCTCTCTCTCTCTCTCTCTCTCTCTCTCTCTCTCTCTCTCATTAATTAACTTTAATTAGAAGAGTTGAATGTGGAAGAAAATGTGACGGAGGGCAAAAAGCCAGGTAAGTGAAGCTACATCTGCACATCCTTACTTTTATCAACAGTATAATGATTTTTGCTGTAGAAATTGGATACTGTAACAGGTTTTCAGATATTGTTAATTAATTAGTATATTGTTATGTTCAATTATACACATCATGTAACTTTAAACTACCAAGGCTATATTTATATGACGAAGTAAAAATTGTCATAACATCATTACAATTTGAAATTATAGCGTTTCTAAATGAATAGATCTGATGACAACTCTGATTTTCACCTTTCAAAAAACATCTCAAATCATTATCAAAGTTTCAAACAGTAAAACAGCCATGTTATTTTGTTCAATAAAGATGGAATATAAATGAATAATTATTGTACAATCTTAAATTGATTATAATTATTTTACAATTTATACTATATGGTGCTTAAGAATCCGGACAGTTTCACAGTTTTCTTTTTAATTTTACTTTACATTTATTATATAAAATTATTTAACAGTAATGAGTTAAAGAATTTGATTGATTGACTGACTGATTGAACGATTGATTGATTGACCTACTGACTGATTGAACGATTGACTTACTGATTGAGTAATTGATTGAAGGATTGACTGACAAATTTAAGCATTGATTGACTGTTTGAATGATTGTTTTACCAATTGAAGGATTGATTGACCAATTGAAGGATTGATTGACCGATTGAAGGACTGATTGACCGATTAAAGGATTGACTGACTGATTGATTGACTTAACGATTGAACAATTAACTAAACAATTTACTGACTAATTGAGGAATTGACTGACTGACTGAAGGATTGACTGACTGATTGAAGGATTGACTGACAGATTGATTGATTGAAGGATTGACTGACTGATTGACCGACTGAATAACCGATTGAAGGATTGACCGACTGATTGAACGACAGAAGGATTGTCTGACTAATTGAACAATTGATTTACTCATTAAACGATTGATTGAACAATCGATTGAGTGATTAAAAGATTGATTGACTTTCTAAACAACTGATTGATTGACTGATTGAACGATTAACTGATTGAACGATTGACTGACTGATTGAAGGATTGACTGACTGATTGAAGGATTGACTGACTGTTTGAAGGATTGACTGACTGTTTGAAGGATTGACTGACTGTTTGAAGGATTGACTGACTGTTTGAAGGATTGACTGACTGTTTGAAGGATTGACTGACTGATTGAAGGATTGACTGACTGTTTGAAGGATTGACTGACTGATTGATTGAATGATCAATCGATTGATTGAACAATTGGCTGGCTGACTGAACGATTGACTGGCTTATTGAACGATTGACTGACTGACTCTGTTTGTTGCATTACAGGCAAGATACCATACTTCCAGTGTGTTTTAATGAGTTCGAAATCCGGTCAGTATCCACTGCGACCCATGTCCCCTGCTATGAGTCCAGCTATTAACCCCACCATGATGAGAGCCATGATGGAGCAGCGGGCAGCATTACTGCAGCAGAAAGCCAGAACAGGCGGTCAGTAGCTGGACGACAGACCCATCCAGCCCAGGCATTAAAAACTGCTTATGAACTGCTGTAGAGACAGAGCTGCTGCTGTTGTGCTCTCAAGAGCAATTCACTTAGACCATTACAGATACTTTAAAAATTATGGTTTTCCAGTCCTCCATCATGTGGCATTTGAATTAGGTCATATTTTTTTTTAATTTTGCTAAAAATTAACATCAAAACTAAATAATCAATGTACATTTGGGAATATAATTAACACATAAAAGCCTGTCAAAAAACGTGTTAGTGGTTAGATTTGTTTTTTTTTATTATTATTATTATTATTATTGTTATTATTATTAATAATCAAGATCTTAAATCATCTGTTTACATTTGTTGCAGGGAATATGATGTATGTTTTTTATGACTACTCAGCGTCAGAGCAAATTTAGAACTGCTTAAATATTTAAGCATTGCTCTAATTACTCGAGATATTTATTTTTCTATGTCAGAGTATATGATCCCATTACGGAAAGAAATCTAGCAGCGCACATTCACTAAGGGCCCTTATCTTTCGGTCCAGGCCATTTCCTGCTAATAAGATTATGTGTAGTGTGTCTGGGTTCTACCAGGGTCTGCAATCTTTCTGCATTTGTATGCATGGCCATTAGAAAACAGGAGGACGCCATTTGGACCGAATCCGATTCCTATCTTAGCCTATGAGAAGAGCTTACATCCTCATAGAACTGAAAGAGACATTAAGAAATGAAGGCACACGAAAGCCAACAGTCACTAAATAATAAAAGGCTTTCTCTGTATACTTGACTGAGACTTCTCGAGTATATGTCTTGAGTTAATTGAAACTCTTTACTGGGAGCTATTAGATTTACTGAAGTGAATTTAATAGTGTATGTCTTTGTTGAAGATTTATGCACAGGTTAAGCCAAAAGCAATTTTGCTACTTGTGTACAGTTAATGCATACAGTGTTTTACAGTATTTATTATATTATTCTAGATCAGTGGTCTTCATCATTTTTTAAACTGCAAGAATCTCTTTGTGAATTGGCCGAAAGTCTAATGTGTATGGCACAATACAGTATTGGCATACGTTGTTTTGTTTATCAAGTGAAACAGCCGTTATTATTAATAATATTTAAAATTAAAAAATGAAATAAATTAAATTTATTTTGATAAATGGTGAAACTTTCAGAATTTCTGTGGCCCACAATACTAGCAAACATATAATCAGACAAAATAACATTAAGGCTACGATATAGTCAACCCCACACCCTCTTTTTTATGTGTTTTGGGTTGGTTTATTTACTCAGTTTTACTTTAATAATTGTGTTTTTTTTTTTTTTTTGTATTGTACTGCTTTTATGTTAATGCTCTGTATTTGATGTTCATCTGCATTATTTACAAATAAGAAAAATCTATAAAAGGTTTAAATATTAAAATGCAATAGATTTAGAATGAATTAAAATATAAACAATGATTATTATCAATATAAATAAGTCATGCTCTATGTTCTTGTAGCTTACTTTAAATTAGGCATGGGATGATAACCGGTTTCAAGGTTTACCGTGGTTTGGAAAAGTCAAGGTTTTAAAATCACCAGAATTTTCTGGTATATCGTTCCTACAGTATATGTACTTTTTTTTTAATGTGTTTTTTGCATCTTTTTTATTTAGTTATTTTAGAACAACAATATCTCCAGCAGACTACATCAAAACCTTCTACATCAAAAGCTACTGGTTTAAAATATTTGAAATGTTTCTTAAACTAAAATATATTGTTTTTAATGTAGAAAAAGTTGTTGTTTTCTACCCAGACATTTAAAAAAAGAACATATTTTATCACAGTACTGTGCAACCCTGAAACAGTGATATTTTTATCCAAGGTTATCATACCGTCACAATCTTAAACCAGCCCATGCCTACTTTAAATATATAGAATTTTTTATATGTTGATAAGACAATTAATTAATCATTATAATAATTATATACAATTATAATTAATAATCATTATGCTAGACGGTGCTTACAGAATTTGCCAACTAGGATTTTTGAAGGTACAAAATTATGAAAAGATATGAAATCCATTGCAAAAATAAAAAGGCATGTAAAAATATGCTGAATCCGATGCTGCAGATCTAAAAATCAGCACCATGAATTTATAATTTTCTTTCAATCTTACATTTGACTTTAATCACGATCGCAGAAAAACTGTTTTCTTCAAGAAACATTTTTTGTCCACTTATTTTAAATTAGTCCGACATTTTGCTTTATTTTGGTAGCCTCTTTGCCTTAAGCTGTGAAAACATCATCAAATTCAAATAAATTATTGATATCAGCCACTACATTTTGAATACTAAAATGTGGTTACCAGCTGATAATTTAAGGGATAACTAACTAAAAAGCAGTCCTATTAAAGACCCTTTTTCTAGATAACACTGTACTGTAAAACACAGTAGCAGAATAATGACAATGTTTGTGTTGATGACATTACTTTGACCAACAGTGATTTTTTGAATATGGTGATCCGAGGTCACGATATATTCTTGAAGGCATCTTTTCCTTGTTAATTTTGCTCTGAACAGTGCAATTATTGCAGGTATGACAATTTATTAGCCAGAAATACTGTCTTATCCAAGAGCACAATGGCGTATTATTCTTTATTTTCAGAAACTTAAGGATTGGTATTACCTAAAATATATTTAAGGTTTTCAAAAGTATCAGCTTTGATACCAATCAGTACTGAAATGTTAAAATTGTGACAATACTAGAATTTACCGCTTTTATTTTGAGCTTTGCAGAGTGGATTCTTGAACACTGTTGATTGGCCATTGAATTAACGTGCTCAGACCTGACTGTGATTGGCTACAGTGACCACTGCTTCAAGCTCATCAACCATCAGTTTATCTATTAGTAGCAGTGTGTGAATTTTACACTGACTTTTTTTTTTTCAGTAGTATGCATGCGCCCGTGAACCAAATTAAATTATTTCAATTATCTCATTGGTCAATCAAAAGTTTTCAGTATTTTGAAAAATTATTTAAAAAATTGGATTCTGACCTATAGTGATCTGGGTTATTTCAACAGTACATGGGTTATTTTAACTGATGGGTTATTCTCAAAGATGAACTGTGTTTAAAATGCAGAATTTAGCTGAACGATGAAAAGTTTGCATTTCTTCACAAAAAAAATGGAAGATCATAAAAGACCATGCTATGCATTTTACTGTTTATCTTCCTTGTGCAAGCATAGGCATCTATCAAATACACACTACACTGTTAAAAATGCTGGGTTTCATACAATCAATTTGTGTTGGAAATAAGTTAACTTAGTTTTTACACATTTAAGTAGATTGAACATAAAAGAATTAGGTTGTCCCCAAAAAAACTCAAGAATTATGTTGTCTCATCTCTTTTTTTTTTTTTATTATTAAATAATTTTTTCACCTTCATTGGTCAGGACGAGTATTGACAGGAAAGCAGGAGAAGCAGAGAGAGGGAAAGGATCGGCATAGAACCGCAAAGCAACTCGGGTCGCCATGAGCATATTGACGCACTAACTACTACACCACTGGCGCCGACCAACTCATTTTAAATAAATAGTTTGAACACACATCAAATATATATATATTTTTTTTAATTAAGTGTTTGCGTCCAATTTTACTTTTACGATGTAAATACAAACACCTATTTTGCATGAAAAGTGTGTTTTGAACACTTACTGTGCAGTAAAATGAACTGAAGCAACACAATTCAGGAGTTTTTTTCGGGAGGAAGGCGGAGGATTTAATTGTTTCATGTTCAATCCACTTAAATTTGTAAAAATTACTAGGTTTAACTAATCGATATATGTTGGGACACAAGGAATTATGTGAAAGCCAGCATTGTTTACAGCGTATGTTAATAAGTTACTACTGCTTCAGAAGGTTCCAGAGAATGAAGTCCAATAAACTTTGGTTCCGACCGCATTAGTTTCTAAGCAAAACGAAAGCAGCGATTGATTACTGCTGTGCCGGTTAGCAGTTTGTAATTTAAGATGTGCACAAGTTTACAATACTTGAAGATCAAGGCTATTAACCTTCTTCTATAAACATCATGTTGAAATTAGACTGGCGCTTAAACATCTAGATCTGCCAGTGTTCAGACTTTCAGATTTCCGGTAAAGCCTGCTGGACATGATGACATATTTATATTACTTGTTATATGTATTAATACTATTAATATTTAAAATATTGATCAGCAACTATCTCCCACTCTTTAAAGAGCAGACCCAGGTCTTGTTTTGACATGTTTCAGGGGAATCAAACCCTTGTAATTTGCAACCTGGTCAATGGTTTTCTCCCACATCTGCTCGTGTGCAGATCCTACAGTATGATAAACACGACTTTTAACTGGAGCCAATCAAAGTCATATTTGTTGAGCATGTGAACTCAATGGCCAATCAACAGTGTTTAGAAACCTGCTTAACAGCACTCAAAAGGAAGAAATGGATGTTTCATATTCCACTGAAGTGGAATAATATCTAAATGACAAGACCGATAGTGAGCAGCCGGTGGTATTTCTAAATGCCCCTATGCATACGAGCTACTGTACATATGGTCATGGAAAGACTGCATAGTGTTGATACAGTATGTAGTGATTGCAGCAGAAGGCTGTTTCTCTTTAATCAGGACATAGTGAGACAGATAGCTGTATCTGTGTGACTTTGAACAGAAAAGTAGGACACAAAATCATCCCACTTTGAAGATACAGCATGTAGAGAGGATGTCAACTTTACTGTGGATATCCCTGTGGATATATTTACTGTGGATATATGTGTACACTATGACTATAATGACAATGATTGATGACATAATATAAAATATTATATAATGACATTGTATGAAACATGCATAAAATTAGTTTTTGTCTGAAACTGAGAAAAATCACTGTCTTACCATAAATGAGAGACGGTTTACAGTGAAAATGCCATTGAGGTCAAGTTGGTTTTATATTCGCACAGACTTTTCTTAATATTATTTTTTCAGAAAAGCATTATTTGCAAAATCATAATAGGGAAATTATATTTGCTGCCAAAGACTATCAAAGTTCAACATTCTTCAGTGAATTAAATAGTGCTAATGCTGTTTCGAAGTCATACTTGCATGCTATTTCTGACCGAATTCTCAAAGTAACATGATAAGCAATACAGGGACTGTGTCACAAGTTGTCACTGAACGATTAAGTGAACATAAAACCAACTTTGCCTCAATAAAAATGCCATGTTTACGAGGTAGAACCTCATCTGTTGATTATCAGAAGGCTTTGAACATCATAGATGTACAAAATTCACTTGTAGATCTAAAAGTAAATTTTAAGAGGTGACAGAAGACGCTCTAACAGTTTTTGAATGTATTTTGTATTTGCATGAGCCTTAAGAAAACCCATGTGAAAGTCAGTCTCTGATATGTTTTCAAAAGATGCTGCTATATCATATTTTTCATGAGACTTACAGTATTGATGTGATGTTGCACAGCTGGGATTTGTCAGTTATTAAGGCACATTGAATGTTTAGTTGATAACAGGATAGAATTTGTGGTTTGATTTATCAGGTTTTTTTTGTAGGGCACGACATACTGAGCTGTAATTTTTCATCACCTCGCAAAGATCTAATTAATTCAAAGTTTTAAATATGTTAAACTGTCATGTTTCACATGAATGTTGAATAAGAGCCGTCAGTACAACTAAAGAAATGTTTCAATGGTTAATCACTGTTGTTTTTCTTTCATGCACATCTTGTTGGATTTTATCTTGGAGTGGGCAGAATTCTGGAAATAAAGTAATTGCTTTGTGCAAACGTCTAAGTGAAAGATTTTCTTTTATTCATATACTTGGAAAGTTAATATTTCATTGGGAGTAATAATATATGACAAGTCAAAAGTGTGAAAGCAATTTATAAATAAAAGATTGAGGGGGAAAAAGCAGCCTGTAATTTAATTTGTTGAGGTTTTGATATAAATGTAACACCAAAGTCTGACTCTTCCTTTCCTACAAAATGATAGCTGCTTAGCCTAACACTGAAAGTCATAAGTATATTATATTAGGCTCAAATCTTAGCAAAAATGTTGCCCATACATTTTATGAGCAATAATATGTAGGCTAAATAAAGTGTCAAATGTACAACAAAACGTGTTTATTATATCAATACACTCTTATTAAAAATATAAACTCATCAAACTTCTCTAATTAAACCTGTTAATTTGCTACACATTTTAGCTAACATTGGTCTCAGTTCATACTCGCATTATTTAGTAACATTGGGCGTCTTTTAAACTTCAATACAAACGATGTTTTCTAAAATGTACTAGTTAGCCTACTAAAAAATACTTAAAAGTTATTGTGTATGGCAGGAATTAGCTATAGCTTAAAATGTTAAAAGATTACTATTACCTTACCTTGCATGACAGGAATCCAGGCATCAAACACACCAAGGAATATCACCTACAACAGGATAATCAAACTTTTGTCACACACATTAGCTCTCTTAGCTAACTTTTTCTCACCATCACCAAGCCACACAATAACGTGGTCATGGATTCTGGGTAACTAGCATGCATACTACGAGTATGGCAGCATAGTAACTCAGTAGGCAAATTCGTCAAAAACAAATGTCAAAATAATACCTTTTGTTTTTTAAGTGTTTGAACATTTTATTGCCCTTTGTTAATTCTCCCTAATTCACCATTTGAAAAAAGAAAAATGCCCATTCACCTTCACATAATTGTGTTTTCAGGTAACTGAAAACAAACATATTGGAGATAACTTCATTATATATCATTAATAAAATATTTCAAAAATCTCAAATGTTCAGCTATAAAACTCTGGCAATTTTAATGAGCATTTAGGTCTGCGTTTTTAAAATATATCTTCCAAGAATCATTTAAGCCACATTGTTCTATGCAACCAGTTGAAATATCACAGAAGTGATAAAAGTTTATAATTCAGATTTAAACCCAAATGTATATTACAACAACTTACCTTTTGAAAGTGTAACTGGAGAAGTAGAAATAAATAAATACTGTTAAAATGTATTTTTGGTTTTATCAAATTCGTTCAAGATATGGATTTTTTAAAAACATTTATTCATCCAGTAAGAATCATGATTTGTTCTTTTTTATGAGTAGCCAGTAGAAAAAAAAAATCTAATAAAAACATTTATACTTATTATTATTATTATTATTATTATTATTATTATTATTATTATTCATTCAATCTTTTTCTTTTCGGCTTAGTCCCTATCTGGGGTCGCCACAGTGGAATGAATCGCCATTATTATTATTTTTATTATTACTATTATTATTATTACAAATTCAATCTATGAATTCAACAATAAAACATTTATTTTAAATTCTATTTCAAGGGACATTCTACGAGAAACATACAATATCTGTACCTGAAATAAAAACATAAATTGTGAATAAAAGCAATTCATCCCAATAATTTCTGAAATGGACTGATGGTTGATTTCTGCGAGTTGTTTTGCATGAATGTCATTCATTTGGTTCTCAGATTTTTGTTCTTTATTAAAAAACACTTTACAAATGTACAAACCCTGTCATCGTCCTTGTCCTCAGCCTCATTGAACCTACAGCTTTTAATAGCTTTGTTATGCTAAAAGCTGTTATTTAGAAATTAAAAAAAACTTCAGAAATAGCAAATTTAAGTTGTTGTCATTCACATCAATTGATTAAAAACATGAATATATAATTAAATTCTACAAATAAATACTGAAAAAAAAATCCCTGGTTGCCTTAATTTTTAAGCTGAATCAAATAAACCTTATGATTCCATTGAAATTATACTGTGTTAAATTGGCTTGTATTTATATAATTTTTTGAGGAGGACAAGCTTAAATGTCAGGCCCTGTCACATTTTTATGAGTGAAATGTATGTTTCTGGTATGTTAAAGATGTCTCTTAAACTATTTTAAAATATTTCCATTATCAATTTATCCCTGCCTTTACTTTAAGAGATTGCATGTCTGGGCACTCTTAATCTATTCATATCACTAATTGAATCTGATCTGCTGAAGATGAGCTGGTGAATAAAGTCAGACTTTGCCACATGTAATGCCCCGCACTGTGCCCTCTTCATACCCACATCTGTCGAGAGCAACATTAAAGCAGTCCACTATTTTAAGCCGAATCCTCCATGGCTGCCTGGCTATAAAAAAAATACACAATCTAAGCCAAGGTTTCTGGATTCTAGGCCTCAGTCTGGATAAGTAGTGTGGCTCAAGCAGGTCACATCAGCTGATGAGTGAAGATATCTGGGTCAGCCAGATAAACTACATGATGACAGTGAGCACTGAGCGGCTGTATAAATTATACAGAGAGGAATGGAGAAGCTTTTGGCTCGGTACACTGAAAAAAAAAAGAAACTACGGTGTCTTTTGTTCAAAATACATTTTTATATTGATTTAAGTAAAGAATTAGGGTTTCTGATTATAACATGTTTTATTCAATTAGCCTTAAAGAAAAAAAATGAACACCCTAACTTAAAAACATTAGCTTTCATCATTCTGTCATTTTAAGTCATTCAAAACTATTGCAAACAGCTATTATAATAATTCAATTCAATTATTATTATTATTATTTTAATAATAATGTACAGTATTTTGAGGTTTGTCTGAAGCAAGATCAAACTTTGATCTGGGATATTTGATGAAAGTTAAAAAACATTTTATTTTTATTTTTTATTTACTTATTTATTTATTTTATTTATTTGTATTTATTTATTTATTTATTTTATTTTTATTATTATTTTTTTTTTTGTGGACCAACAAATCTCACAATAAAAGAATAAATAGATACCATCTCTATAATTTACAATAAACTATTGGAAAGAGCAAATATTGACTCCTAAAAGGGATTTTTCATTAAATATTTAGTTTATTCTTACTCTTAGCGGCTTTATAGCATCTTTTTTTATTGTGTTTTTTGAGGGGATTGTGAAAGGCATGATTGGATTTATGTTGGAATAATCTGTCATTTGTAATTTCTCATCTATTCTGCATTGTGTGTATTATAATGTATAGTCTTATGAGAAAGTATGTATGTATAAGGTCTTTTTAAATATCAATAAATATAAAGACACAAAATAGTATTTAAATAAATACATTAAATCAAACAATTAATTGATGTTTGTTTGTAATAATAATAATAATAATAATAATAATAATAATAATAATAATAATAATAATAATAATAATAACTGATATATAATAATTTAAAAAAATCTATAAAATAAATTATTCAATAAAAACAATAATAATAAAAATGTGCTGCCCCTTTCCCAAAATACTGTGAAATGAATAGCTATTTCTGTCATTTTGAGTTGGTGAAATCAACCTGAAGCTAAATTGATTTGTCTGTTTAAATTAAATTAACCTAATAGCCCCAACTAACTGAATTAGTCTGTGTCCATCTTAATAGCGGCAATCTCGTCCAAAAAACAAAACAAAAAACAACACTTATCCATATGTGTTCATCTAAAAACCTCATTCTCTCTTCTTCTTAAAATCCCAAATAAAAAAAATTACAAAAGCATTTTAACGCACATGACTGAAACACTCCTTGCAACATATCAGGTTCAATTAGTGTGTTATTAATCACGGTTGCATTGCAGGAACATCCATGAATCACAAACACCCTGCTGCTCCATAAAAGCAAGCGGTCTTCCACTAACATCAGCAGCGAAGCTTCCTCGGGGCAGGATCAGTGCTTCATCTCCATTTAAAATAGGCCGGTTTAGACGAGGCCAAACTATCCAATATGGAAACTGCTGTCTCGAGAAGACAGTGTGACTGTGAATCTCATATTAGCACTGGCATCCCATGGTCTCGGTAGACAATAAAAGCCCTGGAGATAAATAGGTCTGCACATCCTTACTGAGAAGCGACTCCTTGCGAATATACGGACATAAACAGAGCATGCAGAGAGAGACAGTGGGTACACCGTTGCTTTAAATATGACAAGCGGTGTTAAATAGTGTGGCCATCTTTCATGTTATATGCTGTACAGTCCAGTTTTTAACATCTGTCTACAAGTGCAGGTTTGAGTCTGACACTCATGTGTTCTTTTATTTTTAGAGCTATTTTATGTTTTATTCTGAGAAAGTCATGTAATAAATACATATATAAAAGTTCATTTTAAGTGACATACATTTTTTCTTGTCACTTTTTTTTCTATTTTGCCAACTATTTCATCTCAATGTTCATAAATGATTCTTTGTCTATTTATAAACTGTGTGAATCAATTCAATATGCCATTCATAAAAACAAACACTTGCCTAATTCATGAATGAATTATTCATTTAAATGAATCATTTGAATGAATGATTCAATGACTAATAAAACAAAAGTTAACAATAAGTGACATATTTTAGACACAACATTGCTTTTCTCTATTTTGCAAAAGGTTATGTATCAGAAAAAAAATGTGTTTTGTTCCAAAATGATTCTTTGTTTATTAATAACTTGTGTGTTAATTTAATAAGCCATTCATAAAGACAAACACTTGCCTAATTCATGAATGAATCATGCTTTAGAACGAATCACTTGAATTAATGCTTCATTGACTAAATAAACAAAAGTTAACATTAAGTGACTTATTTTAGACACAATATTGTCAATAAGGACTGCATTTCTCAATTTTGCAAACGGTTATGTCCGAAATGATTCTTTGTTTAATAATAACTTGTGTGAGTCAATTCAATGAGCCATTCATAAAGACAAACATTGGCCTAATTTATGATTGAATTATCTGTTTTAAATGAATAACACAAATGAATGATTCAATGACTCAATAAATAAAAGTTAACATTTAGTGACATATATTTTAGATACAGTATTGTCGACAAAAACATTTTTTTTCTCTTGGGTGTCAACCACTGCATCTAAATAAAATGTGTTTTGTTCCAAAAGGTTTCTTTGTTTATTAATAACTTTTGTGAGTCAATTCAATGAACCATTAATAAAGACAAACACTTGACTAATTCATATATTCATATATATATATATATACACATACACACATACATACATACATACATATATATTTCAGCACATTTCTAAGCATAATAGTTTTAAAAACTTATTTCTAATAACTGATTTATTTTATATTTGCCATGATGACAGTAAATAATATTTTACTTGATATTTTTTAAGACACTTTTATACAGCTTTAACTGACATTTATAGACTTAACCAGGGTAATAAGGTGAAATAGGCAGGTTAGGGTAATTAGGCAAGTTATTTGATAACGATGGTTTGTTCTGTAGACTATCGAAAAAAAAATTTGCTTAAAGGGGCTAATAATTTTGTCCCAAAAATTGTTTTAAAGAAATTCAAAACTATACAATATTTTCAGACATACTGTGAAAATTTCCTTGCAAACATCATTTGGGAAATATTTAAAAAAGAAAAAAAATCAAAAGGGAGCTAATAATTCTGACTTCAATTATATATATATATATATATATATATATATATATATATATATATATATATATATATATATATATATATATATATATATATATATATATATATATATATTTAGTACAATATGTCCAAAAAATTGTGTTTTGTTCCAAAATTAATCTTTGTTTAGTAACAAATTGGGTGATTCATTTCAATAAGCCATTCATAAAGACAATCACTTGCCTAATTCATGAATGAATCATCTGTTTGGAACTGCTTTGGAATGAAAACTCTGTCAAGAAAAAGGGGAGGAGTAGGGCTGGATGGGGGGATTATTCAAGATGAAGATGGCTAAGGCTAAGACGCTCTGGTTATTTATAGTGAGTTAGGAATCATCTGATTGGTGAAACATGCATTAACTAATGCAAGACCAGCTGCAGTCAATCATAAGCATGTGCGCCTTTTGAAATTAGTTTATAAATAAACTTTGTTTCAAAATGATTCTATGTTTATTAACATGAGTGAGTTGAATCAATAATAAAGACAAACAATTGCCTAATTCATAAGTGAATCATTCATTTTAACAAATTACTGGATGAATCACTCAATTACTAACTCATTAAGACTGCCACCTATTCACTGTCTTGGTTTTAAAATTGTAAGAATTTTTCTCTCAGTTTTCTATTCAATATATTTGGATATAATGTATAAAACAGCAACAATTTTGCTGCCATCCTCTTGCATTTTTAGTTTCATATATGACCTATTCTCTTACAATTCTGTATGCAATATGTTTATTATTTTAAATCATAAAGTGC
Source organism: Danio rerio (assembly GCF_052040795.2). Lineage (NCBI taxonomy): Eukaryota > Metazoa > Chordata > Actinopteri > Cypriniformes > Danionidae > Danio > Danio rerio. Next base: position 44,509,234 of record NC_141040.1, read on the forward strand.
AAATGCATTTATGACATCCCCAAGCAGTGTTAAAAGAGCATTTAAGACAATATTTCCATGATCCACAGTCTTTCTTTATTTAGCGAAAAAGGGTCATTTAACTCCTGAATGATTCAGGCTTTTGAGCGAATCAGTTGAATGAATGAATTAGTTAAAAAAAGACTCAATTAAACAAATGACAGTGGCTGCGTCCGAAACCGCATACTTTCATACTATATAGTACTCTAAAGTTGGTATGCAAGCCGAGTAATATGTCCGAATTCCTAGAATTCGAAAATCAGTATGCGAGAAGTACCCGGATGACTTACTACTTCCGGTGAGAATCTGGAGTGCGCATCCCATGCACACTGCGCTATCCCATGATTCCCCGCAGGAGAATTCATGAATGAGAGTAAAGCGACGCAACTGACGCAGGTAGGTCACATGACCATGACAAAATGGCAGATTTAGTATGTCCGAGTTCCATTCATACTTTTCACATTCATACTGTATAGAACATACTTTTCTAACGGCCGAGTAGTACATTTAAATTCAAATGCAGTACCTACTGAGTGGTAGGCGGTTTCGGACAAGGCCATTGATTTTTTAGTCCTTTTACAGTTCTATATGAAATATATTTAATAGTAATATTTATTTAATTAATAGTATTTATCTATTATTTATATTTATGCTATTAATAAAGTCTCATTTAGATGAGTTAAGTAAATCAATGATTAGTTAAGTCACTGCTTTAGCTACTTTCCGCATGACAGTTTTAGCTTTATTATTAATGTATTTGTTTCATACTTTTATATCCAATATATTTAACACTTAAAACCCCAGTATCCAAACATTATTTATTCAATTGCAACTGCAATGTATTGCACTTCTGGAATCTCTGAGTATAGCATTTAATAGTCTGTGTAAATACATCTAAATGCCATTTTATATGATGCTTCTATGCCACGGAAAATGTGCCTACTTAAAAAGCTCTTGTAAATAAATATAAGAGAAAAATGTGACCACTTAATGGTGAAATGTATCAGTTTTTTTTATACCAGTTTCACTGAATTAAGCAAAATGTCCTCCTTTTCAGAGAAGGCCACCCTAATTTTAATAAGACTCTGTGCTGCAGTATATGACATATGTGTGGCCATCAGAGAGCTGCTTCCTGATTGCACACTTAAGGTGGTGTGAGCTGTTATGATGACACCCTCACTAAATAATGCAGGCGCCCAGTGGTTTTGTGCTGTGTTTGTACTCGAGGGCTCAGGGCAGACGCTCGGAGTGGGCGGCACAGAGTGAGATCGGGACAACAGGCAGATTTTGGCACCGGCTTTGTGCAGGCTCAGCAAACAAACTGTCCCTTTAGAGTGTAAACGATGACTTCAAACTTATTAGCTGCACACATAAGCCAAAAAAGGCTGGAAGAGTACTTGCTATGTAGTTCTTCGGTTTTATGAGTGAAACATTATATTATGATACATTAAATAATGCAGATTGTTAAGGAGTGATGTACTACTAGTTTTTCCAAGTACTTGCTAAAATAAAAGCAAAAAAAGATGCATTTATTATATTGAAACTAAAGTGAAAACAATAAAAATGTTAAAATGTTTATTATTTATTATTATGTAAAGCATTAGGTATTATATCTCATTCTAGTCTTCAGTGTCTTGATTCTTTAGAAATGTTTCTAATACATTGATTTATTGCTCAAAAATATTTTATTAATAATAATACTACTACAACTTTTTACTACAACTGCTACTAATAATAATATGCTTTGTATATTATAGACACTTCAAAAAGTTCAAAATATCTATTTGAAAAATATGTATTATTTTTTTTTACTTTTAATCTAAGTAGATCCTTAATAAACCAAATATTTTTTTTCACCCAAAAAGATTTATTTCTCTAATTCTAATTTTTATATTTCTCTTATTCTAAGCCTGTTTTCAGGGCTGTTTTGTTTCTGGATTATTATTTTTTTAAACAATTAGTGTTAAAGGCGTGGTCCACAGTGTATTTTTAAGGCTTGGTTGTATTTATAAGATGCAAAGCAATGTTTGCTCATGCTTCATTTGTAAAAAAAAATCTGATTATTTTTTTCACATATATTACTTTGATTGTATGCTGCTCAGCTAACATGAAAACATATTTCCTAGTTCCTCTAAAAGGCCCGCCCTTAAGTGGCTCTGATTGGTCAGCTAACATAATGTAATGTGATTCGCAGATCAGCTCAACATCACCAGGAAAAGCATCACACCTCTAATAGTATGTGCTGTGCCTCTGCTGTTATACTGTCAAGTCAGTGTAACTTTTAGCCATATCAGCTTGAGCCTGAATCAGACAGAAAATGAAGAGGACACAGCTGAACCTTATACCTGCTCTCTAAATTGAAATCTGACAAGTGTCTTTCACACAGAAAGCGGCCGCACAGAGAGACACAGCAGTGCTGCTGAAGACTGTGTGTGTTTACAGTGGTTTGACTGATAAAACATGAATTTGTAGCTAAATTGTTAGCGGTGCCAGACAGCATTTCCCATTGGTTACACCCTTGCTACAACATACCTTTAACACTAGAAACTATGCATGTAATAGATCAATTTTAACAAAAAAGATAATAATAATAATAATAATAATAATAGTAATAATAATAATAATAATAATAAATACTTACAGGTTGTGGCTCACAATCCACAGCTTCTTCTGTTATGGTTGGAGCTGCTCCTTTCTTTCTTCTCTTATTTTTGAGGATTTTCTAGCAGAGTCCATTACTGAACTGGGAGAGATTCTGGAAGCTGTCCTTTGTCAAATGCTATCCATATCTTTTTTATAATTCTCTGGAACATAATTAAAATTCAGTTGTAAGCACTTCTCTCTTTATGTCATGTCATTTGGAAGCCCAAATACAGAAACAGAGTAAGCTATGTGAAAATAGCAGCATTTGGATGGCATTTTAGCTTTCTCTGCTATCACATTACAGCGCCTCTGGCCACGCCCCTTTGCTGCGCATGGTAATTGTGCATAACCTGAATCTTTTGTGAGATCTTTTTTGTAGTCCCGAAACTTTGTTCTATGTAGGCTTTGCTAAGCTAACTTTGTAAAAGCCAATGTCTCGTTTTGCACTGAACTTTGATCACATTACATACAGAGATGTTGTTTACGTTCACACAGCTACATTACACATCAACTAAATATAAAAATATGATATCATAGTGGACCACCCCTTTAATATTCATCAAGAGATCCACTTGCTTCATTCCTAAATGAAGTAGCAGTTTTGAACAAATCAATTAAATGAATCCATGAACCAATGATTCACTGCATCTCTGGGCTGCATTAAACATTTACAGTAGTGTTTAGTTCATGAAGGAATCAGCATTTTTGAAAGAATCGGTTAATTTACATTAATGATTCAGCAAGTCATTTTGAATAAGTTAAACAAAACCATTCACTCATGAAGATTAATGTTAAAAGCATCTTTTTGTTGAACTACATTTAATATATTTAAAGCCTAAAACAGTGGTCCAACTGCAAGGTAAATACGTTCTTGATATCTCTGAGCTACATTAAACAGCATTTTAGAAACAATATTGTTAATATGGGTTTTCCTTACTACATTATTCTACAGTAGTGTTTAGTTCATGAAAAATTCAGGCAGTGATTTAATGACTCATCAAGTTAAACGAAACATTCACTCATGAAGACTGAATTTAAACATTTACAGTAGTGTTTAGTTCATGAAGGAATCAGCATTTTTGAAAGAATCGGTTAATTTACACTAATGATTCAGCAAGTCATTTTGAATAAGTTAAACAAAACCATTCACTCATGAAGATTAAGGTTAAAAGCATCTTTTTTCGTTAAAGTAGATTTAATATATTTAAAGCCTAAAACAGTGGTCCCACTTCAAGGTAAATGCGTTCTTGATATCTCTGAGCTACATTAAACAGCATTTTAGAAACAATATTGTCAATATGGGTTTTCCTTACTACATTATTCTACAGTAGTGTTTAGTTCATGAAAAGTTCAGGCAGTGATTCAATGACTCATCGAGTTAAACGAAACATTCACTCATGAAGACTGAATTTTGGATTGATGTTAAAAGCATCTTTTCTCAGATCTACATTCAACATATTTAAAACTTTAAACATTGGTCCAACTCTAATTGCAAGATAAATACATGCTTGGTACCTCTGAGGTGCATTAAACAGCATTTAAGATACAATATATGCTGTACGTTGTTGATTTTTGTCTTTTTTGATTCACTCAAAACAACATTATAACAGAAAAAAAGAACAAAGGCCAAGCTGAAATATTCAGACACAAAAACGGGTCAGATTTAAACTATGTATATCAATATTTATTGGCTGCTTTTTTCCTTTCGCAGTTTAGTTTCAGTTACATAATTTATCTCAGCATTTTGAAAGGACATATACACATATTTACTCCCATTCAACATGTTCCTTTAAACCACATGTAGTGTTCTGCATGATAATACCTCTATACTGCATGGGCTTCTCAGCACTAACACCCTATTATACAATCAACGTGATATGAAAAAGATAAGCCAACAATCAAAGAAATAACAAATGTGTTGTTCCTGTAGTCTTTAGAAAAGCTGGGGATAGCAGTCGGTTTCCTCGACCCAGGGTTGCTTTGGTTGTAACGGAAATACATGTACATATCCATGATTAACATTCCAAATGCCTAAAATACAAACAAGGCTGTTCATAATGCAGCATGACCAAAACATATACAGGAATACAAATCAATTCAAGGTATTATTAAAATACTGATCATGGCATTAACACAGCTCTACTAAATATATACTGAAATTTACACCATCGTTTTAGGCCTTCCAGCTCACCGTATCTGAACATCCTATAATTCAGGAAATGGAGTAATAAGCATTCATATAGTATCATTCTCTGAACCCAGAGTAGTTTGACATTATTCTCTGGAAAATACATTCAGATTTGAAACGACCAAATTTTCTTTTCAGCTTTTTTTAAACTCTGTTTCTGTCCATGATGAAAAAGCAAAGCGATTAGAAGCAATTTTCGCTCCTTGAAATGTTAGAACCTCAGTGAGTCATGAGAGACTTTAGATTTCGCAAATAAAAACCAATTACATTCCCTAACAAGTTGTCAGTAAAATCTAATAAATCATCACTTGGACTGTTAAGCTGCTTGTTTGAAGAGGAACAAATCAGGATATTCTTAGTGTCCAAAGCCACAGATGGAGGAAAAAACATTTGCATAAATACTGAAACATACATCATGTGAAAAATACGTAACAGCACCTAAAATACAACCCTAAACATAAACAACTTTAAAGATGAATGCATGGAATGAGTAGTCTGAGTGTATAGTGTTTAATCCGTGACATTATCAACATGTATAAAATGGAACTTTATAATATATACACACTTGACAAAGGTCTTGTCACTCATTTAAGTTTTAGGAACAACAAATAGTAACGACTTCTAGTTGATCATTTGGTATCAGAAGTGGCTAATATGAAAAGCAAAGGCCTCTAAATGATGCTTATTTTACCAAAATAAAGTATGAGCGTGCCTTGATTTTTAATTATTTCATTAGGACAGTAAGGTCTGACTTTGCTTAGGCAAAAGTCTTGTCACTTAACAGAAATAATGAACAGTATAGAATATAAAGTCATGGTGCAGTGGAAAAAGAATTAATATTGTGTATGACTCCCATGAGCTTGGAGGACTGCATCCATATGTCTCTGCAATGACTCAAATAATGTATTGATAAAGTCATCTGGAATGGCAGAGAAAGAGTTCTTGCAGGACTCCCAGAGTTCATCAAGATTCTTTGGATTCATCTTCAATGCCTCCTCCATCTTACCCCAGACGTGCTCAATATTGTTCCTTCCGGTGACTGGGCTGGCCAATACTGGAGCTTTCCTTTGATGTGGAGGCTGAAGTATGAGAAGGAGCGCTTTCCTGCTGAAGGATTTGCCCTCTCCTGTGGTTTTTAATGTAATGGGCAGCACTATTGTCTTGATACCTCAGGCTGCTGATGTTGCCATCCACTCTGCAGATCTCTTGCACAGCCCCTATACTAAATGTAACCTCAAACCATGTCTTTTACTTCACCAAACTTGACTGATTTCTGTGAGAATCTTGAATCCATGCAGGTTTCAATAGGTCTTCTGTGTATTTGTGATGATTGGGATGCAGTTCAAAAGATTATTAATCTAAAAAATCGATAAATCTTTCTTCTGCCACTTTCCAAATGATCAACTAGAAGTCAAGTTATTAGTTCTTGCTCTTACAACTGAGATTGATGACAAGACTTTTGTCAGGTAGTGTTTATATGTGTATGTGTATATATATATATATATATATATATATATATATATGCATTCTGAAAGCTAAGTATACACGGCTAAGTTTTAGATGCTGCCAGTGCATCCATACTGTATGTATGTTTCAGAAAATATACAAAAATCATTCGTAAACTTTATGCATGGATTGTAAGAAATACAAAAATAAAAACAGGACAAAACTGAACCACTGTACAGAAGCTGTGCCCACATAATTGTACATTGTATAATCACATTAAATACTAAGATAACAACAATATTCCTAAATTTGACTCTTCGGCCATGTTAGAGGCTTTAAATAAGTCTTTGTATTGTACATTTCTGTCTGGGAAAATCATTTCCTTAAAAATAAGTGGCGTAATTATTTGCTCCCGATAGATAAACAAACAATAGTAAAAGTCTGAATGCTTGGTTTGTATGCACTTGTATTTTAACTGTACTATATATTGCCCTTGTTCCTTACACACGCACACCAAAAGTAAATCCCTCAAATCAAACGGTGAAATGATCTATTGTATGTTTTAAATTCATAAACTAGCTGAAAAATCCTATTGCCAAAGAAACTGACCGCACAGCATTCCAGAAAACAGCTGAGTAATTAAGAGAAAACTATTTTCACACAATCTAAACAATAAGCTGACCAAGATAACCGTGTGGAAGCATGCACTAGCATGTGTGACTGTACAACACCATGTTTATGGCTCTGTGTAAACCAGTGTCTTAATGTTTTAGTTTGCAATACTGAATGAAGCGATTTAATGAACACTGAAGAGATAGTGAAGCCAAAAACGAATCTTTTGCCATTATTTACTCACCCTTATATATTTCTAAACTTGTATGATAATCTTTGACAGGTATTTTTTGCTTCAAACAAAGTTGGAAAAAAAAAATATGTGCCAATAATATACTACTACACTCTAAAAAACATTGGGTTATTTATTTAACCTGGTTGACCTAAATAGAGTGGTGCTTTTTTGGGTTATTTTGAACCTTTATTGGGTTATTTATTAATAACTCAACCAGTTGGGTTAAATATTTGGTTCTTTTTGGGTTATTTTTAGCTTTTGTTAGGTTATTTACTTAATAACTCAACTGGTTGGGTTAAATATTTTGAATTTAAACAGTCAGCTGATTTAACTGACACAAAACAGCTGTATTATTATGCGTACGCAATGGTGTTCTTGCATTATAAAGTTTATTTAAGCTGTAACACAATAATATATATATATATATATATATATATATATATATATATATATATATATATATATATATATATATATATATATATATATATTTCTTCTTGATGATAAAAATGTGCGCTTCATTGCAGATCTATATACGCATAAAAACAATTTCTGCTCTGCGTTAATATCTACATTTTTTGGGGGGGAAATAATACACATATTTGAGAAATTCTGCTATCATTTTCGCCTTTAGGTTCCTGCGGAGACATCAACACAATAATAACACTATATAGTGGTAAAGCCCCTTTTTTCATATTTCAGATTTGCTAAAATATACACGGTGCCCTCTAGTGGATTTGTTATCTGAAATGTGCAACAAGTCAGGTTTTGCAAAAAAATTATGCTGAGTCACGCATTTTTAATGAGCCTGGGTTGCCAAATATACTGTGGCTTAATATGATAGAAAATAGTCATAGGAATGAGAGCACAGAAGCCCACTGAAAACAAAGGAAGTTACAAGACTCCTTCTTTTTGCACATTTTTAGACTTAATATGTGAACAGACTCTTTGAATCTTGGTGGAAATACTAAAGTCAAAATAGACTCGTTCTGAAAACGTAGCTTTATATCCATTTCTGGAGATCACGAATTATGTAGCTAGAAGTACGTATGGCTAGATTTTGTCTTTAAAATAAATGCTACGGGGTGGTATGATGCCATTCCTTTTCTTGCTAAACAGCTGACCGGTTGCCTCCGTATGGAAAGCTTTCCCGCTGTAATCAGTTTGTCCAGTTGCTCGCAGCATATGTTGGCGGACATGAGACACAAAAAAAAAGAGTTAATCGTAACGACATGGTTCAAATCTGGCGAAAACATTTTCAGTAAGCAGGTAAGACAAAAACAAAAGCCTAAAAATAAAATACGTAAGTAAAAAACAGTGAAAATGTGGTAAAAACTGAAAACGTGGTGAAAATCAGGAAGCTTTTATTTTTCTGGATTGTTTTTGAAAAAACTGTCGGTTGGGTTTTTATGGAAGCGGTTAGGCACCGATCAATTGGTGCTATTTGAAAACAATATCGTTGGGGCCTAGGGAAGTCTGTTGGTGAGGTTATCAGTCAGTCGAAAGCGGCCTCTGGTGGATTTACGTGAGAAGAGCAGGTGCGAATGGCACTCGCGAGTAATTTGAGATCTTAAAAAGCATACACAGCGGCCTCTGGTGGATTCGCGAAAATTAAAACTGCAAAAAAATTTAGCTCCTGGGACGTATTTGGCACTCTCCAGAAATGTATATAGGGGTATATTTTCAGAATGAGCCTGGGTTGACTAACATACTATTCGTGTAATGCTTTATAAATATTTTTAATTCCGACATACTACCCATCACCTTCACTGTTTAGGGATAATTAGAAGCAGGGGCTGAGTAAATAATACAATTCACATTTTTGGCTAAACTATCCCAACTTCAGAAGTACTTTATCAGGTACTTGGTATGAATACAAATCTGCCTTGGAAACTACCTAAGGAAAATGGATTTGAAATAAAGCAATATTCTGCAGATCCACGACAAGAGTGTAAACAACAAGGCCATCTGTGAAGAAACAACTATAGCCAATAGTGAATGTGCCCGACCCCTTTGGGATATAAGAATACTAACCCATTAACACAGCTTAAGGTGTGGTTAAATAATAGCAAACGCTCAGGAAAAGCTCTTTCTCGGTAAAGGGGAATTTACTGTGAAACACTGAAACCTGCATGAGCGATGGTGGTTTTGCTTTAATGGAAGTAGCATATGCTTGTCAATGCGTTCCTCTCGAAATACTCCCCAGAGCGACTCCTGATTTGGGGTTTTATAAATGTCAGAAACCCCGAAGCTTTTTGTGATTCTTTATAAGCATGATTATCCGTCCTACAGTACCATGTTCTACATTATAATCACGAGAAGCACACACAGGTTATTCACAGCAGTCTTTACAAGGTTCATGTCACAATTACTCCCTCAATCTCACGTCTAGAACCGCAGTGTATTTACACGTTTGAATTGGCACTTGACAAATACATACGGACATCCGCCGTTCGCTTTTGCTTCAAAAATATCGCTCTAACTGGCAGCCCTCCGTAGTGTTCCTAGAGGCTGTTTGGTGTGTTCTTTCGTTTCTTAACATTTGCTTGCTTTGTACATTTTTTTTTTCGTGTTTTTGTGTGTTACAGGAACAAGGCGCACTCCTTCCCAGCAGACGGGGTGGAATGGTTCCTCATTGCCTGGGGAATTAAGAAGCTTTAGTCCAGCGAAAGCAGCGGCTGCATGTTCTCTTCTTCACTTTTCACTTTCTCTGGTCGTTTCAGGACACCTGGCTCCACCACGGACTGGGACCTGCGGGTATAAATAAAATATGAATGGTGTCCCCAGTGACCAGTTTTTTAAGATGAAAAACTAATAGGTGAAAAAGTTTGAGAGTGCTTTGGAAATGTATAGTTTTAACCTGGAAATAAGCGTTAAATGAAAAGCAATGAATAAAGTTGTATTTATATTTATAATATAATATAATATAATATAATATAATATAATATAATATAATATAATATAATATAATATAATATAATATAACATAATATAATATAATATAATATAATATAATATAATATAATATAATATAATATAATATAATATATTATAATATAATATAATACTTTAGAAAATATAAATAATGAAAGAGATAAATTACTTATGCACATTTTTTCAGTCAAACTTTTAAATCATTTTTAAAATTAATGAATTAATTAAATAATAAATAAATGAATAGAAAAATAGTGTCGTCTGAAAGTTTCTTGTAAAACGAGCATTTTTCTCAGCCTCCTATGTTTGTGTTCAGTTATTTCACTTTAAGGACAATAAAAACAACCTAATCTTTGCCATAAAGATTTAAATAAAAGAAAGATGCTCGTATTAGAAGAGAAGTTCAGATGGCGCTTAGAGATTTTTCCATTCGACTCTTCAAATGTAGTGACAGACATTTCTCAGTTTCAATTGTAAGCATTCTAAAATAATATATTAGCATTTTTTATAAAACATTAAAATGTCCAGTATTACTACAGTCATTAGAATGTTCTTAAAAACTATAAAATAATATTATTATTACAACCTACCCACAACTTTAATATTTATTATTTAAATGTTTCTTTTGTAATATTCCAAGAACATTAATGTCAGCATCAGCACAATAAAATCAAAAGCACGTCGTGGGAATGTTGCTTGTGGTGTCTAGCAGAGAGGTTATACAGTATGTCAATTTCCAAAACCTTTTCATTCAGTGTTCCTTGCTGGTCGAATAATCTTCCCACTCCCACTCTGACTGCAGCTACACTGGTATCCTTCAAATGACAACTAAAAGCCCATCTCTACAGAGAAGACCTGAACCCTGGTGAAATAATACCAAAACCACCTTTATAAAAAACTCCTACTCCAGCACTAAATCCTCTGAGCACAAACAAGCTACTTTGAATAACTAGCACTTCTTGTATGTATTGCCTCTTCTTATTAAATTGCTGAATACCTTCAAAATTGTAAGTCGCTTTGGACAAAAGTGTCAGCTATATAGCTAAATGTAAATGCAAATGTAAAGACATTTTCCAACAACATTATGAAAACATGAATTATGTACCAAAAATCATGCTCTCACAACATTTCCCTTAACACTGAGTGAACATTCATTAGACATTTGGACCAAGTGTACAACAAATTGTACAATTCAAGAATATTATTATAAAGCCTTTACCTTTTCTTCTCAAAATCATGAAAATGCATGTTAAACTTCCTAATATGAACGTTATTTACTAAACTTTTGTTCTTAAAATCAGCATAACGTTAGTGAAAGCTGTTGGTAACAGCTGGACCCAAATCAAACATTTAGATCCATCCACAGAGAGCCACACACTCCGTAGTACAAATGAATGATGCGTTGTGCATGTCACACTCGTTTAAAGTGAAGGATGCATAATGGAACATGTCATCTTAGTTCACTGTGCTGGCCTACTTTAGACTTCGCCCTCTCGTAAAGGCATAAGAAGCTTTGAGGACAGTGTGCTGTTGTTCATCAGCACAGATCTGGGGCACTTTCCTACGACAGACACATTTAAGCACAAACCTGTGACTGTAATCCTGAAAATTCCAGAAAAAAAAAACTGACACCTTATCTGACAACTGCTGGATTTAATGAAAGGAATCCAGTTTGCACTCCATTATGTTCAGTAGTGTGAATCTATTGGATGCACTACTTAATATTCAGAAGGAAATAATGTAGGACAAAATAATTCCTCCAGGATTTGCCTGAATCGTGAAAAGTGGGTTATGATACAGTATGTTGGAAGTATGTTACTGTACAGTTAGCCAGCCATTATCAAAAAATAATCCTTCAAGTATGACATGCAGTGAGCAATTAAAAACACGAGTGGGAAAACAAGAAACAATAGCCTGAATGAAAAACAGCAGTCCAATGCTTTTCTTTTCCCCATAATAGGCGCAATTTTTAAAGTCAAAAGTCTTTAGTCTTTAAAAGTTTTAGGAATAAGAAGTGTTCACCAAACCCAGCAAATAAGTTTGTGTTTAATAGAGGTCTAATAGACATTTAGACATACACAGCTTGGCTAAAACGATGCTAAACTTGGGCTGTCAGTGAAAATCTAATAGACATCTAAGAATAGTCCAAAACTAGACAAGTCGTCAAATAGACAGATCAGACAGACTTTATAATGTGTAGTCAAACGGAGATGGCAAAATAGGCTTTTAGATACACAGCACCTTTAGAATTGAATAATCTATAAAGTTGCAGTTTAAAGAATTTATTTAAGTAAATGATTAAAAAAAAAGTATACAGGATTTAGAAATTGAAACACAGGCTTGTAGATGTTTTGAATAGTTTGTTTTTCAATGTGTAATTCACGTTAACTGGCAATTGTTTTTGGTTGTCGTCTGTTAGACCCATGTGACGTGTACTGCTTAATCTTGGCCAGGACGCTCTTGTAAAAGAGATTTTTAATCTCAATGTGTCTTTCCTTGTAAAATAAAGTTTATAATAATAATAATAATAATAATAATAATAATAATAATAATAATAATAATTATTATTATTATTATTATGATTATAGTCATTCATTTCTGTTTATTTGATGACTATTCTAGTTTTGACCTATTCTTAGATATCTATTAGATTTCCATAGACAGCCCTCGTTTAGCCTCGTTTTAGCGACCATAGACGACCATGTTTAGACATCTATAAGATATCTATTAGACATCTTTTGAAAACAAAATTATTTATATTATTACATTATTTTGCTGGGAAGTGATGTGTATGTATGAATTCAATAAAATAAAAATAAACACTATAAAATAGACATTAATATGTTGGAATAAATATGGAGAATAGATAAAAAACAGCTCTCACATGGTGTTAAACGACAGAATATAAAGATAGTTTTGAAGCTAGACTGTTAATATTTGTGCCTTATTTATCAGAAACTGTGGAATGAACCGCCAACTATTCCAATGTGTGTTTTACGCAGTGGAAGCCCCTTCAGTCAAAACCCAGAACTTGCAAACACTTTATTTATAGCCCAATTTAGCTTATTCAATTCACCTATAGCGCATGTGTGAACCAGCAACCTTCTTGCTGTATATACTGTATATGCATATATACTGTATGTTGGAGACTATATGTATATATATACCGTCAGCTAATATTAACTTACACTGACGAAGGGCAGAGGGTGGCTGAAGAACTAGTGAGAGATTTCAGCTGCTGTCTGGGCTTTCACTGCCTTTTTACACCTCCCTTTCTTCATGTGTTTAATACTTTTTCCCTGTGTCATTTCATTTTATTACACAATTTAATTTGTCAACCAATTAAATTAGTTTTTTACATATATGTATTCCTTTGGTTGTTACCAACATCTGGTGAAAATTTCAAGTCAACAGCACCTTTAGAAATATGTTTAAGGTGACGTGTTCAATACTTATTATATATCCCTGAGACTGTATAGACTGAATTAAATATCAATAATTATATTTCATCAGCAGTTCCCAAAGTGAAAGCATGATTATCTATTTTAATCATTCAACCCAAGAGAAAATAACCCCCAATGCAGAGTTCTGCTGTAGCTTAGATTGTTATGTACATAGATGCATTATGTGTGAACTGGGAGATTTCGTTTCAGAGCCAAAGCTGTTTAAGGAACAGTACTTTGATCTTGGCAGCCGGAGAACATCTAGGACACGCAGCGCCCCGTGGACACTTTGACATCATTCACACACTACAAACAGTTGCATCAATGTGAGCCATTGTAAAGGCTATATTTGGTAGCCAGTGTCTCCCAGCTGAGATATTTGCCACAGGTACACCTTCATCATGTGTGTTTTTATGCTCTATTTACATTTATGTTAACACTGTGAATCATTTATCACAGCAGACAGAGTCTTTACTTCCTTGTGCTGATTTCATGACCCAGTTAGTCATGACAACCCACAATCTTTTTCATGATGTGAAAGTTGCCTTGATCTTATGACCCTTTATAGCTCGCAGCTAGCTCTATGCAACTCTCACATGGTCGCCCACTTAAGCTTAGCAGGGCTGCGCCCGGTCAGTACCTGGATGGGAGACCACATGGGAAAGCTAGGTACTCCCGGAAGTGGTGTTAGTGAGGTCAGCAGGGGGCGCTCACCCTGTGGTCTGTGTAGGTCCTAACGCCCCAGTATATTGAGGGGGACTCTGTACTGCTCACTGAGTGCCGTCTTTTGGATGAGACGATAAACCGAGGTCCTGACTCTCTGTGGTCATTAAAAATCCCAGGATGTCTTTCGAGAAAAAAAGTGGGGGTTTTACCCCGGCATCCTGGCCGAATTTGCCCACTGACGTCTGTCTATCATGGCCTGCTAACCTCCCTGTGTCATAAAAAAAATGTCTGTAAAGTGCTTTGAGTGTCTAGAAAAGCGCTATATAAATGTAAGGAATTATTATTATAGGGAATGTTGTATGAAGTTAATTCTGATCTATTGTCTGAACTCACAATAGTGACTTTTTAATTATTAAATATTAATAAATTAATAAATAATAAATAAATTAAATATTATTATGTTTTACTGTTTTCTTATGCAATTCTGAGAAAAAATAAATAAATCACAGTAACCATTTATATAGTATAATCTTAAGACTTCTGTGTCGAAAATGATTTCCAAACTTCCATACCTTGACTTTTGACCATGGCCAGATGGAATCTGCAGAAGTTTTTTGCTATTTCTGCGGAGTATTGGTAAAAATCTGTGGAATTATTTTTAGGAGTATCATAACTAAAACCTTAATATATGAAATAAAAAGTAATACCTTTTTAACTTTTATTTAATGTTTAAAAGCAAATCCATTTGACAAACAAAGCAAGTATCTCATATTATATCTCTACTAAATGACAGAAAATATTACTTTACAAACTGTGTTGTACATAAATCAGATGAACATTTTCATATTAGTCAATAATATTACTGTAATTAATAAAAAAACTGAATAAATTTAGATTAAGCAAATAAACAGAATTAATGATGGGCTAAAAATCTACAGAAATCTGCGGAATTCTGTGGAAAATCTGAGAAAAATCTGCAGAATTCTGCACGGGCAGATTCCGTGTTGGCTTACTTATGACTTAACCCTGTATAGGCAACTCACTGAAAACAGTGTTAAAAAGAGTGTTACTTGGGTTTAGCACAAAACTTTTATTCAAATATGTACATATATATTGTAATTAATGACAATGAAGTTATCATGGTTCATTGCCCGATGAATGATTAAAAGCATAATATGTAAAAAATGTTTCATTGTTCTATATTTTGCTCTATATTTATTTCTATATTTAGCTTACATGTTGTCAAATATTTCAAAGACCGGTAAAATCCAGAAAAATAAGCTATTTTAACTAATGACACAGATTGTGTCCTGTGTGGCCATGCTAATGACATCCCGAATTTACAGTTTTTTGTTTTTTTTTCCTGATTCTGCGGAAGTTTTTGCAATAGTTTTAGAACTTCCAATTCAGTTGCCAGTGGGAGAAATGACTAGGAATAATAAATATCAGAAAACATTCAAACTACTTGCTCTACAAGCAAGTGTGTTCATGACTATACATAAATAGTAGAATAATATAATAAGAAAATATCAGTTTGCGACATCAAGCAGCGTAACAGGCAGTTTTTTTCTTCTAAAAATCGATGGAAGCGAATGAGACTTAAGGTCTTGAGCTAAAAATATAATATAACAGATTATCCAATACGAAAGTTAATCATTTCATAATGATTTGTTTGTAAATGACCATTTTAAATGGATAATGTTGATTATCAACAGTGTTTCTATTCAATGACGTCAGCTAATCAAAACAGTGGCCAGTGACTCACAATCTTTAAAAGGATAGTTAACCCAAAAATGAACATTTACTCATTATTAATTTACCTTCAAGTGGTTGCAAAGCTTTATAAGTTAACCTGTAACTACTGACTTCCATAAAGGAAAAACCAATAGTGTAAGTCAGGGATGTCCAAACTTGCTCCTGGAGGGCCGGTATCCTGCTTAGTTTAGTTCCAACTTGCTTCAACCCACCTGCCAGAAAATTTATAGTATGTCTAGTAAGAGCTTGATTAGTTGCTTCCAGTGTGTTTGATTAGGGTTGGAGCTAAACTTTCTAGGACACTGGCCCTCCAGGGCCGAGTTTGGACATCCCTGGTGTAAGTCAATGGCTACAGGTATCCAGCTTTGAGTGTGTAAAGAGTGTGTAAATAATGACAGAATTTTCTGATTAGTTTGGATGAATTATCAATTTCAATGACCTGCACAAGAGTTTAAAATAATTGTTTTACTTTAAATATAAAGGTTCTTTATTGGCGTTGATGGTTCCATGAAAAACCTTCCAAAGAACATCTAAAGAAACTTTTCATTCCACAAAATGATCTTTGTAGTAGAAACATGTTCTTTAGATTAATAAAATGGTCTTCGCACTATTAAAATACACTACCTAACAAATGTCTTGTCGCCTATCCAAGGTTTAGGATCATCAAATAATAACTTGACTTCTAGTTGCTCATTTGGTATCAGAAGTGGCTTATATGAAAGACAAAGGCCAAAATAAAATATGATCATGACTTGTTTTAAATGATTAAGTCTTGTCACATTTACAGAAATAATGTACAGTATAGAATATAAAGTCATGGTGCAGTGGAATATTCATTAATACTGTGTATGACTTTCATGAGCTTGGACGACTGCATCCATACATCTCTGCAATGCCTCAAATGACTTATTAATAAAGTCATCTGCAATGGCAAAGAAAGCGTTCTTGCAGGACTTCAAGAGTTCAAGACTCTTTTGATTTATCTTTAATGCCTCCTCCATCTTACCCCAGACATGTTCAATAATGTCCATGTCAGATGACTGGGCTGGCCAATCCAACTCATCTAAAAAAAAAAAAAAAATCTACCTTCTGATGGAAGTCAAGTTATTATTATTTGCTCTTACAACTGGGATCGACGACAAGACCTTTGTCAGGTAGTGTAGGTGCTTTGAAAAACTGTTCAACAAAAAAATTATAAAAATCTGTAAACCTTTTTTTTTCTTCTATGGATTCACTGCTAAAACACCCCTTTATACTTAGGTGAATGACCTTACATAAATCAGTCAAACCATGCAATCCTCTATAGTCATGCAGGAATGGACTGAATAATACTGATTTTATTAATAAGTGCTGTGTTTAATGATGAAGCTGGTGAGTCAGTTGCTAGGCACTGCAAGCGAGAAAGAGCAGACAGTATTCTGCTTAACTGTGACTCCTTCAACAAACACTGTGGCTTTTTTACGCCTCTAGCATAGATGCTTATTTTTGTTATCCAGAGCGATTCTCTTGATGATTCCACTTGAATGAAGCCTGCAAGCAAGCAAACGCTGTTTCCATGGCAAGCCACCAAATGAAGTTACTTAACAAGCACAACAGAAATAAACAGCAAGCATAATATGAGCAGGATGATGACCTCACATGCTTGCTTCAAAAAACTTGTATTCAATAAAATGAAATGTAGTTTAATTAAATTTATGTTTTTAAATGAATAAATAATGCTGAAATAAAAATAAATAGTTGAATAGTTGAAAAACAAAAATGTAAAAGTTGTGAGCTATTAAATAAATAGACGTTGAAACATGAAAAATAATAAAAGCTATCATTTAAAACCTAACTATAACTATATAACTATAAAAAAATCTAATTTGCACTAAAATAAAAATGCACTCAATTAAATTAAATACTATATTTAAGTTTAAATAAGCAATAAATATTGTGAAATTGTTGCATTTAACAGTTAAAAATGAACATTTTCATTCAGAAATTGTTATATTCACTAAAAAAATGTGCTATGGGAAGATAGAAAGGACAAGTTTAAATCAGAAAAATGTTCTAATCTTTGTGATAAATAAATAAATAATTGTTTTTTGCCAGAATTCTGATTTTATAACTCCAACTGACACATTTTATCTCAAAATTCCAACTTTTTCCCCTACAGTTGCAACTTTATTTCTAAGAATTGCAAGATATATAAAGTAAATTCTGATATTATAACTCACACTAGAGACTTTTTATGTCAGAATTCTGACTTTTTTTCTCGTAATTTTAAGAAAGTTTATAACGATCTAGGCACAAAGTCTAGAGTGCATGGTGCAAAAGGTCTGAATCTTCTTTTTTTTGCAATTTTAAGGACGGAAAAATAAGTTTTGCACCCTGGCGCATGGTCCAACGGGGTTGTGCTTATTCTTCTAATGAGTTATGGGTGTTTTGTGCATTAAACCAATCAGAGTGTCATTTCCCATTCCCTTTAAGGTTCAGTTGCATCTTTGCTATTTACATGGCGACTTTGTAAGTGGAAAAACTGAATGCTTCACAAGCGAGAAAACAGTTAAACAGACAATCTGCAGCACGAGGATAAAGAATAAGCCTCCTCCATTCAGCCTCTTTACTTTCTCTTTCTCTTTACTTTTGTGGAGAAGGAAACGGTGTTGGACACAATCTGCCGAAGACATCCATTTGCCAACATATTTAATTTAGTTAGTTAAGCGCAAAGATTTGTTTCAATTTCTAAATTTAGTTCTAATTTTCAGCAAATTAATAAATAAACAATAACAAAGAAGTGTGGTCAAAAAACTATAACCAAACAAAGGTTTTATTCTTTAGCCCCATATGGTAATGTTGACTTCTCCAAAACACAATATAAATACGCATATAATAAATAATTCTGCTTATAATAATAACATTGTACAAATGCAAATTGTCATGAATAAACTGAAATAAGTTTTATATTTATGTAGAAAATAATCATTTTTGTAACATTTTAATCATTTAATTTTTTGTCATCTGTAAAAATATTTGTGTATTGTAGTACATACTGTTTGTATTAAGCAATGTGTAAGTGGTGGACTTGCATAAGCCCATAACTAACGCGCTCTGCGCTGGACTTTAAACCTGCTTTCAGTTGGTCAATGGCGTGGTCTATTTCAGTTACTCAAAATAGCAAAGCGTCAACAATGTGCCTTAACACTCCTCATATTAACACCAGCACACCCATAAGTCCACAAAGGGGCCCAAATGAATTTGCTATTTAAATGACGTGGTGCAAAACGCAAAATTACTGTTGCGCTGGTCTGGAAATAGCAACAAATCCCACCATACATGTCTTGAGCCTTACTGAGCTGGATGTATGATAGGGCCCTATATCTTTAAAGCTTGTGATTTCCTTCCCACAATTATAAGAAAGCTTATGCAATGCAATTCTGAGAAAAAAACTGCAGTAACCTATTTTTATTATTTAATGCTGATAAATAAAGTTTACGATCATTAAAATGTACTAAAACACAAATAAAACATGAAAAAATTTATTTACATTTCAAGAAATAAAATTTAATTTTAAATGAAAATTAAAAATGAAAGTGTAAAAATTATACAAATAAAGCCTCCCCCTTAAGTGTAAAATAAAATGCAAAAATAAAACAAATACGTTAAACTCAGCCGTGGTAAAGTGCTAAATCATATACTGAAAAGTGACAAACCTCTTCATGGTTTTGGGCGACAGGTCTTTCTCCAGGTCTTTAACAGAAAGGGTGTAGGATTCGGGGCAGTAGTCCGTCTCCTCGTCGTATGCGTGGTCAAGCAGCGTTCTGGCCCATGTGCCCATGTCGTACGGAGGCAACATGCCACCCAGTTCAGACGGCAGAATCTCAGGCAAGATCAGCTGGTGCAAGCTGTTCAGATTGTTTCCATGCATGAAAATCTAATCGCACAACATGAAACACATGGTTATTTTTTTTTATACTAAGCAGCCAGCTTTTAGATTAATAGGCAATGTGTGTGTGTGTGTGTAATACTTAACATCGATGATAATATTGTAAGTACTGAATAAAGGATTTATTGAATCAATTTTTACGACAGACAACTGCTGCTTTATTTTTGGAGATTTTTTTTTTATATTGAAATGCAGCTTCAAAAGCTTTAAAGCACCTTCACCAAAAGTGCACATTATTGCATTACAATCCAAATTGTGGAGTTGTGTTTAGGGTGGACATTATACTGTAATATTGAGATGTGCTATTTTTTGACAGATTTACAGACCGCTAATACGTATGTAAATTAAATGCAAAATAAAAAAAGTATTTTAGTCTTGCTTTCCCATACTTTCCCATACATTCCCCTCGAAAATCAAGACACTAAAGACAATACATGTATTGTTTTCTTCATAAAAATACACCAGAATTAAATGGCTTTATGCTCACAACACAAAAAAAAACATGTCAGTGGTGTAAAATTTTTTTATTTTCATTCTAAATTAATTTTCTTGCCATGTTGCAAGATATATTTAAAGCAATAATCTTTTTTTGTTTTGTTTTAAGCTATTAATCACTTGACTATGCTACATTCATCAAAAGAAGCTTAATTTATACACACCAAAAGCACTTTTTGAATGACTTTGCCTTTGCACAATGTGTGCCTGCAGTTGAAAAAAATACACTCTGAGCAAAAATGCTCATCACTTGCATCGTATTCATTGTCCAATCAAATGAAAGAAGAGGCGGGGTTTTCATTATGATGATAGCAGTGTTTGTGTTGTCAAGACGACTACAGAGACTTTTAAAGATGAAGGAGAGAATTGTAATCGGTGTCTGAAGTTATCTGGAGCTATATGACTTTACAAATCCTGAATATCACAACATAAAAAGCGCAGCACACTTTATTTTTCTTGTCAACAACAAAAGGCAGTGTGGTGTTAAAGACTATAGAACACACAAGACATATCACTTGTATAGTTTTGAATGGGAAAAAAGTGTAATAATGGTCATATGGTGAATGAAGCCCCGCCTTAGTACAGGAGCCAATCAGCTACTGCTATAGACTAACGATTCTCCAGAGGAGGGGCTCGTACCAGAAGTGAGTTTCTGCAGAGTTTGTGTGATTTGAACTTTTAGAAGTAAAATGTTAGAAATAATAGCAAGCTTGACAAACAGTTTTGGAGAATTTGATGTTACCCAAATCAAACAGAAAGCACAACAATGGTAAAAAAAAAAGAGTACTGAAAAATCATACTCAAGTAAAAGTAACAATAATTGCCCGAAAATGCAAGTAGAGTTAAAATATCTGTTGTAAATATTATACATAATATGAGTAAAAAAGTGGCAAAGCAGTGGCGCAGTAGGTAGTGCTGTAGCCTCACAGCAAGAAGGTCGCTGATTCAAGCCTCGGCTCAGTAGGTGTTTCTGTGTGGAGTTTGCATGTTCATTCATTGATGCGTTTACATGCAGTTTGTGCAGGGATTTGTAAACGTAACATTCTGTGGTTCATTTAGTGATCTTTTTATATTCGTTCGTTCCTTCCAATCGTCCTTCCATTGTTTGTTTGTTATGTCCTTCATTCGTCCCTTCCTTCGTTCTTCCCTTCATTCGTTCGTTGATATTTTTGTTACTTCTAGGTCCTTCATTCTTTCATTTCTTCCTTTTTTAGTTAGGTCCGTCTTTCCTTGAATCCTTCCTTCATTCATTTGGTCATTCCTTCATTCCTCCTTTTATTTGTTCACTTATTCAATAGTTTGTTCATTCAATTGTTTTTCTTCCTTCATTAGATTCTTTGTTCATTCATTCATTAATTAGTTCATTTGATCCTTTCTTCTTTAGTTTGATCAGTCCTTCTTTGAATTCTTCCTTCATTCATTTAGTCCTTCCTTCATTCCCTCCTTTATTAGTTCACTCATTTATTAGTTTGTTCATACAGATTTTGTTTTTCCTTCATTAGATCCTTTGTTCATTCATTCATTAAATTGTTCATTCTTTATTTCTTCTTAGTTTGTTCAGTCCTTCTTTGAATTCTTCCTTCATTTAGTCCTTCCTTCATTCCTTCCTTTATTAGTTCACTCATTCATTAGTTTGTTCATTCAGATGTAGTTTTTTCCTTCATTAGATCCTTTGTTCATTCATTCATTCATTCGATCCTTTCTTCTTTAGTTTGTTCAGTCCTTCCTTAAATCCTTCCTTCCTTATTAGTTCATCATTTTCTCATCAGTGTACAAACAGTCTCTGGATCATTGTAAAGATTTTGGACATCTTTTATTTTATTTTCGGATATTTTAATGCTTCCATATGGTTTGTTGTGTTTATAAAGTTCCCATGTCTTGAGGTTGTTCAGTATGATGCTATTTACTTTTTATGTGCAATTTGAATGGACAGGAATCGCAGGACTAGGTCTACGTATATAGATCAGTGATTGCACTTTTTTTTTCCTGCCAACAAAAACAGGCAGTGCGTGTGATAGCCCCCAAAGTCATTTTGCATTTCAAGAAAATGTGTTGATTAAAGGATGTTTAATATACATATTTGTGCTGGAAATTAAATGTAAAAATTCTGAGGATTTTTTGTTAGATTTTATATAAAAGCTAGCATTTATATTTAATAAAAGACATATTAAAAGCATGGTGTTATACCAGTGATCAAAGAAAATCGTGATTAAAATGTTAAAAATGTCTCACCCTTTTTCTTGTTTTGTCCTTGAGAAAAGGTCGGATGACTGTGTACAAAGCGTGGATGTACCAAGGTTGGTTGACAAAATGAATCCCTCCAAACCTGGCTGGGAAGCTATCCTGTGGGAAATGAATCAATAAATCAATCCATCAATCCATCCATCAATCAATCAAAACATTTCAAAATCAGTGGTAACCATTTCACTTGTTTTTGATTAAAATATAAACTGAAACAGATCAGAAATAAATGTGTATGCAAAACAAAGTACATGAAATAATACCAATGATCTTCTCCAGCCTTGTTTTTAGTAGTGGAAGATCATGCAGTGGTATGTATGACAGTTTCTAACACTCATTTGAAGTATCCTGAAGTCTAGTTCATGATTCCACAGAGGATTACACCAAAAAGCAGGCATAATTCCCATTTTTCCCTGATATCACAGTGCTGAAGTTGATAAATACTTTGCTGTGTTCACTAATCTGCCCTGAACAGTAATCCATATTCATAAAGTTGACTGCAGGGGCTCCGGGAAGCCTCATAATGATGCTGTCTCGCAGCTAAGCTCACGAAAATCAAGTCTTGAGTAATGATGGTAAAATACTTCCAGGTCGCAGGTAACAGAGTTTAAACTTCAGTCTAGTTAAGTTTTTTAACTATGAGAAAGAGGGAAAAAAATCTGAAATACAGTAAAAAGTTTGACTTATTCTTTTGATGATAAATCTGAATTGTTCAATTAGTCAGTATCTCATCATGATACTTAAGAAATTACTCTAAAATACTAAGTTGCTGTTTAAGAAGCATTAATTATTACTGTCAGTGTTTGAAATGTTTGTACTATGAAAATATCCTGACAACATATTGAGGTCAATACAAAGATGACTCCAAAATTTGTTTACCTTTTTCAATAATTTGATCAACAACAACAAAAAATACAAAATAAAATGCACATCCTTATTAACAATTAATGTGTTTTTACACACCTGCATCTTTTGTAAACAACCCCTAAAGTGGCCATATACATGTTTTTCCAATCATACTGCTGTACAAAGAGCAAAAGAAGAGCAAGGAAGGACAGTTTACAGGATTACTTATGCATGTTTTGATCTATAGTGACTTTTTAGTAGTTATTCATGAAAGACAAATGCACAAAAGGGTATAGATCTGTCTCTTGGCATGCAAAGTCTCAATGTTTAAGAGAATTTGAACTGAAAACCCTGCAGAGACCATCAGAACAAAGAATTAAAAGACTAGACTAACCTTTTCTGAGAAGCATGTTGTGAACTGGACCAAATCTCACTTTATAGAGCAAATTTAAGTCAAGTTTCACAAACTAATTTCGAGAGGCGCACGTGAAATGATTGATCACAGCTGGTCTCTCATCTGTAATCATTAGTAAGCCCATCAGATCATTCCAAACTCACTATTAAAGCTGCGATCACACTCGAGTTTGAGCTTGCCAAATTCTGTCTTACGGCGCTGTGAAAAGGGGCGGGATTAAACAAGATGATTAGACATTTTAAAAAGCTAGCTATTGGTCCAGAGAGGTCATGTTTGGATCCTCAATTGGTCTCACACAATCAAGTGATGCGATTTCGCAGGTCAGAGTTTACCAAGCTTATATTTTACAACACAACAAACTGTACAACTATTTTGCTCAAGCTTGCATTTCCGGTACACGCATTAGTGTGCGTATGAATGGAAGTCTATGGGGAGAAAAGTCCAGTGTGACCGCAGCTAAATAGTTCAACTAGCATTACTCCCTCACCTTCGTTTTTTAAAGAACCCCCCTCTTCCACCCCATTTCCCCCTTTCCTCCTTTACCAGGGAGAGCTCTCGAGCACTTCCTTATCTTGTACCTCCTCACATGCTCATTGACCAGACAGGAGGTCTCAAGGTCTGAATTTTGTTCGAGCTCAGGGTTCTCTCCCTAGACAGTATGCCAAACCTGCTATTCTTATTAAGCAATATAAGTGTGAACTCTTGAAAAAAAAATTAACCAAGTTTAACATACATAAGTAGGACAAAGGGAATGGGACTGTGCCAAACAAAAGAAAAGAATAAAACAAAAATCAACTAACAAACCCATTTAACTCTTCTCCTAGAACTACAATATAAAACAAAAAGTGAACTTTCAACGTCCTAGACGTCGTATCTTACCTGCTCTCTCTTTACAAAGCAAAACTTACAAGTGTGGCACAAATTTGTAACCAAGTGTGTATAACTAAAAGAATGTGCGCCATGTACTGTACTGTACATCCATGACAGAGCTTACCTATTCCCTCTCCTCCATCTAGAATAATACCCAGATACGATGTTTACACTCCAGTTCTTAAAAGAGTTTGAAACAAATACGTTTCAGTATTACATGGCAAACAAAAGTTAATCAAACAACGGTAAATCAAAGCAAAAGGGGAAGAAACACACACACACACACAGAAAACAAATGCCAAACAAAGCTCAGGTTCACACGAAATGCTGGCTATCCCAAACTGATGCCGTGTTTTCCTTATATAGTGTGCAACCTTCCTGAGGCACAATAATTGGAGCTCTATTACGTCATCGCACGTCAGTCTGTGTCCTGAGTGGTTGACATCCAACACAGACAACCCGTGTATCCTAAAAAACCAGCAAAACCAAAACAACAGTCCCTTAACTGTATAACGTCAAAAAGACGTAATAGGGTCTGTTGGGGAAGATTATGTTTATATTACTCAGATACATGGCAGAGTGAGCACAAATGTTCATCAGCCAATGATTTTCATGCAGGACAAACAGTTCACACAATAAAGGGTTCATTGAAGCTGAAAACACAAAAATCATGAAATGGCAGGCAAGAGTCCCGAACTAAACCTAATAAAAAAACTCAAATCAACTAAATCAGGCCTAAGAATGGTAGAGCTGTGAGAAATGTGATGTCATGTGGCTGCAGATGTGCTAAAATGATTCAAAGCAAGGGGTCACACACTTTTTACAATATTTTGCCCTCTATAACCTACAAAAATTTGAGTTGTAGTCTTTATTTATACTAAATAATTACTGTTCTTTCTTCTTTTTTTTTGACAAAATAAAGCACTTTTAGTTGAAGTGCATTTGTTATTTAGTAGAAAACTGTTCTACCACCATGATTAGGCCACAATTAAAATTTCTTCTATTTATTCTTCTATTTCTTCTAATTCACACTATTTAAGGACAGAAAATGGGAACAAACATATACAAGGGGATAATAATTCTGACTTCAACTCTAATTTCTTCAGATAGACTATGTCATTTCAAAACCCACTGTATTTCCTCACACCAAGGCCTTGTTTACGCTGTCTCGCAGCTTTTCCTATCAAAACCGGCTGGCGTAATGCCGATGATGGCCAGCTGCAGGAAACTGGGTCACTCGGGCCAGTGTCCGGCTGCAGACCGCAGGCCTGTGCATTGGGTGTCAGATCTCGCAGTGGATCTGACACAGAAAGCAGGTGATGCCGAAAGCGCACAGCGATTGGCTGGTGGATCAGAGGAGGGGCTGGGAGGGATTGGCCAGCAGGTGGTGTCAGCACACGATGATATCCCTGCTCCGGGACCTGCTGCGATTGAGCCAGATAAAGGTCTCAGCTGCATTAAACATGAACAGTGAGCAGCTGAAATCTGACTGATCTGTCTTCTTGTGGTGTGACAGGGGGTGGAGATTCAGGCAAACGGGGGATGGGAGATATTGAAGATACACATCATCTGATCCTGCAACTGCTGGCAAAGCATTACTGAATTCACACATTTTGTTATCGTCTGCACCTCTGATTCACAATATATGTGAGCTATATTGCTGTTAGAGATGCTGTAAGATGGTGTATTAGGGTGTTCTGTAATCTGATATGTTAAACAGTTGAATACTATATGATACTATACATTACAAATAGTATAGTGTATCAGCAGAAGCTTCGGTCGAATGCTCATTTGTAATATGTTTAAGATTACTGCTATTTTACTATATCAAATGGACGGTAATTAATATGAATTAAAATGTAAAA